>NC_137894.1:85195817-85601790 GCF_963455335.1 Martes martes
AGGTGGGGCACAGGGAAAAAGGAAAGAGTGAAAGACTAGGAGTGGGAAAGTACTGTTCATTAAGCCAAAGTGGAGAGAAGCATCCTCTCTCCCTAGCCCTAGGGAGGTCTCCTGAGGTAGGGTCCGGATAAAGACATCTCTGAATGACTAGGGATGCAGGTGTGCCTAAGAGCATGGCCAGCCGCAGCAGACTGAGTTCTTGACTGCAACTCCCTTTGGAGACTGCAGTGCATTGGTGGTGCAAAGTCTCATGTGAGGAGAGCAGCTTCTTCCTGTGAGAGGCCTGCCAGTTGAAGGCTTTATAATTGCCTGTTGGGTTGGGTTTACAAAATCACACACTGGTTTTTGGCCAGGAGCTGGACTCCTCAAGTATACATTGTATGAGCCCATTTATACAAAACTCTGGAAGTTGCATCTAATTTATATACTAAAGGAACACAGATTAGTGGTTTCCTGGGATTGAGGAGTGGGGTAGATTGCAAAGGGGCATAAGGTAACTTTTTAATAGGGTTTATTGTTATACCATTGTAGACAGTTGTCAGAACACACTTAAAGCCACTTAAAGTGGCTGCAGTTTTGCATGATGCAAATTGTATCTCAAATTTGATTTTAAAAGTAAAAAAAAATTTTTTAAATGGTTTCGTTGAATCCAGAGTGTACTGGTGAAAGTATTTATATGTTTACTCTGACTCATGATTTTTAACTATAAATTATGAATAGGACTACAGTGTAACTATAATGTGAAACTATATGGATTGGATCAGGGTATGTTATATGCATGATTTTATCCAGGAAGCTGAAAAGAAAGTGATAACGCAAAGAATCTTAACTACTCTCTGAGATATGTTTTTTTATTAAGCTGATATTCTTTTTATACTTAGTTCACAGTGCATTACTGTGTTTTAAAACTTTGTCATACAATGTCATGAAGCAATAAAACTCTTGTGTCTTAAAAATATGCCATTGTTTTTTATACTGTAGTAAAATGTACATAGGATTTTAACCATTTCTAGTGGGTAGTTCAGTGTCATTAAGTGCATTCACATTGTTATACAACTGTCACCCCTGTGCATCTCCAGAGTGTTTTATTTGCTTTTTACTTAAAGAGTCTAATTTATCTAAGGTTTGTTATGAAGTCTTTTGTTCAATGCTTTTGAAATATACCTCCATATTTCTGTGTAACATGTTTATTTGAATCTCTTCAGATGCCTGGAATTTTCTTAATGCTGTCAACTTTGAATGAATTCCTTCATGTCTGGTATTTCCCTCACTGTGACCTTATGTAGTCTTTATATCTCTCTCCTGAGATGGACCTCTGTTTTCTAAAATCAGGGTCTGCTTCATTCATGTTTTACTCCCCTGTTTTGGTGGAGCACAGTCTCTACCAGTTTCCCAAGAAGGAATGTAAAGGTAGGGTGAGGTGATGTTTGTTTTTTGAGTTCTACTCATTTCTGTTTCTATGAAGAAATACTTTAGGGGCACCTGGGTGGCTCAGTTGGTTAAGTGTCTGCCTTTGGCTCAGGTCATGATCCCAGGGTGTTGGGATCGAGCCTGGCATTGGGCTCCCTGCTCAGCCAGGGGAGTCTGCTTCTCCCTCTGCCTCTGCTCCTCCCCCTCTACTCGTGCTCTGCTCTTGCTTTCTCTCTCTCAAATAAATAAATAAAAATATTTTTAGAAAAATACCTTGTAGGGCGCCTGGGTGGCTCAGTGGGTTAAGGCCTCTGCCTTCGGCTCGGGTCGTGATCCCAGCGTCCTGGGATCAAGCCCCACATCGGGCTCTCTGCTCAGCAGGGAGCCTGCTTTCCCCTCTCTCTCTGCCTGCCTCTCTGCCTACTTGTGATCTCTCTCTCTCTGTCAAATAAATAAATAAAATCTTTAAAAAAAAATGTTAAAAATAAATAAATAAATGAATAAAATACTTTATAGAGCTTTGCTAATACATGTTTTTCCTGTATTTGAGCCTGAGTGTTATCATACGCGCTTGGCCAGAACTAAGACTGCAGACTGTGCTACATGCACTCAGCCTTTAAATGGGGCATTGCATTCTGCCATTTATTTTGATCATTAGCAAACAGTTTTGATCAAGTTGGTGACAAGAGATGTGCAGCTAATAATGCTGGACTATTAAAAAATGGAGAAATAGTATCATGCTGTATGTTAACAAGTAATTATATTGGTGATTCCTGGTGCCTTCATGTAAAAGTTGAGGAAAAGGGAGGGTTAGGATCAGCAGGCTTAACATTATTAAACATCTTGATATTATGAAGGGTATATATGTATCACTCTGATTTGTAACTTACAAAACAAGGTAGGTGTGCCATAATTTCAGGGATTTGAAGAAAACGAAAGATCATTGCCAAAATACGGTGTTGGGAATGCATCTCTATTGGAATTACGTGATACTGTGTAACTCTGATTCAGTTTTTCTTTTCCAGAGACACATAATCTGTACTAATTTGAGTAAAATTATTTTGCTTTTCCTTTCTTTTTTCTGTTCTCCCCTTCTCTAGCCCTTATTGGACATATGTTAGAGCTTTTTATCTTATCTTCCATAGTTCTTCTTTCTCCTATTTCTGACTCTATTACTCTGTGCTGCATTTTAGGAAGTTTCTTCCCTTTTGCCACCAAGTCATTAATTTTCATTTCCAGTGTTTTCCATTATCATTTCAACTTCATTGAACATATTTCTCATTTCTGTGATTTCTTCTTGGTCCTTTTTTATATCTATCCATGCTTATTCAGTAACTGCCCGCTCATATTTAATAGCTGTGTTGCTTTATCTGGCGCTTTAAAAATTATACCTATTTTGAAGATTGATTTCAGATTGCTTTGTTTTCTCTAATTCAAGTGTGAATCCCCCCTCCCTTTTTGTATGTCTGTACTATTTTTTCTTAACAACAGATTCTTTTGTGTATTTCATGGTTTGTTTGTTTTTTTTTTATGGCTGTAAGCTTATTTTCAAAAGATTTTTTCTTGTAAATGATTCTAGATCATGACCTACTTTTTTTTTCCTTTTAAATTTCTGTCTGGACTATATGATGTCAAGTTGTCTTGTCAGTTACTTGGTTTTAAGTGCAGATTTGGATTCCTTACCCACCGAGGTGAAGGCTTTTGGTTTTGATCTTCGGTAGTTAGTTAACTTTTTCACCCAGTTTGGCAGGTGCCTTGTGTCTGGCTAAAGTATTGAGCAGGTGGTTGGAGATTATCTGATTGCTCTTTATGGAAGGGGAAAGTCATTGTAGTTGAACTTTAGCCTTTAAGCCAATTTGATCTCAACATTTTCATGGACTACTTGGCTTCAAGTCCTACTCTAATTTATGATTTGATTTTGACATGTGAAATGTTTACCTTTCTTCCTTTTGAGCTCATCTGTGGTTTAACATATTTATTTAAAAATATTTTAAATAGGGCGCCTGGGTGGCTCAGTCGGTTAAGCGTCTGACTCTTGATTTTTGCTCAGGCCATGATCTCAGGGTTGTGAGATCAAGCCCCATGTCCGGCTCCACGCCAGGCATGGAGCCTGCTTAAGAAACTCTCTATCCACCCCCCTGCCACTTGCACTCTCAATGTCCCTAAGGAAAAAAAAAAAGTTTTAGTATTTTAAAGTTTGGAATGGTAGGTATCAGAACGCATTCCAGCAGATACTTAATTATTTCAATCAGAATGAATTTGGGTTTGCAGTTCCTCAAAATACAGGGTCATAAAAGAATTAAACTGGTTGTAGGACCTGACCTGTGACTAGCTGTCATTTCACCTTAAAGATTACAGATATATTTATTTCTTTCACCGATATGAAGAGTTATTATTTAGTAAAATAATTTTATTTTAAACATTGTGATGAGGTATAAAATTTACCTAAATTTGTTCGTTCAAGTATAGACTTAACACCTGTTCAATGGTGACAAGTGTTGAAATTTTGAGACATGGTGTTATAGTCATTATCTCTATTTCTGCTTATGAGTCTTCTGTGTAAGTCGTCTTCTTTGTTGAAATTATTATTCCTTTACAAAGAAATATGACTGTTCTACAAATGGGAAACATCCCCAGGAATAGAAATAAATATTCTGTAAAGTAAAATTAGAGAAAATTTCAAATTTATATAGTTACAACTCTAGCAAATCATAAACTTGGTTACTTATATTGCAAGTCAGTAAGTAGCAGTAGCTAACTAGGATGTTGCTTCAGGGTATGGCAGATGGCCTGTAAGTAGCTTGGTGAGGAAAATGTTTGCTAAAGGTGACAGAGTGTACCTACCCTATTTCCCATATGCACTAGGTCATTGGTAACATAAGGTCTTAGCTTCAGGAAGTTGTTAAATTTAAGGTCATGGAGTAATGCCAAAGCATTTTAATAAATAAAGTACATATCCCTTAGCTGATAATATTTTCTTTTCAGTTCCTGCATACTGAGATGAAATTTGTAGGCTTTTCTCTAGGTAACATGCAATATAGAATCTATATGGGGTGTGAGTGTGTATATTTGTGAAAAATGGGCAGTATCTGTTGCATGATATATTGTATGCATATATATCAGGCATGAGATTGATGGGGTTTTGATAACACTTATATAAAATGAAACACTTATTGCTGATCCTGTGAAAGGTTATTTAATGGCTTTTGCTAGCAAGTAAAAAATGCTGTATATTCTTTTTTTGTATTGTGGATGTGTGTTTTAAACTGCTGTGGAAAACTAAGTGTACAAGTGTAGAGAAACAATAATGAACTCCTGTGTGCGCACTACACAACTTCAACAGTTGTCCTTCTTGTTCATTTTAGTTCATCGTGTTCCATCTTATTCTTCCTGTCTTATGAATCCTGCTCCCCTTGCCCCCCAGTCTCTACCTTCCCTACTCCCACCCCAACATGATACATACGAGTTTGTGTTACATACTTCCACTGGTAGGCTTATAATGTTTGATTGTTGTTTTGTAATACTTTGAATATTTTTGGCAGTTTTTGGATTCTCTTCATTTTCTTCTCAGTTTATAAATGTTTTTCTTAACATAATGGGGTAAAATATCAAATTATTTATATATAAACTATTTTTTAGTAATCAATACATTGTAGAGATGCATTTTTCTTGAAAGAAGTGGAAGTCTTACATTTTTAAATGAAAGATCATCAGTGTTTTTTTTTTAAAGTCTTTTTTTTAAAGATTTTATTTATTTATTTGATAAACAGAGATCACAAGTAGGCAGAGAGGCAGGCAGAGAGAGAGGAGGATGCAGGCTCCCTGCTGAGCACAGAGCCCAATGCAAAGCTCCATCCTAGGACCCTGGGATCATGACCTGAGCCGAAGGCAGAGGCTTTAACCCACTGAGCCACCCAGGTGCCCCGGAAATTATAATTTTAAATGGAAGAAGAACAAAAGTGTTTCTTGAAGGAAATTGCTACATATAGTTTGGCTTGTATTTTTCTTTTCATGCTGTATTTTTATTTTATGTGTATTTATATATGTGTTTTTATGTATTTTATTTATTATGTATTTTATTTATGTATTATTTATGTATTTTATGTGTATTATTTTAACTATGGAATATCTGTTTTAGGACCATAGTCTTATACATACTTTTCATTAATGAAAACATTTAGTAAGAATGCCTCTTAAGAAATTACATGAGCTTTTGCGGTTGTGCAAAAGGAAGCTGTGACTTCCTAGATATTGAACAAGAAATTAGAGCTCTAAGCCTAACGTTTATTTTACTCTTTAAAGATTCTGTCCTAGTAATTGTATTTTGCAGCCTAGAAGTCTTTAACATCCCAATTTAAAAAAGCAAAATGCACAGTTTGCATGCAGCACTGTCCACTGAGAAAGATTTGGTAGTATAATTTTAGCAAATGGAGTAAACATTTACTAATTATACAATGTGTGAATTGCTCTTAAGTGTTCAAAACACCAGAGTACAACTGTTGTTATTGAAATATGTTGATTCTCATATGTGTGCCTCTATTTGTTAATGTCTCTTAGTACAAATTATTAAATAGCTTTTCGATATAATCTGTTAGTAATCATTATGATGCCTAATGAATTAGTTAAGAGTTTATGTGGTTACTTTTACTTTATTTTAGAAAGACATTTTCTGATAGCTGTTATTTCATTTGATTTCAAGTGGATGCTCATACCACTTGTCATTGTAGATTGATTTAACTTGCTCTTATACTTTTTACCTTTGATACGCCAAGAACTTCAATTGGTTGTGTGGAAATGCAAGCCTTTGTGTGAAGCAGTAGGTAATTGCATCAGAACTTGGCACCCACATGAATCTTATGAAAACAGGCTGTTTGTTCCCTAGAGAAACTATTCTATAAGCTGACTTTGTTTTTATATTCTGTTCCGTGCTAGAATAAGTTTAGTTTGGCCTAGGGCAAAACGTTTCAGGATATTTTAGAAAATCCTAGATGTGATTAGCTCTCTGAAAACAATACTAGTTTTTAAGTTTTGCTTTTTAAAAATTTATCAGTAGGCTATGCAATGCCATTTCTATTATCAAAGTGTCATTTGTAACTGACACTGAGAATAATCGCAGTGTTCCAAGTGGTATATTGTTTTGCCCTCCAAGTTTCAAAAATGTGAGAGCCCTATTTTTTATTTTATTTTAATTTTATTTGAGAGCCATTATTTTAAACCAAATATTTATTTCTTCTTACTTTGATGTCCTTCTGTGATCTTCAATGATGAGGAGTAATTGTAATTTCTTGATTACTAAAGTATTTAACACAGGAGACTCTGTGAAACAAACATATGATATTCATAATATAGAAAAAGTTATTTTTATTATAAACTTGTAAACTTTAAAATCTTGAACACTACTTGCATAACTCTTAGAAACTCATTTATTTTAAACTTTTCAAAAAAATTCCTACCGTATATTAAATTTTAACTTTTCACTTTACTTAAACCAAGTAAGCAACCAAAATAAGGTATAATTATAAAAGATTAATTAGCCAATAATAATTTTTTCAAAGTTTCAAGGGAGTCATAAAGATTATGTCCTTTATTCATTTGAGATCTCTCAGGTGTAATAGTTACAAATAGTTTCAGAGTTTCTTGTTCAATTCAAAGGTTATTAATAAATATTTACTAAGTTAAAAATAATACATGCACATGTTAAAAACATCAAATTATACAGATAGATATTAAATGAAATAAAATACTTCCTTCTCTCATTCCTCAGTCTCCCCACTGCAACTCTTAGGTCCTTTTTTTCGAGTAACCACTGGTAATAATTTCCTATGTGTTTGCTACGCCCATTCAAGCATGTATGCATATGTAAGTATAATTTTAAAATTCTCTCTATTTCACTGTATTTATGTTTATGCCTGCATTATTTTGGCTAAAGACATATTTTGGGTACCAAAGTTATTTGTCTTACTCATCATTTTATAGCTATCTCCCAGAATAATGTCTGATACATAATATATTAGTGCTTAACAAATGCTTGTTGAAAGAACCTTCCACACATAGTACATGTATGTATTTACATGGTACAGACTTTATAGATTTGTTTTATCATTATACCACATTTTATATTACCAGTTTTCTGTTGATGAACATTTATGTTAAGTCTGTTTTCTTCTAGTCAATGATCTATTCATCCATCCCTGCATCTGTCTGTTCATCAGATACATACTGAGTACTTCCTGTATGCCAAACACCTTGTAGGGATGCAGATGAAGGAATAATAAATCCTGAGCTCTGCTTGCTTGTAACTAACATATGCATAGTTGATTGAGATATGTCAAAAACAATGAAACAAAACCTAAACAAATTAGTTTCATGAAGGCAGTGGCATTGGTAATATGACGAGAGAGGAGTTTCTGCTTTAGGTAGGATGGCCAGGCAAATGAAATAAAGAAAGACAGGCAGACTAAAATATGAGAAAAAAATAGTTCAAAGAGCTAGAGAAGAGAATTCTAGGCAGAGGAACTAGTAAGTTTAAAAGCTCTGAGGTAAGAATAAGTTTGGTATAAGTTCAAGAAACAGAAAGAAATCCAGTATGACTAGAGTATATTTTCTCTTACAAATAAATATTGGTTCAGTGAATGTCTTTGTACATAAAAATATATTTTACATATTTTTCTAAATCCTCTTAGTAGTAAACTTAGGGATTAAATAGTATATGCATTTTACATTTTGATAACTGTGGGGTGGGACCTCTTTTATCTCTTATCCTTTCTCCCTAAACCCCTTCTTACTCTCCCTGGCTCTGAAGAACTTGGGTTGTCTACAGCTTGATAGGGAATGGACTGTGACATGAGGCACAGTGAGTGAAAGGAATTCCTTTTAGAAGAGAATGTGCTGGGAACTGTGAATGTTTGAGAGACTTTTGTCTAATACGATGAAAATCCAGTGGTGGAACATATGCGTAAATTGTGTATGTTGAGTTCTGTGATAAAATATTTGGCTCTTAGAAATAACAGGGCTCTCCTTTTGCCTTTTAATGAAATCATTTCAATACATTCAATATAGAAATCATTTCAATACAGAAATTATCTCTACTTTCACAACTAGCAAATAAAAAATTCAGATTTTTTTCAGTTATTATTGGATACGAGGAGTATTACAAATGATTTCCTACTTTGACACTATTGGATTCAATTTACAAAAATTTGTGATTAAATTAAAGATGCGTTATGAAAAAAAAATGCCATTAACCAAAGTCAGTAAAAAATCTTTGCTATAATATGGCTTTTGTGGAAGAAGGCAGGAAGGGCTTCTCCTATTTAAAATAAGTTTTTAAAAATCCTGGGTATTGTTACATTGGTGAGTCCCATTTTTAAATAAAATACCTCTCTATCAAAAAGGCATTGTTTTAATTTTAAAGGAGAAATGTCAGAATCACATAATTTTGGGGGCAGATTAGAAATTTTAGACTGGTCAAAGAACACATTTTTGTTTCATGAGGTGTTTTACTGCTGAGTAAACAGGGTCAAGTCACATTTGAGATCATAGAGATGTTTGCTTAAATGTTTTCAATCTTTCTTTTTTTGATAGGGTGAAGTTAGGAAATTCTGGCAGGTACATTCAGATTACCATGTACCTAGAGAGAGAAGGGGGTATGCAGTTTCCTTAATTTTGATTTATTTTTCCTCTTTTCTATGTAATAAGACCATTTCCTTTGAAAATTAGAAAGAACTTGAAGGAATGAGTTTAGGAATCTGTGATAGAAAAGATCTTAACATGCCAATGTGGTCTGTTCTATTAAGGATTTTTAAAATCTTTTTTTAACCTAAGTAATTTTTTCCAACAAAACTTATAAATGAACTCTAGTTGGAAATCAATTTTACTGTGCTACTTGAACCTGATATACATTAGTAATGATAAAGCAGTTAACTTATATTTTGTATGTGGTATGATAAGTTAATATTTTGTTTAAGGAGGCTAATTTATCTGGTATCTACTGTAAAATCATCCAGCTAGTTTTAACAGAAATATAAAATATTAATTAAGATAAATTCTTGATACCATACCTTTAGGGTGAGTGTAAGGAAAGGAATTAGTATTTTATTAGTCTTATCTTTTGTCCTAAAATGAATAGAAATATAAAATATGTTGCATGTTTACAGAAATCTTCTATTCCTTTTACAATATGTAGATATATAAGTTGTAATTATTTCAATCATTAGAACATCTAATTTTTGCTTGACGATATGCAAATGTGCCATTAAATCTGTTTTTTAAGATTTTTCCAGTTTAATGTCTGAATCCAAATTCATAAAGAGTTGGAAAAATGAGATGTCTGAGCTATAGGATTCACAGGGATTTCATATGAAGCCTATTTAATCAGGATAACACTGTTATTAATATTCATAATGTCAGCTGGAACACAAATGACAGACTATGGGGCCTAAAAATTTTACTTGGTGAATTTATTAAAAGTAGCTTAAAAAATTAATGGAATTTAAGTAAAGTTGGTGAATATGAAAATCTTGTGTTAGCAGAAAAAAAATCTCTATTAGAACTTTCTTTAAGACCATTTTGCATTGATGTCTTTTGACAGATTTCATTGGTACTTAAAGAAGAAAGATGCATGAATGGTCATTTAAGAGGATTTAAACACATTGGCACATTAATTTTTACATGAATAATAAGTACTTTCCAAAAGCAATTAACTTACAGTGTACAAGATATGAATTGAAAAATAAGACTGTGACATCAAGGGCAAAGAAAATGTGCTGTACATTTTAAACTTAGTGGCAGGACTTTTTAATATTTTGGTTTATTTTATTTTTATAGTTTAGATAGGATGTGACTTAGAATATGGTTATTTTAACACATTCGAAAGCGTGTTAGTAGAGCAATGATGCTTCCTCCCTCCACAAAAATATTGGTAGTATTAAATATTACCCTCTGCAGGTATTGTTTGCATTTCATGGAGAATTAAGCATTTGTTGTGCTATTGGTAATATCCCGAGAATATATTCAATTTTATAGACAGTCAAAGCGATGATTCTGATTGGGTTTAGTGATTCAAATACTTATGTGTTAACACAGATTTGTTGATTATAACATAACTTAAATGTATAATAAATAAACTTCTTAGAGTTTAGTGTGAGAAATTTAACCAAGATCCTTCTGAGTAGTGTATGAATCAATTTGTTCTGAATTTTAGCCTACAGAAGTAAGAAATTGGGAATGATGTTAAGTAAAAGTGGAATGCATTTTATTTTGTGTACCACCTGTTACTCTTTGTTTTCAAATGTGCTTATAGTGGCATTATACCAGCTCTCTAGTTTTTATTTTATTATTAACATTCATTAAAAACAATTAATTTTAGACCATTATGTATAATTATAATCACACAGTATTTTTGTTTTCTACTTTTCAGAGATTATTTTTCATGAAAATTTTAGTACTTGTAAAAAGCATAGTTGAGTTATTATCTGCAACAGTCCACTTAAGGTTTACCAATGAGAGAATATCGGCATTCGCCTGGCAGTTCAGACGGATACCAGAAGTTTCACTTGTAGCCTGTCAGTGTTACATATGAGTGATTTTGTTTCATTAGACATGACAGAAATTGCCTAGTATGTTTTAGGACTCATATTCAGAGTTTGATTAGAAAAAGCATTAATAACCAGAAATGATCACAGTATAAACTATGTGTTAATTTTTCTGTGTAAGGAGTGAAATCAAATTGATTGATATATTCGTTACTATTATTTCTTCTAGTAGCTTTTTAAAAGGTAGTAGGTTTTGGGAAGTAGTTTTTGTTTTGTTTTTTGGCTCTGAGATATTCACTTACATGTCCAGGAGAGGGCAGCATTTTACTATCTCAGGCTCATAAAAAATTAGCCCTGCTTAGACTGTCAATGTTTCTTGTAATTACTCCCAGTATATTTGTTGCTTGCTTATGAATTAACTTGCATTTATGGAACTAAATCATTTCAATCATTTAATTACACCTGAGGAGCTGAACTATAATTGCTTGCTTCCAACTAGGATCTGATATGGCTTGAGCAGTATTAATTTGGTGTTTACTTTTCTGAGTGCTAAAAGCATTAAAATGATTGTGCAATGGGATTACATTTTACTAATTGCTGGCATTCATTAGCTGGGTAAATGATGAGGAAGAGTGACTGTATATTGCAGAGGGATAAAATTATGGTTTTAAATAGTATATTACTAAGCACATTAAGGCCTGTAAGACATGTTTTAAAATACTCCAGAGGTTATTAAAGACTGTATTTTCTACATGTCTTGCTATATGAATCTCTTATTAAAAGACTGCAATTATTATTAACCTTTTTGGGCAATATGTAGGGAAATGGCTTCATTGACTGGGACATATTTCTTTGATATTAATAACTTCCTATATTTTCAGCTAATCCAAAAGTAAATGAGGAACTTAGAAAAAGATTGCCAACTCCAGATCAACATATTTAGAGAAAATTGGAAAAGGTGAAGCTTACTACAGCTTTATTTGAGGACTTTTTAAAAGAACGCAGAGTTCTAGCTGTGAGGTAAATCAAATTTTATTCTCCTTAAAAAGCATGCCAAGAAAAAAAAAACCCTTGCGTAGCTTTTGTCACGTTTATTATGAAAGCAAATGCAAGACAAATATCAATAATTCCATAAGAATAATAGTCATTATGTTTAAAAAAAATTCAAATAGTAGTCTTAAATTATTTTTACAAGTATAAAATGTTTTATTTCAAAATATACATTGTAAATTTAAATCAATAAATTTGAAATTTTGGTATGAAGTTTATGACATGTAGAGTATACATTTTATTTTTCTTAAATTGTTGGAGTTAGAAAAAACTCAAGCTAGATAAAATAAATGGTTCTCTAACCAAAGGAGCAAGAATGTCTAGAAGCTTAACCTGAACTGTATTTACTAAAATGTAAGTGTGAAAGAAAGAACGTTTCTCTGAGAAAAAAGATTTAATTTCACCTGTTGAAATATACAGTTAATAGTCCCATTATAAATGTTTTAGAAAACCATTTATCCTATAAATTCTCTGTTAAACAAAGGTAAGGTTTAGGTGTGTTCTGATATATTGTTTTAAGTTTATTTATCTAGAGTTGGCTTTATTTTAGCTTCAAATCTTGGAGCAAAAACCAGAGACATTGCCAGAGCAAACAAGAACAGAAGTACAAATGGAGGACTGGTCAAAAGGTAAGGACTTTTAAGGTATTAATACCAAACCCCAGGTGTTGTGCGAGTTCAAGGCACTGAATGAAGTGTGTTTGTTCTAACCAATATATTAGACAGAGGCAGACAAGCGCGCGTGCGTGCACACACACACACACACACATACAAAGAAGGAGGCATATACAAAGAGACCCACATACTGTAAAAGAGACACAAAGAAAAACACACAGAGAAAGGGAAACACACAGAGGAAGAGATACTGAGAGAGAAAGAGGGAAACAGAGACGCAGGGAGAGAGAAAGAAACACACATACACACAAAGTGATGGAGAGAGGAGATTGAGAGAATGACTGATAGAGAGATGCATACAGAGGGCCATACTCAGAGAAAGAAACACAAACAAAGAGAGACATAGACACAGAGAGGGAGATACAAAAGTCAAAGAGGGAGGCACAGACACACACGTGCAAGCACAAACACAAGGATACACACACACTGAGATGCACAGAGGAAGACAGCAGAGTAAAAGAACGCAGTAGAAAAAGAGACATACAGTGAGAGAGACGGGAAAACACACATACACACACAGAAAGACAGACACACAGTGAAAGAAGATAGAAGATGCACACAGATAGGAAGAGACACATATATGTGGAGAGAGACAGCTGCACTTAGAGAAACAGAGCAGGACACGTTCGGATACAGAGACATGTGGAGATAGGTGCGCACTGAAAAATGCACTCAGAAAGAGACACCCAAAGAGAGATGGACTCAGGGAGCCTGAGGTAGAGCCAGCAGAGACATGCAGAGATGTGCAGATGGAGACAGAGAAAGACCCTCCCAGACAGAGACAGAGAGAGACGTGAAGACAGAATCCCAGACAAGAAGAGAGACAGAAGATGCAAAGGCAAGGGGAGAGAACAGCCAGAGATGGAAACACAGTTTAAAAGACACACAGACTGAGAGATGGTCTGAAAAGCAGAAAGAGATGATAGATAGACAGACAGACGGAAGACGGACAGACACACACATAGGTAAGCAGGGCAGGCTGGTAAGGCACAGCTGTCTCCCTAAAGAGCAATGTACAGAGAGCCATAAAGAGAGAGGTTTAAAAAATGTTAGGGTTTTTTTTTTTTTAAATTTTAGGTTTTTTAACTGAGATCTCTTGTAGTAAAATATTGCAAATCTGGAATCCCTAGGAAATGAATCATTCTGAGTATAGTGTTGCATGTAGTTGAAGACTTAAAGCTCTGTGTACATTGTTTTTATTTCCTCTTAATTTTCTATTAAAAAATTAGATTATTACTGAAACATTGCATACAATCTCTCCTTTTTTTGATTCCCCCCTCCCCTAACAGGGGTCTTCTTCTACCATGTATCAACCACACAGTTACCTTTTTTAGAAGGTTAAAGGCCATTTTGGGATACTATTCTATTACCATTTTATTATATACGTTAATAGTTACATATTCCTTTGAATTATAGGAAGGTGCTCTGCTTTCTGAGTATAATTTTTTCTGATTTCTGCACTTGTTTTTGATTTCCACACTTAAAAATTTTTTTTGCAGTTTCTGCCTACCATTAACAAACTTTCTCTAGACTGCTTGTTATGATTTTAGAATCCAGGTAACTGATTGAATTGCATACAAAGTAATAACAAGTAATATCTGGGTGAGGTAGTTATAGGTATTTAATTCAAAGTTTATGGTTTTAGTGAATGGGCTTTATGACACTTAATTTCCATCTGCTTTCTTTATATTCAAGTTTGTGCTGGTGTGAAGCAGGGAACTAATTTTTTGTAGCTGTTTTTATTCATTTATGCAAATAAACAAGAAACATTCTTCTTTTCAAGGGCTCAAAGCAGTTTTACTCAATTTATGTACAATAATAAGGAAAGAGGAAGTAAATAATGATGCCCCTGTTATTTATGTTCCCTATTCAGAGGTCACATTGCTGTGGAAGTCATGTTGTTCACATTATAGACAAAAGGTTCTCTACGGAACGAAAGGAATTATTTTTACTATATCTAAAGCTACAGACTGTGGAGGGAATACTTCTCATAAGTGTAGAATAACCAGGAAAGAAGTTAAGGAAGGGAACTGCTAAAGCTGTAGGACACCTACAGAAAGGAAGGTTTTAGGGCTAAAAACACAGATTCATAAATAGTTTGCAGAAGGCACAGACCACAATAGACGTGACTGAAACATCATTAAGAAAATTTGCATTTTTATAGGTTTTTTTTTACGTCAGAAAAAGGAATAAGGCATTCCTTTATATATAGGCCTATTAATGAAACATTATTGAGGAATAAAATTAAATAGGTAAATGTAATATCTTTTGAATTTTGTGATATAATTGATATATTTAAAATCTCACATGGTCATTGCCTTGACATTAAGATTCACAGGAGTTATCATAAAGCACAGATTGCTTCAAAGCTGTTTCTTAAACTGGTATTCATAGTCTGCTTCAGTAATTAGTTATTTTATTCAATATTATTTTACTTGTTTTTTTTTTTTAAGAAATGGAGCCAACTAAAAACTTGTATTACACAGATATGTCTTTGTGTTACCTTATACATTTTATTATAAGGAGTGCTACAGTAGCTCTTCTTTTCCTAGCTCTATTGTAGAAACATTGCTGAAATATTTGAAGTGCCAGTTGATGCGGTATATAATGTGAACACATGAAACAGTTTACTGTTTTTGTCACTATTGACAGTTTAGAAAATGTAAAGCTGTAGTTGATAGGTAGAATGGGTGAGGGCATCTACAGAACGTGTCCAGGTTTCCTGAAGAGTTGTTTTTACTCTAAGTGGAGGATGTTTGGTGTTGTTGGAAGCAACATGGGAGTGAATCAGCATGTGTTGCCAAGTGGGCATTGGTAACATCTTCTGGTTTCTGAAGAAATAAATGATGTCTTGCCCTTTTGTGAAAACTTTCTGTTTGTCAGGGTTTTTCTTGTTTTTGCTTTTTCAGGAAAAAAAAAATGGAATGTTAAAATCAAAGGATGTATGTAAAGTTTGCCCCCTAGAGTGAGTTGTTAGGTGATTTTTTTGATTGGTTGTTGCGCCCTTTTAAGCATTTACTTATTTATTTACTTAACTACGTTAGAAAAAAGGCACGAGGGTCAGAGTCTCTGTAATTTTTTGGAATAGTATGATAAATTTCTGGATGTTTCTTATTAAATTTTGTTGGTTTTTATTAAGTTAGCAGACACATGGTTTAGTTGCTTATTTATAGTGCACAACAGTCCACGGAAAATAGCTTACATATTTATAAACAAACTTGTCTGCCATAAGTATACGTATCTATAATAATATAGGGAAAAATGACATCTGGACGCCATTTAAATTTAGAATATGGTGAAACTTATTTAAATTTAAAACCTTTAGGGGTCAGTGTTCCCTAAGAAAGGTTAAAAAAGGTTACTGTGCCTACCCAAATTAAATATTAAGTCTACTGTATTTTAAATATTTCTTACCAAATGAAGGCAAGAAATGGTAAGAATCATATAGCTTGAAGAAACTTCAGACAAAAACCTTTGAATTTTACAAGTTTCTTCAATATGATTTTTAGGTTTACTATTTTAGGTAATTGTATTTAATATGTAGTTTATGCATAGAGTAGTTATTTTTACTTATATGTATTATCTCAATTTAGATATGAATCATGTGTTTCTAAACAATTTTCTTTTAAGCTTACAAAGCGAACATGATTCTAAATTGTTGTACTCATTTGAAACTTGAGATTAAAAAGCCACTGCTAGAAGTGCTTCGAGTCCTTTCATATTGTAGTTTACTGGAGGCCAGCAAATTTTTAAAAATCTTAACTTACTGAATTTAAGTAAAAAGCAACTGTCCTCTTTACTTTAGAATTAGGCTAACAATTATCTTTTATATCCATGATTCTGATGGTTTCTCTCCTAAGCAAAATAAATAAGTAAAACCCAGCAAAAGGTAACTTGTCAGTGATTTGTTAGTTTCTTATTGAGTCACAATACTGTTTATTTTTGCTTGGCATTTGGAACCTGTGTGTCACCATCAGCCTCTTTTATTATTGGTTCATCTATCTTTCTGTCTTTTCACAAAGTATGTATTCTTTTTACCTTTTGTCCATCTGCTGTTCTGTAATTGAATTATACTAAAACTATTGCGTGATTTGTAAGTATTTTATAAAGGGAGACATCTTTAGAAAAACTATAGAAGAACATCTAGCATGATTTTAAATGTCTGATCATTGTGACTTAAATATGAGTGTAGAATCTCATATCATTTTCATAAACTTTCTTTTTAAAAGAGAGAAGAAGAAAATGGTGAGTTGCATAGAATGGCCATCCATTTCTACCAGCAAAATAGCTGGTAGGAAAAAAAAAAAGAGAGATTCCTAGGCAATATGATTAGACACTATTTGAAATTCAGAGTTTTAACATCTAGATAATTAATCATTCCCTGTTAAATTACAGAACTTGAATTATATTTAATAATTGGCTTTCTATTAAGTAATGGCATAATGGCACACTTAAAAAGTATTACATGTTTTTGTTTGTTTCATAGCAGAGGTAAATTTTATGGAGAACCAGTGTGTTTAATAATTTCAGTAAAATGTTAAAGTAGAAGGAACACAAGTTTTGGAGCTAGACAGACCTGGGTTTCAGGTTTTTGATCTTCCACTTACTACCTCCTGGATTTGAGCAAAAATTTCATAATTTTAAGCCTGAGTTTTCCTGTGTATGGAATAGGGAGATGATTCCTTTAGGACTGTTTTGGAAATTAGGGATTATGTATGTAAAAGCCCTACTACAACACCTGAAAAAGATGAATTTATATAATCTGTATTTCACGTACCAGAATGATTATTTTCACTGGTGTGATGGTGATGGTTTTTTACAGATGCTTAAAAAAAAAAAAAAAAGATTGATAACATACTTAACAGGACCTAAATAATTGGTGGTAATTGTTTTCATTGTTATTCTACCCAGCTGTCAAAGGTAGGTCTATTAAAAAATTTCAGAACTATTAAGAAACAGAAACAACGGTATTTGAAATGGTTATTATTAGTTTTATAAAAATATTCTTTTCAAATATGATGTCCACAATACCACTAGAAACTTGATTTTTCAAAGTAGCATAGCTTGTATTGGTATGTTTATATTTGTTAGAATAGAATATAAAATCAGTAATCTTCATTTAGGGTTGAGTCTAATTTTGTCTCTATTGAAATCCAAATTGCAATAAAAATCTTCAGACTAGTGGCACCACACAATGTACCTTCCATTTCCTTTTGGCAAGTGTGAATTTAAGAATGCATTTTTTATTTTCCGTATGCCATAGAAGGGTTAAAAAAGAACATGTTCTTGGTCTGATTAAATTTATTACTTAACTCTATAGGACCTAAGGTAGTAGAGTGTGGTAGCTTCTCACACATGACCATCTAGAATATTTGGAAGAGTGGTTTTAGGACATCTGACAGCTGGTCAACAAGGATTGATTCATTTACAGAGGAAATGCTAAGGCTACTCTTAAAAGAATGATTGAGGCTCTACCCTTTCATAAAAAAAATAAATTTCTCTTATTTTAAATAACTTTATTTAAATAAATGCGGTTCTTTGTGTCTTTATTTTTAAGTTTGATACGAATGATTCCATTAACTACTATTGGCCTCAGTTGGAAAACGGAATGAAAAAAAAAATGTTTACAAGAGCAACTTAAGTTTTCTAACTGGTTATAAGGTTATGTACGGTGTTTTGAGATTCACTGTTTCTGATATGAATAATTCACATTTGTGAATTTATGCAGTAAGTTATATTTTTTTTCCTTTAGTTTTTTGCAGTTTTTAAATAGACTTTATTTTGTAGAGGAGTTTTAGGTTCGCAACAAAATTGAGAGGAAAATGCAGAGTTCCCACTATACCCCCTACTCCTTAATCCCTCTACCCCCCAACACACACAAACACACACACACACACACACAACCTTTCCCACCATCAACATCCCCACTGTAGTGGAACATTTGCTACAATTGAACCTACCTATAAATTCTGAATAAGGGAAAAAATTTACAGGATAGTAGAAGTCTCACCTTTTGTTTTGTTTTGTTTTGTTTTGATTCAAGTGTTTTAAATCAGTTCAGGCAATACTCTTCATGTGGAATTCTCATTACACCTTTGGTCCTTCATCTTTAAAAATGATAATTATTAAGGTTAAGCACAACAAGTGGTAAATTTCTTTTTTTTAATTAGTTTCATTCTCCCCCATTATTTCTGTACTATTGGTATGATCCTCTCTTTGTACAACTTGTAACTATTTCTTTGATTTAAGGAAATCCAACTCTACTTTTATGTGTAAGTACTATCAGATTTATTTGTGGCCATGAAAATATGAATTTTTTTTGAAATAGAAAAAAAACCCTGAATTTTTCGAAAGTTTTTTACTTTGTTTTAAATTCTCCATCCTTAAGATTCTGAGGTCTTTGATAAAAATCCTCATTGATTTCTGGTTATGACCCTTTCATGCTAAAGGACTTTTTGGAACACATAGTTACAACACGTATCTTAATACAATGTTATTGAATCTTTAATTTTTTTTTTAGAAATTAAGATTTTAGCTTATCGTATTTAAGATAACCATTGTGGTCTTCCTAGTGGCTGTATTTTTCACCTTTAGTGTGATCATTATAAAGTCCTGGGTGTACATTGGCATTTTGTTGATTTTGGAGATCTGAATCAATACACATTGGTGTATAGACTGAAATTATAGCCATTTACACAGTCGGTCCAGGTTGACTGGCTATTTATAGAGTAGCACTGATGTGACTACATTTACTTACTAGTTTTGGTTATCAATAAATCTGGTAATTGAATAAAAAATTGGGGGGGTCACTAAATACGACAACTGTGTGTGTGTGTGTGTGTGTAATTCAGAACAACCTAACATATAGGACATTATTATCTTTTGGGGAGTAGTTTCAGATGCAGGTTTTCTTTGTGTTTTTGCCTTTTGTGTTTTTTGTTTTTTCTCAGGGAATATGAAAAGTAAACAACAAATCAGGCCACAAAATTTTGAAATTTCATAGTCTAAACGACTGAATTAAAAATATTCTAATTTGTAGCTTTGGGGTAAATTCAATAATTCTTTGCCAAAGAGTAAAACTGTGCTGATAAGATGTAAATTAAAAGTAATTATTTTTTAAAAATCCTATTTGACTTTCATTTTTAATTTTTGAGAGTCTAGTCTTCACATATGGAAACTTTCTGGTACTTTAGAATCAAGATGCTGCTAATGGGTGAAAAATTAAAGGTGATCATTTCATGTTGATAAAATTATACTTGTTAAATAGATACAGAATATATTAGTTTTTGCTAATTAAGCATTTTTAAAATTAAAATTAAATTCTCTTTTTTAATGCCGTTTCACTGGCTGTACCTAGGATAATTTGACATATGCCAAAACACAGTAATGTTTATTGATTTTGAGCGATTTTAGTATAGAAATATAATAATTGAGCGCATGCACATTATTAGAGCTTAGAGTTGAGGCCTCTGGCTGGCCGATGAACTGGGAAGTGTAGGTAGTGTGCTACCTACTGTCCCGTCTTTCGCTAACTCCGCAAGGGTCTCTGGCCTAATGAGTAGAGTTTGATAGTAATTCTTGCTACAAGTATTAAAAATAAATAAATAAATAAATAAATAAATAAATAAAAATAAATTAAGCAAGATACAGCTGATTTCTTTCTTCAATATCTTTTTTATTTCTCCCCCCATTCAAAATTTTCAGATTAATATTGATCAGATTAGGATAGGTAGGTTTTATTAAGCATTAATTTTCTTGAACCAACAATACATATTAGGGGAAATATGGTAGGAAAGATAGAACAAACACATAATCTTTAAGGATTCAGGCTTGTGTATAAGCATTTGGAATATGGAGTATAGAGTATTCTGGATTCTTTCCACAGATTAATGAATCTATGGAAAGAATTCCTATTTTAAGTAGATTAGATATTTTTGAATTGTTGTTTAAAAATCAAATGTTGCAAATTTGGAGTCACTGAAGCCTTTTACACAATCTTTTTTAAGTGTGTAAAGTTAAGTAATGATTTCATTTTAGCAAATCTGTTTCCTTTTAGAAATCTCCAGTGTCCATATATTGTAGTCAACCAGTATAGAGTATAGACCAGGACAAGGCTGCATTAGTCCAGGTAAGAAGACCAAAGATAAAACAAAAATTTTCATTAAAAAGCCAATACTTGATCTCCTGAGAATGCAGTAGAGACTTCCTCTGCATTTTTAATAGGCTATTTGCTCTCTAAGATGTTCTGTATTGGTCTTTTATTAGTTTTTTGTTTTTTTTTTTTTGAAGTCTCTTCTTCCTTAAGTCATTTGAAACGAAAATATAATTTTTTTTTTTTTTTTTACTTTTCTCGAGGCTTTTTTTTTTTGCCTTAGATATTTAGTGCTTTTTTTTTTTTTTTTTAAGTTACAAATGTTAACTCTGGTATGGGGCTGATGACACCACAGTATAACTGACTAACAGGGCACTACTACAGTAGTCATGGTTGACTGATGAAATGGGAGTCCCCTACCTTTTCCTTTTATGCTTTTGGTTTTTTTTTTTTTCCTGGAGAAACAAATGGTAAATTTGAATAAAACACACATCATTTGCATAGAAAGTTATGTAATGATGCCATATAGAGTATAATGATTTCCTAAAACCTTGTATTTAAAGTAACCTGAATTACAATGAGAGATAAACAGAATATTTACCCATCCCTTATGAGCTGCTGCTGATATGTAAATTTATTCTTCTACTTTGCACAAATATACTTTTGAGCTACTGCTTAAACACTTTGAGGTCCTTAGTCAAACAGTTTTAATGATGCCTCCAATATTATGAAAGTGTGACATTTGATGAATGTCTCATATAGTTTTGATATCTGGGCACATGTCAACAAAAAAAATTGAACATTGGTTTGTCATGCAACACCTAGATAATTTATAATTTTACTGTTTATATCCATCTTGACATTTTTTATCTGCCAAAGGCAGGTTTCATTTGGAATCTTAATCTGAGATTTATTTGGTGGATCTGGAAATCATAGCTAGGGTTCCCACAGGAAATGGTCCATCTACCAACAGATTAAATGGCAGTCCTGCAGTTGTTAGGGGAGCTCTGCATTTAACACACATGCATACTCATTCAGTCAGCACTGTGGAGAAAAATTAAAGTAGTAACCCAGGTTTAGGAACAATGTAGCTAAAAAGTCCCATATTTGCTGAATGACAAAGGGTTATATAGCAGCATTTCATTTTATTATTCGTGCTTGAATTTCTTGTTTGCTCTGTTGAGTCTGCTGACGAATACTAATAAACGCCTGCAACAATCCAGACGAGAGATGCCTGGCAACAAAGCTATGCGGTGGACCTCCCTGATCTTCTCCAGTTCACAACCTGACCTTTTGAAAAATTGGCTGGGCTAAGCTGCAGAATTTGGGTGTAATGGTTATTGTTAACTCCAGCTTTAGGATTTATTAATTTGTGTGATCAAGACTTACCTATACTTCAAAGTTTCAAAAGACCAAACACAATCATCCATCCATTAGAACTAACATTGTGTTTCAGTGATTTCCACTTAGTGTCTGATGGGTGATTCTTCTATTTTGTTTTTCAAGTCTAAAAATGCTCTTAAATAAAATGAAAGGCACAAGTGAAGAAAATCTGTTTTGGTTATTGGAAAAGTTAGCATCTGTAAGTGTTTTATGAAATTGTTGAATTCATGGACAGTAGATCTGTGTTCATACTTAACAAACAAAAACTAGGTAATTATGAAACCTATTTTACTTGCAGTTGTGGAAATTTAAGACTTAACCTAGTTCGTTCATATTTTTTATTGCTTTATATAAATTATTTTTATAACACAAATTTAGAAAGACCGAAAGGGTTAGAAATGTATAGTAGGTAGCCAAATAATTCATATCACTGAGGCAAAAAAGGAATAAAGACCACTCGTGTTAGTTAATAAAATTTTAGGACAGTTTTCACAATTATGTCAACCTAGATAGTATTTGCAGTGGTTTCAATAAGATGATACAAGTTTTACAGAGCTTTAATTTATGTGATATGTTCGTAAGTTAATTAGGTAGCCTAAGCTTTAGGAGATTACACTATTATACTGTGTTCATGGTTTTCATACAGTGAAGGATGTTAAAATTTAGAATCTGAAACATTAAAATAGAACTTAGTTCTTACACAGAAATCTGATCTCTTCCCCAATAGAATGAATTTTGATGTGCTTTTGACTATTTGAACTTGATAAAACAAACACTTTTTAAAATTTGGTATAGCATCATCACTTAAAATAGCTTTTTCATAATAAAACAAATAACAAAATTCTAGTAAAATAATTTTCATGGTTAGCCAGTGGATAATTTGAAATATGATACACTAAGTCATCAGTTGTCTTAATCAAAGATGAAATAACCTCAACCTCACAACTTCTTTTTGATATGTTATTCTAAATATGCAACCACATATAGGAATATGAACGATGTAGCTCATTTTGAATGTTGAACCTTCATGTGCAAATGAATAAATTATGTGATATTGGCAGGTGTCGTGATTTTCCGACTTTATAAAACTTTGTAAACTCTTACTTCAAAATCCG
The DNA here is from genome assembly GCF_963455335.1 of Martes martes. Taxonomy (NCBI): domain Eukaryota; kingdom Metazoa; phylum Chordata; class Mammalia; order Carnivora; family Mustelidae; genus Martes; species Martes martes. Next base: position 85,219,075 of record NC_137894.1, read on the forward strand.
ATAGCTATATTGTGCCTCTGCCCCTGATATATTTTTGACTTCTCCTCATTATATATATTACACCCTTAATAGAACTACATAATACTTTGTATCTGTGCTTTCCAACATGGTAGCCACTGGCTGTGTGTGGCTATGAGCACTTGAAATGTGAGCAGTGTTTATGTAGACCAATGAAAATGAAAGTTATACTTCTTTTTACTTCTTATTGCTGTTCAAGCCAAATTATATTAAAACCTGAGAGAGTATACAGTTTGACAGATTTGCATTTTTTAAGCCAGAGATCCAGAAGTTATCTAATTTCTTGTGACTCCCAAGTTAGAATTTCTGAAGGATAACTGCCTGTGCACTACTAGCTATAGTCCTGATTATATCTAATATTGTGCCAATATAGTGAATGCTTAAGTTATGTTGAAGAAACAGGCTATTTAAATTTCTTATTTTTTTAAAAATGTATGTTTAACCCACTACTTTTTTTTTAAGGATTTTATTCATTTATTTGACAGACAAAGATCACAAGTAGGCAGAGAAGCAGGCAGAGAGAGAAGAGGAAGCAGGCTCCCTGCTGAGCAGAGAGCCCGACTCGGGGCTCGATCCCAGGAGCCTGGGATCATGACCTGAGCCGAAGGCAGAGGCTTTAACCCACTGAGCCACCCAGGAGCCCAAATTTCTTATTTTCTTGCTATGGGATTGAATCTACAGAATATACTGTTAAATTTTCTTTCTGTATAATTAATTTTCTTTCAGGATCTTTTCCTAGTGTCAGGATTTCTAAATTTCAAAGTCCTATTACTTCTGTAACTTACTGGTTTTATAATCTGCTATGTGCTTTGTTAAATCATTACGTGTTAACTACCAGTTTTTTTTTTTTTTAAGATTTTATTTATTTATTTGACAGAGATCACAAGTAGGCGGAAAGGTAGGCAGAGAAAGAGGGGGAAGCAGGCTCCCTGCTGAGCAGAGTCCAATGCGGGGCTCGATCCCAGAACCCTGGGATCATGACCTGAGCCAAAGGCAGAGGCTTTAACCCACTGAGCCACCCAGGTGCCCCTACAAGTTTTAACCTCATTAAATATTTTCTCTATTGTATATTTCTCATTGAATGAGCTAGCATCGTATTTATTTTTATATCCATGTCTTTGGATATTTTAATAAGAAATTTTAAATTATATTTTATTTATTCTCTTTATATTTTAATTTAAAAATGTTTTGCTTAAAAAAAAAAAGACTTTTGCTTTTAGCCAAGCAGAATTTTGCAGATAATAATAGCTAACATTTATTGAGTGTGTACTCTGTGCTGACACTTTTCCAAGAGATTATATAATTTAAATAATTTAATCCTTGTAACAACCTTTTGAGATAGGTGCTGTTATTATATACTTTTATTGGTAGGGAAGTTAATGAGGTTAAGTAATTTGCTAAAGGTTATACAGCCATGTGGTGGAGCCAGAATTCAAACCCTGCCGTTTGTCTTTAGCTCATGCACTGTGGTTTTGCTTGGAAGATCTAAATACACCAGTGTTCTACTTGGAAGGTCTGACCTTTTCTCTTGTACGCACTCATAGTAGGTGAGACCACTCTGATATGGCCCAATTTTCTGATATCTTTTTCTTTTATGTTTGGCAGGGAGCAGGGAAGCGCTTGTATGCATCTGTGTGGAAAACTAACCCTTCTCTGCATAAAAAAGGAAACAGCATTATTTAGTAAAGGAAATAAATAGTATTTGTATACACACACACAGATAACCTACATTTAACTTACTTAAGGGATTGGTAGAAGTTATTTGGAGCCACTAACTGATACTTTTGTTCTGATTATGTTGAAACTAATGTTCACTTAGAGAAATCCTTAACCATTGAAAAAAGACAACATCTTTTGTTTAAAATATGGGACTACCATAGTAATTACATCATCACATCAATTTTACAGTCTTATTCAGTAGCAAAAAAAGTGTCATGTCATTTTGATGTTGTTACATATTGTAATGGACCATATACAGAAGAAAGAAGCAATAAGCATGAGATTTTTGTTCTTTTTAAATTTATAAAATCACATGCTATAGTATAAGTAATCATCTGTCCTCTCCAAAAAAAGTGTTTAAAGAAGTGGTGACCAATTATGTGAGCAAGCATCAGAGAGCACATTAGCAGATTGCCTCCTTTATGGTTCATGTCAGGTATAAATTTCCCTAAGTAGCACCTGCATCTGAAGGTGCAAGAGATCCATTTATTTGAATATACTTGCCTATAATATTTCTATTGCCCTTTTTCTTTTCTATCCCTGAGCTCTCAGGTAGCTGGCATGTTGCTATTCTGAGTAACCCTGGTAAGATCCCTAGAGACAATTCTAGCTCAACCACTCTGAAGAAACAGCTCTGTAAACAGTATTGACCCCCCCAGGGGACCATCAAATCCGTTTACACAGATACCAGTTGTCACAAACTATTTACAAAGCCAGACAGAACAGAATTTCCCAGCCTTTAAGAATCCCTATTTGATTCTAGCCACCTCCTCACTTCTGTGTAGTAGTTGGGAAATAACAGTTATTTTTGGCCATGAGTCATGATTTGTTGAATAGCATCAGTTTAACTGAGTGTATTATACATTAACTAATGTACAGTTGTCTGGAGAATTGAACTCAAGGGGGATCTTAGAGATTTCTTTCCTAGGATAGGAAATGGTATAATATTGTCAATTTTTTTAGACTAAGGAATTGAGAATTTAATAGCAATGCTAGCATTGAGAGAGTTGACAATACTGATACCTCCAGAAATAAAGAAAATTTGTTAGATCGTGAAAATCATCCATTGGAAACAGCATGAAAGTCACTGGAGTGACACAAGGTCTTCAAACATATGTTGCAGTTAGCCGAGGCACATGTATTAACATTCCCCCCAAATCTTTATGAAATCCACCCATTTTGCCCAGATGAATAAACTGTCTCTGACAAACAATAGCAATTTGAGGAATACCTAGTAGTAATCCTCTGTAACATAATTTTCAAATGGCCATAGGATAAGTTTATATGGTAGTGACATTAATAGCAAAAATTAGGAAATATATTTGGTTTGAAGTGGTCATATTCTCATGTCCAGTAATACAGTTTGCTCACAGAAGGGCAAATAAAGTAAATAAAGGAATTGATAGTAGTTATAAAAATTCCCTGTCGATTAACTCTTAGTAAAGAAAGACTTCAGCATCTTATGAAGTATGAAGAAGATATTGGAGAAATATATTTAAATAGTATTAATTATGTTCATAACGATGGAACAGTTAACAAGGACATTGATTAAACGCTGAAGCAGATTGCTAAAGAAGGTTATAGAGTTTCCATTTTAAACCATGTGGACGAGAGGAATTAATAGGATAATTTTAGTTTTAAGCTTTCATCTGCCCAGAGATAAGAGTTTGAATCAGAAGTGAATATGTTTTTTCTTTTAAACATTTATCTAATTGACTGTTGTGCAGAACAGACCTATAACTTCCCTTTTTTTGCACTGTATTGCCTTAGATACTTATATTTCTATATGCAGTGCCTTTATATGCATCACCCTCAGGTGATGGGGCAATCCAAATAGCTCAACTGAAGCTTTTAGTAGCGTCACCCCCTTATCACTTCGTAATGAATGGTCTTTCTTCTGGGCTGGAGAGTTTAGGGAAAACAACTGAAGACTGAGGTGGAGTCAGTAAGTGCTATCATCTTCTCTTGATTGGAGACAGTACTAACTCAGAAACTGAATTTAAATCAGGCTTTGAAAAAGGTAAAGAAAACTTGGCAAAATGCAATATGGTATAGCAGTTTCTTAAAATCTGACTTGAAAAGTCAAAAGTACATCATGCCTGTAAGTTACTCTCAGGTGTTATGGAAAAAAGTACATGTGTAGATAGGCAGGTAGGTAGATTTGGAGAGAATGAATAATAAAGCAAATGTGGTAAAATGTTAACATCTGGAGAATCTGGGTGCCTTCATCCAGTATATAGGAATTCTTTGTACTGTTTGTGCAACTTTTTTATAAGACTGAAATTATTTCAAAGTAAATAGATTAAAAAAAAATGACTTACCTACAGTCATTTCCTATCAGCTCTCACCTGTCTCTGTCTTCAACACGTTCATGCAGTCAGTGAAGTCTGGACTCTCATTTCTCCTTTCTTTTCTTGCCTTTTTTTCTGAATGATTTCCGTGTCTTAATAGGTGACACTTTTAGTACCCTGATTCCTTGTTTTTTTTCTTCAAGTACCTTCACCATCAATCTGTTTCATTAATCCATTACCAGATGAGCCACATCTTTAGAAATTTTTACTCCCTCACTATAATATCTTGTCATTTCAAGAAAGACATACAAGAAATGTTTGTGTTTTTCCAAAAGCTATTCCTTCTCTGTACCCATGCTTCCCCCCCCCCCCCGTTCTCTTATTCTTACAGTCTGTCAACTTTTTCTTTATATCATCTAACTCGAACCCTTTGGTGGTTGATTGCTTTCCACATCCCTACTTGTCTTTTATTATAACAAATGTCTTTGTGAAATCTTCCCAGAGTCTTCTAGTTGAGCATCACTATATCTAGCACGTTTTATATTTGGTCTCTATAACTCTAGTATAGTCCTTTTATATTGTATTCAAATCATTAGACCAGTTTGCCTTCCTCACTGTACTATAGAGTCCTTGAAGGGAGAGTCATTCCCACTTGTCTTTGTTTTTCCCAGTACTTTCATCCAGCATATCACATTGGAGGTTTTCCATGGATTATTAAATTAATGAATAAATAGATTAATTAGAGGGGTCAAATTTTCTATACAGAGGTTGAATTTTGATATAGGATAATGCAACATGGTAGAGTAGAAAAGCATTGAGAGAGGATTTAAGCAACATTTACTATGATAGTTGGTCAAAAACATAGACGAAAGGAAAATTTTATAAATCAGCCTTGTTACCTTAAAGTAAAATTAAATTCTTAGTAGGAGAGTATAGATACTAATTTGCAGAGGACGCTCCAAATGTAAACAGTTACAGTTGGGAATCTAAAAGCTTTTAGTACAGAGCAGATTAGAAAGATCTAGAATTAATCAGAGCCAAGTCACACAGTATGGGGTTCTTCAAAAATATCAAACATTTAGACTTCAAATCCAGAAGTACATTAGGACTTGCTAAGTTTATTTCAATAATACTGTAAGGGATTATAATTACTATAATCCAGGAGGGTTCTGTAAAGAGTCCTTTTATTGGGAAGGTCACACATCTGCTCTGAGTTTGAGGAAGATTGGACAGTTCCAGGTGAAAAGGCGCTGATTTACCAAGAGCTCAGCAGATCATAAAACTTGACATCCGATAAGCTGAAGTAAGGAAGAGTGCTATAAATATAGTAAGCAGATAGCAAGTATAGATACCAGGGAGGGAGTAGAGTAAACACTAGGAGGTTAGAAATAAAAAACTGAAAGCAGAAAGATGCTGAACTAGATCCAGAAATACAGAGGTAAAAATACGGGACAAGATGTGTGTAGTGGTAAGATAATGGTAATGTACGTGATGGAAGACAGATCAGAGAGTCAAGACTTAAGATTCTGAAGCAGTTGGCAAGGTATTGTCATGAAACACTGGGGACTTTTTATAGCTGCAAGTGCTCCATGGCTCATGTTTTTACCTTTTGGGGAATCTTTGTACCTCATAAACTGGAGAATAATATAGGCATTAATAGTACTTTCTGATATATTCCTGGGCACAAGTTTTGTTATTTTGATATTGCTATCAGTAACTACTTTTAATTCTCTTACATTTTAGTTACGGTTGATCCTTGAACAATCTGGGAGTTAGGGGCATCAACCCTAGGTCAAAAATTCACATATAACTGTTGACTCCCCCAAAATGTAACTACTAAATAGCGCAGAAGCCTTACCAGTAATATAGTCGATTAACATGTATTTTGCATGTTATATGCATTCTTATAATAAAGTAAGCTAGGGAAAGAGAATGTTGCTGAGAAAATAAGAGAAAATATCTTTACAGTACTTTACTGTACTTACCAAAAAAAATTCATGGGTAAATGGAACTGTGCAGTTCAGAGCCATGTGTTCAAGGGTCAACCATACTTTTAAAGTTACACGGTAGTGTTAGAAAGCATGGTTTATTGATGATATAGTGGTATTCTTTAATGTCCATTTATAAAATTCCCTAATTTAGATTTTGGAGGTTCCATTCTACTAATACCAGCCTCTTCTAGAAGAGTAGCGTGATGGGCGCCTGGGTGGCTCAGATGGTTAAACGTCTGCCTTCAGCTCAGGTCATGATCGCAGGGTCCTCGGATGAGTCCGCATCGGGCTCTCTGCTCAGCAGGGAGTCTGCTTTTCACTCCCTCTCTGCTCCCCCTGCTTGTGCTCTCTCACTCTCTTTGTCAAATAAATAAATAAAAATAAAATCTTTTTTTAAAAAAAGTAGCATGATGGATGTCTGAAGCACACGATGTAAGTATTTTGAAATGTCAAAAACCAACAAATAATCTTCAGATACCTGGAATTGTTAAAGAGTTCAAACCAAAACAATATGATGTTGAAATTTCATAGCTTACAATATATAATTATGATAGCACATTCTCCCTATTTGTTTACTCAAACAAAATGAAATTGAGAGGAATTTACTAAAAACAAGTGGTTTCTGATTTAGCTTCAGCCACCATGATCATGTCCAGGACTTGGAGTTTATAACTGGTCACACCTAATTTTAGCATATCTACATGCAAAGAATTTCTCCTTAAGGAATGAATACTTTGTGAAAGATCGCTTATTTATAAGTGCCCATATTTTGTTTTTATTCTAAAACTACTGTCCTCTGCTTTTCTTCTTAAAAGGATTTTAAGTTTGACAGGTTGGAAAAGGCATCATCAACAAACAGGTGAGATTCACCTGCTTTTTAAAGTTCAACCATTATTGATGCTGGAAATAATAAAGTATTTGTTACAATCAGTATTTGTCTGTTGGTGTGATTTACTGGTAAAGGAGTTTATTTTAGGTACTTGTGTGTGTGTGTCATTTACTTACAAAAATTTCACTAAATCATCAGATACATTTTTCCTTTGAAATAGCTATTATTTATTAGTTAAAGCTTAAAATAACTTTTATGAGATAGCCAGGCTTTACAAAATAGATTTTCTAATGTATAATATATATCTGATAAAAATGGGAGTTAAAAATAATGCCTATATTGTGTTAATTTTAATATTCTGATGATAAAAATAATAGCTAACATTTACTGATGTGCCAAACACTAGGCCAAGTACTTTGCATGTATTAACCCAGTTAATCATCAAAATAACTCAAGCAAAAGTGCTATTATGTTCTCATTTTACAAAAAAGAAACTTAGGCTTGGATGGGTAAGTAACTTGACCAAACTTATGCCCTTGGCAAAGCTGAAATTCTAACCCAGGTCTGATACCAGAGTTGCATGCACATTATCACTTCCCTATAATCATTAACTTATTGTATCCTATTTTTTGGAATCTAGAAAATACATCTAGAAAATAATGTTCCTGCACCCATGTTTCTCAGCTTTAATTTTATGCTGGAGTTATTTGGACACTCTTAGAGATCTTGATTTAATTAGTATAAGATGTGTTCTGGACTAAGAATTTCTAGAAACGCCTCAGGTTATTTCAACCTGCAGTCAAGGTTGTAAACCATTGCCCTGAGTACCTACCAGAAGTGGAAAAACCATACTGTACATGCTTAGCTGATTACATTAGGAGTAAGAATAGTAAGTACATGTTTAAAGCTATGAGAGCACCTATTTCCACAAAAATTTTCATTTGAATGATTTAATATGTAGCTATGGCATTTCACATATCATTTGTTTTTGTTTTGTTTTAAATACAGAGATAGCCCATAGTTATCTTGAACAAAAGTCTACAGGGAGAAATAAAAGTACAGAGTCAGATGAACTACCAGCTGTGAATTCCAAGGAAGGCATGCATCAGAAATCCAATGAATTAGTCAATGAAGACACCCATGAGGACACAGAACTGCCAGGGCAGAGATCAAGGAATTTCCCTTATCCAGGTGATGAGACAGCTGACTGCACAACTAAAAAATCCAAGTGAGTGCTGGCAGACTTAAATTTAGGAAATAAGATTGAGAGAACTATTTCTTCTTCCCTTCTTCCTTCCTCCATTCATCCCTCCCTTTCTTTTTGGCCTGGGCTAAATTGGACATATCATTAACTTACTGGAATTTGGGCAACCTACCGGAGTTTTCTACTGTTTTCTTTACATGGGTGTAGTGTGTGTAGCTTGCTAATTGAAAAAGCACAAGGTGAGTTTTAATGAAGGCAAAGTTGAATATTATTGCCTGTGTCCTTTCATTTTGGATCTGGAAATAACTGTTAAGATGACACAAAAGGGAAATTATTCATCAGAGCCCTAAACTGGCAGTTCTAGGACAAAATAAGCTCAAAGGTGTGTTTTGGTTCTGGTTAGCATGATTTATTGTTTAAGTGAATTTGAATGCTTCTAGAAAGGCCTTGTACTCTCTCCCATTTGTCTTCCTTATTATTTTCTTTTCTGCAGCTTTTAACATTCACCTTACCTACTTATCCCAGGCAGAAATTTGATTTTGTGACACCTGTGACTTTTAGCTCTATGGATTAAAGTATTTCGATAATTAGTCTTATATCTTGAAAATACTGCAGAATTATAAAAATTGCAATGACACTTATATATTCAGTCCAAACAAAATCTTATATATTTTAATAGTTTTGCATAAGAATAGCTAAATAAGTAAAATGATTATTTAAAAATTATTTAGTAGATATATTAATGAACATTAATATATACATATATATTAATGTGTTCCTACTTCTTGGCAAATAGTTATATCATTACTAAAGTGCAGATTTCGAATATACTTTTGGGGGATAAGAGTAGGGATGAATGAAGAAGTGATAAACTTTTTTTAACCACATGGGACAAATAGTAGAGATTGGGCTAAAACCGCAGTATGAAGTATCTAATGTAATTGCAACAGAAGAAATACATGGTAGGTAGCGCTGCAGTGACTGTCCCTGGCCTCACTGATTAACTTCTTAGAAACTCTAAGATTTAACTATGTTTACAACTTTAATATGATGCCTTCAAAAGCGATCCGTCTCTTTTCCCTTCCCTTCTTTATACTACATGCTAACAAGTCGATATTGTTCTCAAATAGCATCCAGAATGTCAAAAAAATTACTTACCATTAAATGTCACAGGAATAGGTTTTCATTTTTAATTTGTTTTGAGTTTAATAATGAAAAAATGATATTCTGTCAGCCGAATTGAAAACAAGTATGAATGTTGTTCCCATTTGCCAAAAAGTGAGATATGTTTCTAGAATCCTGACCAAAAGTCTAAATTGAATTATTCACAACCCTTAAAACCTGAATTCTTTAAGTGTACTGAACCATGAATTTCTGTAGAAGTTACTAAATGCTTTCCACAGATTTAGTTCTCTTAGTTGATAAATTAGAACCTCTGTAAAATTGATGTATTTATTCTTTTTGATCCATAGTATTGTCTTAACGGTGCATAGCAAGAGAAATTTAAAATTAAGTAACTTTACTTATTTTTTGTTAAATTTGCCTCCCTCACTTGCATTCTAAAATTTATAGATCCTGTATAGTAGAAATCATATGTATATATTGTTTAACAGTTTTTTTTTATTATAGCATCATGGAACATAGAGAAAATGATTTGCAGTGTGAATGTATGATCCCTTGTCAAGTTACTTCAGACTTAGATAAAGAGAAGAAAATAGCATTTCTTCTAAAAGAGTTGGACATTCTGAGAGCGAGCAATAAAAAGGTACAATATAGAAAGTCTGATAATTGTACAGTGTGCATTTAGCCGTTGACCTTCTAAGTTTGCTTTGTTGCCCATCATAATTCAGTTTCATGCTGTCCTTTCATCCTTTAATGGTAGAGTTCTATGCTGTTGCCATACCATGGCATCAGAGTATGACTGAGACAGTGGCTATGAAAAGCAATTTCTTTAATTTCCTCCCTGGCTGGCCTGTGATATCACTTCCTTTTTCATAAAACTATGGTACCTGGAGTAGGTACCTAAAAAGAAGATTCAAGTTTTATTGTAGTAAAAGTTTACTTCAGTATTATGGAAAGTGAGAAATACAATGTACTGATTGTGTGTTACTTAACTTTTTTTTCTTTTTTTATTAGTATCAGTGCCCTATATTTTACTTCAATAATACATGTAATTTAAAGTCATAAGTCTTGGCAATATTGTCACATTTCCTTGTGTTGTTGTGTACCATTGAATTTTCCAATCCAATCCAAAAATCATGTTTTATCTTTCTGGACTCTTTCTAGTTACATTTCTTTGAGCTTTAAATAATGTTATTAAATAATGTCCATATTTTATGCTTTCTGTTTTTTTAACCTCTGCATACCTCTACATAACTTTCTGATTTTAGTATTCTAGTTTTTTGACCTAATCATACTGAAGCGCGATGTTAGGAATATTGATCATGCCTGACAGAGAAGAACACAAATGACAAAAGCCAAGGGAGGAATTAAAAAAAAAACAAAACAGTTGAAGGGTTCCGTATGAAAGTAGGAGATATTTTCTGTATTTTCATTTAGCAATTATTTAATATGCCAGTTATAAATCAGGCACCAGTGCCAATTTAAATGGAATATGATGGGATAGCATTCTCAAAGGAGATTTGTTTCACATATTAAGATTATTATCTTAATTAATTTTGTTTCAAAATATTAGAATTGCTAAGAGAAGATGTAAAGCTGTGCTGTCCGTTATTTTATTAGAATAGTGCCTTCCAAGTATTTTGCTTTAAGACAAAAGAACAGATCAGATTGCTTTTTGCAGTAGTTATTTTTAATAATTATGTCATTCCTTCTTTAATTTCATTGGCCTGTACACGCACATACAAATTAAGTGTATATCAAAATGTTTTTATAATTTCTATATCACTATAGGTAATTATTACTTTATGAAATATCTTAAAATTTTAAATATTATGGGGTTCCCTCTCCCCCCACCCCAGAGTTATGTATTTAGGCAATTAAATGTAATATAGAAGGGCTTAGAAAAAAATAATTTCTACTTTGGGATTAATTATATTTTTGCAGGAAATTTATCAAATGAGAATCTGTGTTTTTTCAATGTGTTTTAGCTTCAAGAAAAATTGACTAAAGAAGATAAGGAACAGAGAAAACTAAAGCTTAAGCTGGAACTCCAGGAGAAAGCAACAGAAGCTCATATTGCTGAAAAGACAGCAGGTATAGTAGATGGTTATTAACATACAGTCTTAAGAATCATACACAAGGTTATTATATGAGGTGGCTTTGGTGAATACTTGCGTACTAGTTATTTGCCAAAGGAGGGGAGGCTCGGTCTTTTTTTTTTTTTTTTTTTTTTTTTGGCTGCATAGAAAATAGGTGGCTTTAACATCCTGGTACTGGTATTAGTGAGAGCTTTACCTGTATTCATACTGATTTGGGCATTAAATGCATTGTTAACACCATGTCAATCCAATCACAAAAAGGTTGTTTGTTTTGTTGGAAGGGCCTGAACAAACAAGGGGAAATAATGATTACCAGTGCCTCTACCTTTCAACCAGCAGTTCAAATACCACTTATTGTTTTAGCTCGTTGAGAGGAAATACTTCTGTTCTGTGTGAAGATAGTCATATATTCATTGCCAATGGAAACCTACATTTGATTCAAAAATCTGTTTTGTGCAATTAATAAATTTTCATCTGATGATGTGGATGATGATGGAGTTAGTATTTTCACTGAGAAGATTAAAATGAAAGGTTGCTAGAGTTTAAGATTATAAATGACTACCTTAAATATGTTTTGCAGTCTATCTTTACTCACAGTTATTTGCAAGGAGAAATTTTTTTTAATGTATCTGTGATATATTACAGATCAGATCAGATGATTGTCAATAGTCTGTTACTCTCTTCCTCACACTGTTTTATGTTAAGGATAGAAATCTCACAGTATAATAGAAATTAACATGCAGAGGCATTTTAAAGGTTATTTATTTTAGTGTTTTTGTATTAATTGGAATGATTTTAAGAAAAATTGTATTTCGTGATTAGTTTGAAGCTATAATCATATTTTATGAGCTACATTAAGCTGGTTGCATATATGGAAGAATCCTGGTATCTTAGGTAAGAGACATTCACTGGTAGAGCCTGTCTTTAGAATATCACTATGCAAAATACAACTAAACATCACTATGAAAATATAACCAAAATTACCATAAATAAACACTCGAGCTAAAATAACAAATGGTTGCTTTTCAGTTAATGTTCAAGAACCATGGATGTTTTGTTTCTTATTTAGTAGAGAAATATGAGGCTAATATATTTTAAGGAAAATTAACCATATGTTAAAAATGAATAATTCAGATATAAATTTGGAACAATTTGGAAGTGTTTTGGTTTTTTTATAATCAAATATGTATATACTAACTGCTAAGAAGGTATTATAAGAAGTACATTTGTTTGAAGGTGTTTGTGTCATAATACGACTTTGCATGCGTCTTACAGGAGTAATTCTATAAAATTTAGGCCAGTTAGGCCATTTCGCTGGTGAAAAGCATGGATTGTTATGTCTGCATAGATCATTTATGTGTTGGAGGGGAAAAGTCATTAAACAGTGTTATCTACTCTTAAAACTTCTGTATGATATAGCTAATCATCTACTTCAAATATTTACTTATTTGTATATATTTAAGACTTCCCTTTGACTAAATAGTATGAATCATGCATACATAAATTGGAAAGAATTTGATTGCTTTATGATTCTTGTTAATCACATATTTCTCATTAATGATACAATATTATTTTAGTAAATGTTTGAAAATGTTTAGTATTTTTTTGCAGCCTCCTAAATTGATGAAAATAGCAGTGCTATATAGTTTCTCTGGAACAAAGCAATCTAGTTAAAAGAGATACATCCAACCTCTTAGTTACAAAAATGACAAAAATGAAAATCCTCTGGAGGTTTTTTTAAGGATAAATTTTCAGTGTGTATCTTTTAAGTGCTTCAGTTCTACCTTTTAAAAAAGTTAAAAGATATTTTACTTATGGCATTAGAGAGAATCATCATTGTAATATGTCAAATTTTTTTTTTAAAGCTGAATTGCTTAAGAATTCCATTGGTTTGAAACTACAAGAAATTCATTAAGTGATTCTTGATAGACTCATGATTCTTTCATATTTTTTCATACATACAGTCTTAAATAGCTTATTTCCTACCCAACTGGTTATAAGTGCAGTCAAAAAGCAAAACACAGTTACAAAAACAACTATGTCAGTACCTTAATAGAAAGAGGGACATTATAGGAATATGATTACATGTGAAAAATGTTTTATTTAGTATCATATGGAAGGATAAAAATCCATATAACAACAAAGAAATCCACATAAATAGTAATGTTTGTTTCTATCATTTGCTAATTTTTATATTCAAAATAAAAAGTGTACTTAGTTAAGTATATTATAAATATGTACCACATTTATGTATTACAATATACTTAAGCAGAATATAAATGTTTAAAAAAATGAAGATATCCCACATTAAAAGAAATACATGCAAAAACATCTCTAAACTAAATATTGGAAATTGCAAATAAGATACAAAATGTATGTTCATAGATTTTTTCAAATAAAATACTAATTAAAATATGAGATACTCAAAGGAATTAGGAGCCATTTCTATATAAGAATATTCATATCAGTATTAGTTATGATAGCCAAAAGTTAAAATCAAACACTAAGAATGGTTAAATAAATTAAGATATGTTTATGCTGTCAGACATCATGCAGTAACTAAAAACCATTTCTGAGTAATTGGTGCAATGAGAAAATCTTCATAACAACATTAAGTGAAAAGTAGGGGAAAACTATAATTTAATTTTGTTAAATATATTTATACATGTGCGTTATATGAAACAAAAGGCAAATTTTGGTAGTATTAATGGATGTATTAATGTTTCAATAAATTAATTAATGTTTTCTACAATGATTGTGGATTAGATTTAGTAGTAGTACTATGATTAGAGATTAGTATTACTAATCACTAAAGATGTGATTTTTTTAAAAAGTTGCTTGCTTTCTAATCTAAAAATGACTCCTGTGATAGGTTTGATATATAAAGACCACATAAACCAAAGTTTTATGAAATCTAATATGATGGCTGTGATCAAATCTTGTCATTTTACCTATGCCATTTTTGTTGTCTTTCAGATTTTCTCATTTGTTTTTGTCTTTATGTGTATTATATATCTTATGTATATATTAGTCCATCTTTTCTTCCCACCTGATTGAATATAAGAATATGAATCTGGTGTTGTCGGGATGCTTGGGGTGGCTTGGTCGGTCAAGCGGTTAAGCGTCTGCCTTTGGCTCAGGTCATGATCCCAGGGTCCTGGGATTGAGTGTCACATTGGGCTCTCTGCTCAGTGGGAAGCCTACTTCTCCCTCTGCCTGCTGTTCACCCATTTGTGCTCTCTCTCTCTGCCTGACAAATAAAAAAAGTCTTTAAAAAAAAAAAAATCTGGTATAGTCAAAACCACATAAAACAAGGTGCCCAGTTGTCTGTAAGACACATTGAAATAATGGGAAATCCAAAAGCCTTGGAATCAAATTGACAGGTTCAAATCACAGCTTTGATACTTAATACCAGTTTTGTGCCTTTGGACAAGTTACTTACTAGCTTCATCAGGTTTACTTTCTCCCATGTAAGATGTAAATGTTAACTAATTTATCAGATAATTTTAAGGATTATAGATAATTTATAAAAGCACCTAATATATAACTGGTACTCAGTACGTTGTAGCTAATAGTAATACTGGTTATTTCTATCTTTATAAAATTCTTAAATCTTTAATAATAATCAGAAGTCATTGGAGCACCGGGTGTGGTGTATAAACAATGAATTCTGGAACACTGAAAAGAAATAAAATAAAATGAAAAAAATTTATAATAGAAAAAAATAAATAAAAGAAAATAAAGGAAAGAAAAGAAGTCATGAAAAGATTTTTTTTCTATGGCTTTTAATTAAAATACATTTTACTTAAATGTAAATCCAAAATAAAAGAAATGGGATACAAATGATTTGGGCTTTAATCTCATGTATACCTATAATAAACCTTCAGGCAGACTTTTAAAATAGTGTTAAGCCTGTTGCCTTTACTTCCCTGTTGGTTTTACATAATGTGAATACTGTCATTCTGATGTAATCCCAGGAGGGTTTGAAACTCAGTTGTTTCCTCTATTGTGATAAAATCTCAAATGGATGACCCTTTCACCCTCCTCTTCTTTTTTGATATCACCATTACCATCATTACTATTTTTATTAGGCACTTTATAGGAACTAAACTAACTTCTTTAAAAATCAAACAAGAAATATTTATTGAAGGGTCATTATGTACTAGGCATTGTGTTAGGCCCTGCAAATAAGAAAGATTTGGGATTTCAGAGATTTCTTTTAGACTGCGATCACTTTTCCCTCATAATACACTATTGAAATAGGTAGTGGTTAATTGTTCAGACTTTGGATTCAGACCTTTGTTCTAATCTTTTTACCACTTATCATGTGTAAGTGACAGCCTCTCTAACCTTTGGTTAAAACTTATTTTGTAGGTTACTGTGACATTTAAGTGAGATAATGTTTATGAAGCATTTAACCCATAGAGGGCACTCAGTAGATAAGATGATGATGCCATCATCTTGTTTTCTCAAGACTCCTTGATTTAATAGGGGATATATTCAATGTGTACCCAATGCAAGTTGTTACTTATATGGTTATATAGGTAGTTATATAAGTAGTTACTTACATACTTACAACTATTTATGTATGGTTTTGTTTCTCAAAGGATTGATAAATACTTCTTTTTTTAATTATCAAGTATTTTTATTTCATTTATCCCCACAGTTTTCAAATTTCCCTTGATTTTAAGATTTAACCTTACTTAAAAAGTTTGAGAATATGGAAATTATTTTTTTAATCTTTACGAAAAAGAAAATAAAGGAAAAAAGGACTCCTGGGTGGCTCAGTGGGTTAAAGCCTCTGCCTTCAGCTCAGGTCATGATCTCAGGGTCCTGGGATCAGGCCCCACATCAGGCTCTCTGCTCAGTGGGGAGCCTGCTTCCCCCTCTCCCTCTGCTGCCTCTCTGCCTACTTGTGATCTCTGTCAAATAAATAAATAAAATTTAAAAAAAAAGAAAATAAAGGAAAAATATATAGTAAGTAAGTCTTATTTACTTAGCAAAAGCTGAAATGACCACATCATTCCCTATCTGTTAACACTGGGAAAAATTTATCTCATTGGAGCTATTTAGTACTTCTTACTGTGTTTAACTCACTAAATTGTACATGTGGATAAGAGTATTTGAAAATTATTGACATATATGACCTTTAAATACTACGGGATATTTTAGAGAAGCACAGCAGGAACATTGACTCTTGTTTTTTTCTATTTCTTTTCATCTAAATAGAATATTTAGACCACAGACACTTCAAAATTTGTTTTGAGTTTGACAGTGACAGATAGTATTGTCTGGCCTGTTGCAACCATTAATTTACTCTTAGGTCAGCAATGTAGTTATAAGTTTATAAATAACTTGTTCAGTTAAACCTTTCAGTTTTCCTAAATAGGCTCAGTGGGCATTATGTAGTGTAATGTCTCTTAATTTTTATTACTGTATTCCATTTAGAGTATACAGATGATGTTTAAATTTTGTATTTAGTTTTTTATGTAATTTTGTGATATTTAAAATATATTTCTTTAAAAGCCTTATTTTTTCTATTTCTTAAACGTTCACTTTAGAGTCTGCTTTATATGTTAGTTATTTTTCTTTCTTGCATGTCATCCATTAAAGATTAGCTGTGGAAGGTTGGAGCATGGAGAGATTATGAATGACAGAACAACTCCTGTAGAATAATAATCAGTTTTTGGTATTTAATGCTGTTTGACTTTTGCAGACACATTTCTTATTAACCTTTGGTACAAAGAGAAATCCAGGTTCCTGATATCTCATGGAGAAGATGAATTTGAGATCCTCTTCCAATTAAACTGAAATAAGGCCAATATTGGGTTTTAGCCAAAAGAACGCCTTAGTTCCTAAGTCTTGTGTTTATAAATCTCTCTCTCTCTCTGTCTCTCTCTCTCCATCCATCTATCTTAGTTACATTTTACATATAATTCAGTGGCTACATAATTTGCTTATCTTGCTATACTGATTCTGCAAGCATTTAATCTGCTTTTTACAGCTTATCTCTTTAAATATAGATTCTTTTCTCTGTACCCAAATTTAGACTGATATTTTATAAATTAAAAAAAATATATATTGTCAAGCTCTTCTTATTACAGAGAGTGTTCATTTGTTTTTGGTAGGAAGGAGAGGAGTTTAATTGTGATTGCCCAAAGCATCAGAACATAGAATTCATGAAACTTGCAACATGTTTACAGGTTAACATGTAAATGTTAAAAGTATAGATATATAACCATTATAGCAAGTACATTAAGACATTACAGGCAGTTAACATTGAAAAATAGAAATTGTGTCATAGAAAACATTTACATTATTCTCTTTTCATCGAAAGTATTCATTACTGTATACCATAACTCAGATGATATTGACCATCTAATGATTAAGAGCAAGAGTGAGTTTTATATATCAGAGGAAGATAATATAATATGTGCTTTAAAAAAATACATGTTAGAATACTATTTTTCTGTGTATATAATGGGCATTATTAAAATGTGATAGCCTTTAACACTGAGATGTATTAACAGTATTATAATGGAACAATTCATATATATCTATATCAGTTTTGTTCTAAGATTTTATTCATTTGAGAGAGAGAGAGAGAGGGAGACTGAGACAGAGAGCACAAGCAGGGAGAGAGGCAGAGGGAGGAGGAGGCGGAGACTCCCGCTGAGCTGGGAGCCCAACATGAGGCTTGATCCCAGGACCCGGAGATCATGACCTGACCAAAGGTAGAGGCTTAATCATCCGAGCCACCCAGGTGTCCCTACATCAATTTTTTCATATCCATATCATCTTTTAGTTTGGAAGGAAAAAGGATTTCAAAAATACATCCAGTTGTTTCAGAAAAAAACAAAAAGCCCAATTCTGTGAAATATAGCAATTAGAAATACTGATGGGTAGAGTGTTCATTATATTATTATCTTTGGCTGCGGAATCCTTTGGTTGTGAATCAGGATTATGATGAGTGCCAAGTGAAATAAGGCTTGAGGGTAGAGTATGGCCAATTTTGTAAGCTCTATTCCTAGGAAAGTTTGTACTTTTCTAGAAAAAACAAAACAAACATTGGGTAAACAAAGAAAGCATTATGCATAACAATGACCAACAATTGAAATATTTAATTAGGTCTAGTATACTATGAAATTTACTGTGGTGTCAAGCAGTTGAGAGCATATCATCTAATGAGAATAATAAAAATTTTCAGAAAATGATTCTTAAGACTTCTGTATGTTTAGATAATTCTGAAGAGGAAATGGTCTTGGAAGAACTTAGGAGCAGTTATATATATATATATATATTTTTTTTTTTTTTTAAAGATTTTATTTATTTATTTGACAGAGACACAGCAAGAGAGGAACACAAGCAGGGGAAGTGAGAGAGGGAGAAGCAGGCCTCCTGCCAAGCAGGGAGCCAGATATGGGGCCAATCCCAGGACCCTGGGATTGTGACCTGAGCCAAAGGTAGACGCTTAATGACTGAGCCACCCAGGGGCTACAGCAGTTACATTTTATAGAATTTTCATATTGGTATTTAATTAAAATTTAAAGTAGATATTCTATGCAGAAAGTAAGTGCCTCTTAAAATTGTACTTCAAAAGTGCATAAAATAATTGATAGTGGTTTTAATACTTCTGGAATAAGCTTATCTCTTTCACATTAACAATTTTAGCTCTAGTATCAGATAGATATATATATATATATCAGATATATTAAATAGGATATTTTTAGAAAGTATTCTTACGTACTCTGATATATATATATAAATATAATATATATGTAAATACATATATATATTAAATAGGATATTATTAGGAAGTATTCTTATATACTCTGAGTTTTCTGCACTAAGTACATGTGTATAATAATTCAGGGTTTTGCAAAAAAAATTCTTATTTTATAATTTTGCTAATAAAACTTACTTGCATATTTTTCTAATGAATTTTTAACAGTTTCTATACTGTTGATAAGTATAAATGTATTAGCAACTTTACAGAGGAAAATTGGAAAGTGTATGTTAAGAGCTTAAGAAGCAGCTATTTAATGCAGTAACCATACTTCTTGGAATTTTCCTCAGTATTTAGCTGTGTATATACATAGAAATTTCTGTACAAAGATGTTCATTACAGTATTATTTATATAGTGAATAGGTGAGAACAGTGTAAAATCTAATACTAGGAGCATCTTAGTTCTATCAAATACGGCATGTCCAAATGATAAAATCCCAGGTACTATTTCATATTTATAAATAATACTAAAGAATATAGGAACATATTCTGTTTAAGTATACACAGAAAGTTACAAGATTATGTAAAATATTTCTGTCTTCTATATTTTTACAGTGAGCCTATATTATTTTAATCAGAAAAGGTTATTTATAGAATATCATATAAAATGTTGAACATTCAAATACAGTTTTAGAAAAACTTAATAGTCTGGTCTATAAAAGAAAAAATAGAGGCATCAAACTACTTGGAGTAGGTTGGTTAATTTTTTGTTGTTGTAGAGTATTTACCATCTGTGTTTAAATTTCCAATAACTGATTTATGCAAAGAGAGAAATTATAATTTCTAAGGAAATTAAAAGACATAGTATAATGTTTGTGGTTCTAGAATATATATTGGTGGTTTCATAAAACACTAGCATATTTGCAAGGAATCCATTTAACAAGTAAAGAAATAGACATCCAGACAATTTGAAATTGTTTCAAATATAATAAAAACCTATCTTTTATAGGACTTATCTATATTTGTTGCTTAGAATTTTTCAACATGAATTATAATGAGTGATTATTTTATATGTTTCAAATCCTGATGATATCTTTTTTCTTCGCTTTAGTTCAGCCTTTTCTCTATTTACATAACCACCTTGAGGATGTTAACAAATGGATTCTTTTTCTTGGTAAATGTCTGTCCTCCAAATTATGTTATTTAGGGAATCATGATCCAGTGTTTAAACTAGAATGTTTTCCAATACACTGCCTCACTTCTATTGTATTTTAAAAGTAGTATGAGAAGTGAAGAATATAGGATTGTCAATAGACTCGGGTTCTACTAAGAAAATATGTACTCTGTCTTGACTCAATAAACTCATACTTGGTATGGTTCAGCTTCTTCATATTTACCCTTGCCCATATTAGAAAACAATTAGCTTACTAAACAAATTTGAGTATTTGGTGTTGAGGGGGGGTGATCCTCTCTGAATCTTCCTCGAATTTGCCTAAGAATTATAGGATATTTGATAACCATGTTTAAAAATGGAGATATCCAAATATTATTGTAAACACCCAATGATTTGTTTTACCTACAATATAAGTATTTTACTTGGTTGGCTTACATAGTAGCTAATAATATTTGTTAATGTAATTTAACTGCTGTGAACCTTTACTGAACAAATATTGAAATTTATTCAAGTCAAAGAAAGAGAATCTCTAATGACTTTTGTTAAAGCTTCTATTTAATAGTTAAGGAGAAAAGTTTGTATGACATACGAGATGCAATTAACAGTAGATTTTACATTTAATAAAAAGAAAGAAGCATGCGTATTTGCTTTATTCATTCCATCATAATTTGCATTAGAGCTGTGGGTGTTTAATGAGCAAATTCCAACTAAAATGCTATATTGATTTTCTAGTGAACTTTGTAATAGTCATCTACCTTGGAAAAGCTCAGTGTTTACAATTAAGTTTTCTTTACTAAAAATGTTTGAGAGTTGCATATTGATCCTTTAAAAGTACTGAATTCTAGAAAGAATCAGGTGTTTCATAATCAAATTTCACATATAATGTAATAGATGTTAAAAAATTCATTTTAGAAAAACTTCTTAGCGTTTATAAAATGTGTAATCAGATTTTATGTGTGTGCTTTATGGCACTTTAAAACTTAACCTTAGAATACTCAGTAGGCAATCTCCTTTAATATACACATTATTTACCTCTTTAGAGTTGATAGCATTATAGGGGGAAAAATGTTTTCTGTTGATTAACATAGGACCAAATAAGACCTTCGTGTAAATTGTTTAAGCATAGAGATAACTATACTTACTTGTCAAGCCCCTGACATTGCTAGTCTTACCTCTTTCATTAAAGTGTTATTGTATATAAAGTGGAACCCAGCTTACATTAAATGTCACTTTGTAACATCTCATCATACTCTACAGAAGCGGTAGGAAGCCTGTTGGCATTTAAAGTTTAGTAATTAGTATTTTAACCTTTTGATATGTCAGAATATTTCAGGGCATGACATACATGTTTATCTGTACTTAGATCATTGTGTAGCATCATTTTGTCCATCCTAACTGACCTACAAATAAGAAGTAGGTGTTTTTTTTTAGAAGTGTTAAAAAAATTTTTTTTTCATTGCTGTGTAGTTGACACATGTTAGGTTAGTTTTAGGTGCATAGCATCGTGATTCAACAACCCTACATGTTATGCTATGTTCACCACAAGTAATGACTATCATCTATCACCATACAACACTATTAAATACCATTAATACCATTGACTACATTATCTATGCCATATCTTTCATCCTTATGACATATCCATTCCATAATTGGAAGCCTGTATCTCCCACTCCCCTTCACCCATTTTGCCCATTCTCCCATGACATCCCCATTTAGCACCCACCAGTTTATTCTCTATGTTAATGGAATCATTTCTGTTTTTTGTTAATTTTTTTCTAATTTTGTTTTGTTTTTAGATTCTGTGTATAAGTAAAATCATATGATATTTGTTTTTTTCTTTTTCTGACTTATTTTACTTAGCATAATACCCTCTAGGTCCATCCATGTTGTCACAAATGGCAAGATTTCATTCTTTTTTGTGGCTGAGTAATAGTCCATTGTGTGTGTGTGTGTGTGTGTATATATATATATGCATCTTCCTTATCCATTCATCTATCAGTGGACACTTGGGTTGCTTCCATATCTTGGGTTTTATAAATAATGTTGCAGTAAACATAAGAGTGAAATTAGAAGTGTTTTATAATATAAAATATCTTAGAATATTGTGATTTTTTTTACAAATTATTATGTCATTATAGTACACAATATACAATATAGAATGAGTTCTAAATAATTTTTCTTTCAGTTCCCATGTATAATTTTTGAATGCCAACAAAATATGCACATGTATGTATATACGTATATGTGTGTGTGTGTATATATAGGTATACATACATGTATATAGATGGTCCAAATTAATCAAAATCATCTCTTTAATATGTCTGGAAATGAAGCCACATTGTGCATCTGTGGATTGAAAGTGGTAATGGTAGTGGTGGCATGGAACCAGTGTTTGTTGAGAATCTACTTATTTGGCCAAGAGCTTTCATATATTATCTCACTTAATTTTTCCCTAACAACCATAAATAGTGGTATCATATACATTTTATGCACCCGCACTGAGACTAAAATAATTTAAAAATACACAAAAGCAGGTAACCTAACTTCAGTATGTTGACACTTTGGATCTGAATCAAAGCCCACATTCTTCCTAATACACTATGTTGCTTTCTCTAAGCTGTTATGAGTATCCTTCCTGGAAGAAAATTGCATACAGTTATCAGGGGGAATTAAAACTCATTATTATGTGGTATATCATGGGCAGAAGTTTCTTTCAAAATGGCGTGATGAATACATAGGCGCAGAATAGTAGAACTACAGAAAGCCACCTAGTATCAGTGATACTACCTTTAAAAAAAAAAACCTATGAAAATTGTGCTGGAAAGTACAGGTTCTTCTAAAAGCTATGTTCATAACAAGTATTTATTAACCTTATCTAACTGTTGATTAAAAGCATTTGATTTTATGCAAGTGGATATCCAGTTAGTTTAGCACAGTTTGCCATAGAGTTTGTTTATCTAGTCATCTGTGGATAGAAATTTTTGTTTCTAGTTTGGGGCTAGTATAAATAAAGACACTATGAATATCTGTGTGTCTTTGTGTGGACATATGCTTTAATTTGTCTTGGATCAATACCTGTGAGTTAAATAGCTGAGTCTTTCAGTAGGTGCATGTTTAACTTTTTGAGAAGCGGAGGAACTGTGATTGCACCATCCTGCATTCCCATGGGCAGTGAATGAGGCTTTCAGTTGGCTCTCCCTTCTTCCCAGCATCTTTAATCATGCTTTCATTCTAGCCTTTGTAATAGGTATGTGGTAGTTATCTTGTAGTTTTAATTTGCATTTCTCTAATGACTGAAGATGTTGAGCACCTTTTCTTATGCTTATTTATCATCAATACGTCTGCTTTGATAAAGTGTCTAAGGCTTTTGCCCATTTTTAATTTTTTTTTTGTTGTTGTTTTCTTATTACTGAGGTTTGAGAGTTTTAAAAATTATGTCTGGATGCAAGTCTTTTATCAGATATATGTTTTGTAATTATCTTTTTCCTTCTGTGGCTTGTTTAACTTTCTTATCCATGTCTTTTGAAGAGTGGAGATTTTTAATTGAGTTAGATTGAAGTCCAGTTTATCAATTATTAAAAATGGGTTATGCTTTAGTACTATGGTTAAGAAAGCTTTACCTACCTAAATTCACGGTTCTCTCCCAGACTGTATAGTTTTAGGCTTTGTATTCATCTTGTGGAATGAAAGGTTATTTTGCCTTTAAAAATTAATAAAAATTACTAAAATAACAAACTAAGAAAAGCAAAGTCAATATAATCCCATTCAAGGCCATATGTTACCTTCTTGTTTCAGCTCTTATACTGTAAATTAGTGGGTTTTTTAAAGCTTATTTAGTGTTAGAATTACTTCATTTTTGTGCCTTTTACTGGTGATTTCCCGGTTTCAAACAGCCCCCAAGTGTAGTGCTGAAATCCTGTCTAGTGTTCCCTGAGTACAAGAAGGCTATGGTGTGCGTTATGGAGAAAATATGTATTAGGTAAGTTTTGTTCAGGAATGAGTTATACAGTGCCCTTGGCCGTGGATTCAATATTATTAAATCAATAGTATATGTTAAACAAGTATCTTTAAACAGAAACACATGTAAAACAGGGTTATGTATTAGCTGGTTCATTTTTTTTTTTTTTTTTGTCATTTGTCCTAATTTTGGTGCTTGTTTGCATGCCTGGCATTTGGATACCATGATGAATTTTAACATTTTAGAAGCTATTTTGTATTCTTATAAAATATTTTTGAGCTTTCTTATCGGTTGTACTTATGTTTTTTGGAAACAGGTCTCTCCTTTTGGGTCTTGTTTTAAAGATATGCTAGATGTTACCAGAGCAGTGTTTAGGGTTAATTAATCCCCACTACTGAGGCAAGACCCTTCTGAGTACTCTATGCAGTACCTCGTGAATCTTGTAGTTTTCTGATCTGGCTGGTGGGAACAACATACTTTATATCTGGTTTTGTGGCACCCAGGGCACTGTTGCCTCTAATCCTCTCAGGTTTCTCTTCCCCTGTATGGAGTAGTTTACTCACACACGTGCACACATGTTCAGCTGACTTTTTGAGGAAGACGTTCTGTACGTCTCCAAAATTTTCTTTCTTTGCCACTGTTTTTCCTCTAATAGTCTCTCTTGTGAATTTCAACTGCTTTGGTTTCCCCATATTATATCTCTACCCTCCAAAATTGTGGAATCAGCTGGGCTCGTCCTCAATTCTTCCCTTCCTGTGCCATGTTCTGGAAATTCTTTCAGGGTATTAAGCAGGGCCAATCATAGGCTCAACTTGTTTGTTTCCTCATGTCATTCACTGTTCTTTGTTTCCTTACAGTCTTGAAAGCTGTCATTCTATATATTTTGTCCATTTTTAAAAATTGTTTTGGGACACCTGGGTGGCTCAG
This sequence comes from Martes martes, assembly GCF_963455335.1. Classification (NCBI taxonomy): domain Eukaryota; kingdom Metazoa; phylum Chordata; class Mammalia; order Carnivora; family Mustelidae; genus Martes; species Martes martes. The sequence goes on from NC_137894.1 coordinate 85,244,136, forward strand.
TTGATTAAGCGTCTGCCTTCAGCTCAGGTCATAATCCCAGGGTCCTGGGATCGAGCCCCTGCATTGGGTTCCTGCTCAGTGTGGAGTCTTCTTTTCTCTCTCTCTGTCCTTATCCCCAAGTGTGTGTGCACACTCTCTTTTTCTCTCTCTCAAATAAATAGGTAAAATCTTTTTTAAAAATTGATTTAAGTGGAAGGACAAATCCAGATCCTATTACTTCATCTTTTTTTTCAACTTTTATTATTTTATTTTATTTTTTCAGTGTTCCAAAATTAATTGTTTATGCACCACACCCAGTGCTCCATGCAATATGTGCCCTCCTTAGTACCCACCACCAGGCTCATCCATTCCCTTGCCCCCCTCCCCTCCAAAACCCTGTTTGTTTCTCAGAGTCCACAGTCTGTCATGGTTCGTCTCCCCCTCCGATTTCCCCCAATTCACTTTTCCTTTCTTTCTTCTAATGTCCTCCGTGTTATTCCTTATGCTCCACAAGTAAGTGAAACCATATGATAATTGACTTTCTCTGCTTAGCTTATTTCACTCAGCATAATCTCCTCCAGTCTAAGATCAGCATAATCTCCTCCAGTCTAAGATGGCATATATATATATGATCTCCCAGATCATATATATATATATATTTCTCACTGTGCTTCAGACACATTGGCCTTACTGCTTTTCATCTAATACTTTTAGGGCCTTTGTATTACTTTTTATTCTGCTTATTAGTCTACATTCAAATACACACACACACACACATATGCGCGCGCACACACACACACACACACATATATGCATGTATTGAAATGTCACTTATTTAAAAAACCCTTTTCTGGCCACCTTTCTAAATTAGTTTATTCTTTTCCCACCTTCCAAATTACTCTTTTTTTCTCTGACACACCCTTATTTTCCTTCAAAACTTTAACTTCTATCTATCTTCCTGTTTAATTTTGGCCCTGCTCTCTCTCTCTACTGTCTGTCTCTCTATAATAGAATGTATACATCTCCAGGAAGGTAAGGACTTTTTAGAATGTGGTAGTCATACTGCTTTAAACTGGATAGGTGACTGACACAGGAATTTCATAAATATTTGATGAAAGAATAAATGTAATGAATGAGTAAAGAAATGAATGAATATATCTCTCTTCCCTTAGGCTCACTTTCTTGGAAATGGTTTTGATTTTAGCTTTGCTGTTGCATGTTCCATTTTATATTCTACTATGGAAAATATATAGTTGACTTACTCTCAGGGTTTCTTTTCTACCAGTTATAATTTAAATAATAGAAGAATAACTCTTGATTAGCTATGCATTAATCTATGACAAATGTTAGCAAGAACATTTCAAACATCTTTCCTAAGTTTATTTTGTGGTTTGACAGTGTAAATAGAGTTTGGTCCAGTGACCTAGGTATTTGAACCCCTTTTTGTCTAACATTGCAGTGATACTTTTAAGGTTATGTTAAGATTTCAGGTAGAAATTATGCTTGAGCAATGACAGTTGCAGATAACATCAAAGCTCCCTATGTAGTGCTGTGAAAATTTAGATGAGGTCATTTGTATTACCATCTATATAAACGATGCTCCTGGAGATGCTCAGTGCTAAAGGGGTCAGCTCTGCCTGTTTCCTTTTCCTTGGTCCCATTTTCTTTCCTTTTCTTCCACTATGCTGTGGACATAACTACTATCCTGAAGTTGATGATTATCATTGCCATGTTTGTTTTAGTATTTTCACTAATTGACCATAAATGATAGGTAGAGTTGTTTTACCTTGTACCTTGCAATTTTTGCCATAATTTTATTGTTGAAATGTGTCCATTTGTCCTTAGTTAATTCATTTTAAATGTTATATCGTATTCCATTTTGAATGTTTAGTAATTTATTCTTGCTCCTGTTATTGGACATTTGAGTTACTTCTCAGTTTTTGCTATTATATAATGCTGCAATAAGCACTTTTTATACGTTTACTTGTGCACATGTACCAAAGAGGAGATTTGCCAGGTTATAGACAAATCTTTAACTGTAATAAATATTGCCAAATGGCCCTTCAAATGGCTGTAGAAATATATATACCTATCTGCAGTGTATGTGTGAGTTTCTTTATTTCATGAGCTAATAGTATTTGTTATTATTTGGCCTTTTAATTTGTGTTTTTATGGGTATGAAGTGTATCTCAACTCTGTAGTACCTTTTAAAAATGTTTTTCCAAATATTAATTGATACTAATTTAATTTAGTAAAATAAAAATTGTTTTTGCTTTTTTTTTGCTAAAAGTATGCATTTTTAAATTTTCTCTAATTAATTATGGATTATATATTTTGGTAGCTCTGGTTGAAGAAGTGTATTTTGCACAGAAGGAACGTGATGAAGCTATTCTGTCTCGACTGCGGTTAGCCAATGAGGAGAGAGATGAAGCAATTGCGCGAGCCAAACATATGGAAATGTCTCTGAAAGTGTATGTATACATTTAAAACTATATGCAACTTCTGGAACATTTATAAGTGCATGAATTATGTGGTATTTACATATTAAGAAAAGTTATGGGTTGTTGCATACACCAGTAAATTCCATATTCCCACAGTCATGCTGTAGTAGTTTGCATGTCAGCATAACAATTTAAAAAAAGAGGGGAGTTCGGGGGAATACACAGCAGTCTGTACAATTACTCTACTTCTTTATAGCCCACTCTTGATATCTTTACTCTACTTTCCTTAGCGATGCCTCTTTTCTTCTCTGCCTTAATATCACTTTCTTGATTTATTTAAACTGTGTGGGTTTTTCCACTGCTCTCTGCTTAATATGCTCATTCCTATTCATTACTACTTTTTACTTTTATTAGGTGTATCATAAACTCTAATGACACTTGAAATAGTGTAGAGTCTGAGAATCTACATTTTTAACAGGCAACCTAGGTGATTCTAATTTAGGTAAATAATGGACCACACTTAGACAAATAATGCTCTAGAAATTCTCCAATTTTAGTATGGTTTCAGTCCCTTGGGAAATCTTGTTAAAATGTTCGTTCTCATTTAGTAAGTATAGTGTGGAGCTTAAGATTCTGTTTTTCTTCAAGCTCCCTGATAATGTAAATGATGCTAGTCTAAGGAGTCAGATTTAGGTCAAGGCTCTAGAGCATCTAGAAATATACTACTTGTAAGATAGGTACAATATAGTAATGTAATATTTTATGATGATCCATCAATATATTTATTGAGTGTTTGCTCTGCCCGACATTGTGCTAGGCTCTGTGGGGGATTATAGTAAAGTACTAATTAAAACATTGCTCATTAGGGAGACAAAAAGTCATTAAATAATTAACATGACAGTGTTCAAATTGTGATTAGGTAATGTGGTTTGTTTTTCTTTTAGATTAATGGCTTCATTTTTTTTTTTTAAGACTGATACTCATTGCAAGGCATTAAACTCATTGAATAATAGAAATAAAGAAACCAAAAAAATTTACGTGAATTCTCCAGTACATACTACCAAATAACTATCTTTATCAATAGAGAAACATTATTCCAAACATTTTCTTTGCTTATATAGTTAAATACTATTATCTACTAGAATGGATGGTTGACGGTTAGTCGTTGAATGGATATAGACATAGAATTAATTTGATAAAAATCATGTAAGTCTCTACATGCTGTTTTATTTGAGAGGCAATATAATGTAGAGGTTAACAGCACAGAATCCAGATCCAAACATCTGTATTTGAATCTTGGCCTTGTTGCTTCCTAGCTGTGTAGCTGTGGACAAATTACTCAGAGTCCCTGGGACTCAATTTTTTGCCTACAAAATGGGTAAATAGTGCCTACTTTGTATAAGTTATGAGGACTAAATGATTTAATAAAGATTGAAAAGTGCCTGGTTCATAGCTGGTGCTGTGCGTTAACTTGAATTTGGGAGTAATAATTGAAGTGAAACTAAGAAATTTTTGAACTTCATGCAACGTTTTCTTATAGTAAACTATATTAATTCCCCAAAGATCCTTCAAAATTTAAGAAAAGATATTGAAAAACATTAAGGTGTTGGAATCATCAATTCTTTTCAGTTTTTTGAAACATGCATTGTTTCAGTTAAATAGTATCATTTGACTTCCCCTATGAAATAAGTTTTAAACTCCCTTTTTCTTTATAAATTTTAGTTTTAAAATCTTTGTAAAAATTGTATTAGGTTCTATAGCCAAAATATCACCCTGTGGTTTATTTTGATTTTATATTTAAGAGGGTTGAGTGGTTATTATCTTCAACTTCTTTTATACATGAAATTTTTATACCTGATTTCTTTTTTTTTTTTCTTAAAGATTTTATTTATTTATTTGACAGGCAGAAATCACAAGTAGGCATAGATGCAGGCGGGGAAGGGGGTGGAGGCAGGCTCCCTGCTGAGCAGAGAGCCCGATGAAGGGCTTGATCCCAGGACCCTGAGATCATGACTTGAGCTGAAGGCAGAGGCTTTAACCCACTGAGCCACCCAGGCACCCCTATATCTGATTTCTTTAATTTGGGAAATCCCTGGGTAACTGAATTTCATTTTCAGTTTTTTGAGGAAAGGCTAATAAATACTTTATTCTCAGATTAAGCATGCTTCAGACTGGCTTTGTGTTATTCTTATATTCAAGCTGGTTATGAATAAGTTATTGAGTTAAGTAATTTTTATTCTAAACATTGTGAAAATGTTACTTTATTTTTTGAGATTGAGTTTGGCTAAAAAGAAGTCAGGTCACAGGTCTTTTCCCCTTATTGTGACTTGTTTTGGTTTTTGGTGTTTGATTTTTTTCTGCCTGGATACCTGAAGGATTCTTTGTTTTTGAAGTAGAAGAACTTAATCATGGTATTTGTTTTGATTCTTCTTTCATAGCATATTTGGAACCCACAGCATGCCTCTCTGAGGACTATTTGATTCTTCTTTTAGTTCATGGAAATTTTAGATTTGTGAATTTTGTATTCTATTTGTTAGGTTGTTTTAGAGATTCTAGTTATTCTTATATTGGGGCACTTTTGTCTTTATATGTTATCTGTTCAACAATTATTTGAATCCCTCTGTTTTCCTCTGCATTCACTGTGATCATCTCAAGCCTTTTCTTTATATTAGTATTTCCAATTGTCACTATTCCTGTCCTTATTTTTTCTAGTTCGTTTATTAAATTTTTATATATTCATTTGTTTATGGTTCTCAGCACATTTCCTTAAGTTTTCAACTTCCCATTTCATTCACTTTTTTGTTTGGCATCTTCTCTTGGAACTTTCCTTTCTTGAATTCATGTTCTTATTATATTCTTCTAAGATACCAACCACCGGTAGGAAATTTTTCTTCTTTCCTTTGAGTTATGTTATTTTTTATATTTATCATGTGTTTGTAGTGTATTCATAATTGCCATGTCACTTCTCTTCATCTTGCTCATACGTAAATTGTCAGGAACTTTTCTTTGTTCTGATATAGTGCAAGTGAGTTTTCCTCGATAAACGTTTCATATTATTTGAAACCTATTTACCTTCTCAGAGCTACAGTTTCTTGGCAAGGTGTTGCTTTTGGTCACCTTTCTGTATAGTCCTTGTGGCAATGAGCTGGGTTGGGGTGTTGGAGAGCATGGGAAGCTCTCCCTGGGGCTATACACCCCTTTTGTTGCAGGTTCTGTCCTGCCTGAGGGATTTTGTGGGGTGTCTTACAGTGGACCACAGGCTCACTCTACCTGTTCTTGTGTATATCTAGATTCCGTGGAGTATTACTTTTGGGCTTTTATTTGTTCCACTGGTGTAGTGGAAAATGGTCCACTCTGATGCTTCTTCCTTCCTTTGTAAAGAGTTTTCTGTAATACAGGCTTCTTCTGTTTAGGAAGGATTTTACTTTTCTCTGGGCTATCTACACAACTCATTAGTCTCTCGGGTTATTTCTAAGCTGTGTGGTAGTAGTGAAAAATTCTCAGGATTTGGTGAACTCATTGTCTTTTCTACGTACCTGTTTTTATGTATAAAAGGTAAAGTTTGGTGAACTTGGCCCAAATCATCATTTCTCTGTCCTACTTTTAAGAATTACCATGTGATGTCCTACTTCCTTTACTGTTTGACTAATTTTTTATCTTCTGTTCATGTGGCAGATTTCCGTGTTCAGATTTCACTCCACAGTCTTTACTTAGACTTCCTTTTTTTCCCCCAATAAACTTCTTATTTTAGAATACTTTTAGATTTACAGAAAATTTACAAAGATAGTACAGGGGAGTTTCCATATAACCACCTTCCTGTTTTCCTTTTTGTTAATGGCTTACGTTATTATGGTACATATGTCACAGGGGAGAAAGCACAGTGGTACATAATTAGTAACTAAACTCCACACTTTCTTTAGATTTCACTAATTTTTCTCATGTCCTCTTTATGTTCCAAGATCCCATCCAGGGTCCCATATTAATTTAGTTGCTATGTCTCCTTTGCCTACTCTAGTCATATTTTCTCAGATTTCCCTCATTTTTGATGCCTTGGACGGTTTTCAGGATTATTAGTCAGGCATTTGATGGAATATTATTCAATTTGGGTTTTTAGGAATTTTTTTCACATGGTTAGATTGAAGTATGGGTTTTGGGGAGACAGAGTGCAGGACTAAAATGCCATTCTCATCATATTATTTCAACATTATGCTGTCAATATGATTTAACATCAGTGATGTTAATCTTGGTCACCTAGCCAAGGTAGTGCTTGCCGTGTTTCTCCATGTTACTTACCAACATTCCCCTTTCATATTCTTTGAAATATGAAAGATTTCAGATTACTTAATTGCAGATTACTTAAGTGCAGCCGGTACTCAGAGGTGGGGATGCGGGGTGTGGATTGAGATGTTAATTTAGCTCTACTTCCCTCACGGAAAATATCTACATAAATTATTGATAATTCTTCAGTACAAGAGATTTGTCTCTTCTCCTTCATTTATTTATTTTTTTGTTTGTTTATATTATATAGACTTCATGGGTACTCATTTAATATTTTGGATTATAATCTAATACTGTGTTATTTATTTTGTTGCTTGAAGTGTTGCAGCTTGGCCATTGGAAGCTCTTCCAGTTGACCTCCATATCCCTTTGACACATTCCCATCCTTTTGATTTTTAAGCACTAACTTCTCTGGCACCACAGAATGCCCCTGGGTCATGTCTTATAGGGATGTGTAGGGATGTATAGGGATATACCTCACCCATGAATTCAGCCATTCCTCAATGGGCTGTGATTCCTTTTATTGGAAAATGGTATTAGAAACCAAGATCGGGTTGCTAGGTGTGCTCATTGTTACTTCGTGTGACTACTTTTAGGCCCAATCAGCAGAAAGAGCTACGAAATTTATATATATATGTATACTAATTGATATACATGCACATATATGAAATTATTTATATATGTATCTATCTGGATCTTTATTAAGCTAAATTTGAATTCATACTTATTTCTCTGACTAATCCAGTGCCACATAGTTCATTTTGGCTTTCTCCTTTTTCTTATGCATAATTTCCTCCAACAATAAGAAACCTGGTTTCCATCCCCACCATCCATCATTTCCTTATTTCTTCTACTCCGGTATACATTATAACTCTTTCAGAATCATTAACACACACCCCCATGAGAAACAACTTCCTTACTAGAGTACACTGTTCATATATAGTTCCTTTAGTCTTTAATCTTACAGTTTCCAAAGTACCACTTTCCAAAGTTACTTAGAATGGCTCTTCTTTTTTCCTTCCACCTCCTTCAGTGAAGTTATAATAATATAGTTTGTAATATACTCAGACACTTTTTCATAGTCTTCATACTATCCTACGATCCTCTTACCTCCTGGTGATTCTTTTCTTTTTTCTAATTTTTGATGATTTTGAATAAAGTTGCTATAAGCATTTGCATACAGGTTTTGTGTGGACATATGCTTTCAAATCAGTTGGCTAAACCTAGTTAACATAATTCCTGGGGCCTCTGTTTAATCTATGTTAACTTTAGAAGAAACTGCCAAAGTATCTTCCAGAGTAGCTATACTACACTATTTTGTATTCCCATCAGCAGTGAATGCTTTTGTTCTCTTAATGATGTGTTTAGCAGAACATAAGTTTTAAATATTGATGAAATTCAGTTTATTGATTTTTTTTTCTTTTATGGATTGTACTTTTGTATTGAATCTAAAACTCATTGCTATATATCAGGTTACACAGGTTTTTTGAAATCCTTCTATAGGTTATAAATTTCATGTTTTACATTTAGATCTGTGATTTATTTTGATTTAATTTTTGTGTAAGGTAGATGGTACTTGTGGGGATGTTTAGTTTTTTTGTTTTTTGTGTATGGACATTCATTTATTCCAGTACCATTTGTTGGAAAGGCCATCATTTCTCTATTAAATTTCCTTACGCCTTTTTCAAACTCAGTTGACTATATTTATGTGGATTAATTTCTGGACTTTATTGTCTCTTCCTTTGATCTGTGCATCTGTCTCTTTGCCAATACCACATGGTATTGATTATTGAATCTTTATAGTGTCTGAAATCGGATAATGTTAAGCCATCTAATTTTGCTCTTTAATTATAGAATTATTTTGGCTATTCTAGTACCTTTACTTTACCATATGCCTTTTATTTTTTTATTTTTATTTTTTTTGATTTATTTATTTATTTATTTGACAGAGAGAGAGAGAGAGATCACAAGTATGCAGAGAGGCGGGCAGAGAGAGAGAGAGAGAGAGTAGGAAGCAGGCTCCCCATCGAGCAGAGAGCCCGATGCGGGCGGGACTCGATCCCAGAACCCCTGAGACCATGACCTGAGCCGAAGGCAGAGGCTTAACCCACTGAGCCACCCAGGTGCCCCTCCATATGCCTTTTAAAATCAGTTTGTTTATATCTACAAAAACACTTGCTGGGGCCAAATGTTTTTATTTATTTACTTTTTAAAGATTTTATTTATTTGACAAAGCACAAGCAGGGGAAGTGGCAGGTAAAAAGAGAAGGATCATGACCTGAGCCAAAGGCAGATGCTTTACTGACTAAGCCACCCAGGTGCCCCGGGCGAAATGTTTTTAAACATAACTTTAAAAAGTAGATGCCTTTTTGAGTAAGGATGAAGATGGCGGAGAAGTAGCAGGCTGAGACGACATCGGGTAGCAGGAGATCAGCTAGATAGCTTATCTAACCATTGTGAACACCTATAAATCCAACGGGAAATCGAAGAGAAGAAGAGCAACAATCCCAGAAACAGAAAATCGATCACTTTCTGAAAGGTAGGACCTGCGGAGAAGTGAATCCAAAGCGACGGGAAGATAGACCCCGGGGGGAGGGGCCGGCACCCGGCAAGCGGCGGAGCGACGGAGCACAAAATCGGGACTTTTAAAAGTCGGCTCCACTGGGAGACATCACTCCAGAGGCTAAACTGGGGGGAAACCCAGGCGGGGTCAGCATAACCCCAGGACCCGCAGGGTCACAGAAGGACTGGGGATGTCTGAGTGCCGCAGAGCTCGCAGGTATTAGAGCGGGGAAGCCGGCTACAGCGACAAAGCCGAGGAGTGAGCTCTAAGCCCGGGGTTACCTTGTGCCGGTCGCAGGCTGGGTGGGCTCGGAGCGCGGCCGGAGGCCACGGAGACAAAAGCGACCCGGCGCTTTTCTCCAGCTCCAACAATTGACTGCTTTCCTCGAGGCGCGACCGCAAGCCAGGGAGGCGGGGCTATTGGGCGCTTTGCTCTGAGAGTGCACTGAGGAGCGGAACCCCAAGCTCTCGGCTCCTCCGGGCCGGAGACTGGGAGGCCGCCATCTTCATTCCCGTCCTCCGGAACTCTACGGAAAGCGCTCAGGGAACAAAAGCTCCGGAAAGCGAACCCGAGCGGATTACTTAGCCCGGCCCCTGGCAAGGGCGGTGCAATTCCGCCTGCGGCAAAGACACTTGAGAATCACTACAACAGGCCCCTCCCCCAGAAGATCAACAAGAAACCATCCAAAACCAACTTCAGTCACCAAGAACAGCGGAATTCCACAGCAGGAGAAAGCAAATCCTACCTGGACAAAATGACAAGGCGGAAAAACTCACCTCAAAAAAAAGAACAAGAGGCCGTACCGAAGGCTGGAGACCTAATCAATACAGACATAGGTAGCATGACAGATCTAGAGTTCAGAATGACAATTCACAAGGTTCTAGCCGGGCTCGAAAAAGGCATAGAAGATATTAGAGAAACCCTCTCCGGAGAGATAAAAGCCCTTTCTGGAGAAATAAAAGAACTAAAATCTAACCAAGTTGAAATCAAAAAAGCTATTCATGAGGTGCAATCAAAAATGGAAGCTCTCACTGCCAGGATAAATGAGGCAGAAGAAAGAATTAGTGACATAGAAGACCAAATGACAGAGAATAAAGAAGCTGAGCAAAAGAGAGACAACTACTGGAACACGAGGAGAGGATTCGAGAGATAAGTGACACCATAAGACGACACAACATTAGAATAATTGGGATTCCAGAAGAAGAAGAAAGAGAGAGGGGAGCAGAAGGTATATTGGAGACAATTATTGGAGAGAATTTCCCTAATATGGCAAAGGGAACAAACATCAAAATCCAGGAGATGCTAAGAACGCCCCTCAAAATCAATAAAAATAGGTCCACACCTCGTCACCTGATAGTAAAATTTACAAGTCTTAGCGACAAAGAGAAAATCCTGAAAGCAGCCCGGGAAAAGAAGTCTGTAACATACAAGGGTAAAAACATTAGATTGGCAGCGGACCTATCCACAGAGACCTGGCAGGCCAGAAAGAACTGGCATGATATATTCAGAGCACTAAACGAGAAAAACATGCAGCCAAGAATACTATATCCGGCTAGGCTATCATTGAAAATAGAAGGAGAGATAAAGAGCTTCCAGGACAAACAAAAGCTGAAAGAATTTGCAAACACCAAACCAGCTCTACAGGAGATATTGAAAGGGGTCCTCTAAGCAAAGAGAGACCCTAAAAGTAGTAGATCAGAAAGAAACAGAAACAATATACAGTAACAATCATCTTACAGGCAATACAATGGCACTAAATTCATATCTCTCAATAGTTACCCTGAATGTTAATGGGCTCAATGCCCCAATCAAAAGACACAGGGTATCAGAATGGATAAAAAAACAAAACCCATCCATATGCTGCCTACAAGAAACTCATTTTAGACCCGAAGACACCTCCAGATTTAAAGTGAGGGGGTGGAAAACAATGTACCATGCTAATGGACATCAGAAGAAAGCTGGGGTGGCAATCCTTATATCAGATCAATTAGATTTTAAGCCAAGGACTATAATAAGAGATGAGGAAGGACTCTATATCATACTCAAAGGGTCTGTCCAACAAGAAGATCTAACAATCTTAAATATCTATGCCCCTAACATGGGAGCAGCCAACTATATAAACCAATTCATAACAAAATCAAAGAAATACATCAACATAATACAATAATAGCAGGGGACTTTAACACTCCCCTCACTGAAATGGACAGATCATCTAAGCAAAAGATTAACAAGGAAATAAAGGCCTTAAATGACACACTGGACCAGATGGACATCACAGATATATTCAGAACATTCCATCCCAAAGCAACAGAATATACATTCTTCTCTAGTGCACATGGAACATTCTCCAGAATAGACCACATCCTGGGTCATAAATCAGGTCTCAATCGGTACCAAAAGATTGAGATCATTCCCTGCATATTTTCAGACCACAATGCTCTGAAGCTCGAACTCAATCACAAGAGGAAATTTGGAAAGAACGCAAATACATGGAGACTAAACAGCATCCTTCTAAAAAATGAATGGGTCAACCAGGAAATTAAAGAAGAATTGAAAAAATTCATGGAAACAAATGATAATGAAAACACAACAGTTCAAAATCTGTGGGACACAACAAAGGCAGTCCTGAGAGGAAAATATATAGCAGTGCAAGCCTTTCTCAAGAAACAAGAAAGGTCTCAAATACACAACCTAACCCTACACCTAAAGGAGCTGGAGAGAGAACAACAAAGAAAGCCTAAACCCAGCAGGAGAAGAGAAATCATAAAGATCAGAGCAGAAATCAATGAAATAGAAACTAAAAAAACAATAGAACAAATCAACAAAACTAGGAGCTGGTTCTTTGAAAGAATTAATAAGATTGATAAGCCCCTGGCCAGACTTATCAAAAAGAAAAGAGAAAGGACGCAAATAAATAAAATCATGAATGAAAGAGGAGAGATCACAACCAACACCAAAGAAATACAAACAATTATAAGAACATACTACGAGCAACTCTATGGCAACAAATTTGACAACCTGGAAGAAATGGATACATTTCTAGAGATGTATAAACTACCACAACTGAACCAGGAAGAAATAGATAACCTGAACAGACCCATAACCAGTAAGGAGATTGAAACAGTCATCAAAAATCTCCAAACAAACAAAAGTCCAGGACCAGACGGCTTCCCAGGGGAATTCTACCAAACATTTAAAGAAGAATTAATTCCTGGGCGCCTGGGTGGCTCAGTGGTTTGGGCCTCTGCCTTCGGCTCGGGTCATGATCCCGGCGTCCTGGGATCGAGCCCCGCATCGGGCTCTCTGCTCGGCGGGGAGCCTGCTTCCTCCTCTCTCTCTGCCTGCCTCTCTGCCTACTTGTGATCTGTCTGTCAAATAAGTAAATAAAAAAAAATCTTTAAAAATAAAAAAAAAAAAAAAAAAAAAAAGAAGAATTAATTCCTATTCTCCTGAAACTGTTCCAAAAAATAGAAATGGAAGGAAAACTTCCAAACTCATTCTATGAGGCCAGCATCACCTTGATCCCAAAACCAGACAAGGATCCCACCAAAAAAGAGAATTACAGACCAATATCCTTGATGAACACAGATGCGAAAATTCTCACCAAAATACTGGCCAATAGGATCCAACAGTACATTAAAAGGATTATTCACCACGACCAAGTGGGATTTATTCCAGGGCTGCAAGGTTGGTTCAACATCCGCAAATCCATCAATGTGATACAATACATTAATAAAAGAAAGAGTAAGAACCATATGATACTCTCAATAGATGCTGAAAAAGCATTTGACAAAGTGCAGCATCCCTTCCTGATTAAAACTCTTCAAAGTGTAGGGATAGAAGGCACATACCTCAATATTATCAAAGCCATCTATGAAAAACCCACCGCAAATATCATTCTCAATGGAGAAAAACTGAAAGCTTTTCCGCTAAGGTCAGGAACACGGCAGGGATGTCCGTTATCACCACTGCTGTTCAACATAGTACTAGAAGTCCTAGCCTCAGCAATCAGACAACAAAAAGAAATTAAAGGCATCCAAATCGGCAAAGAAGAAGTCAAACTATCACTCTTTGCAGATGATATGATACTATATGTGGAAAACCCAAAAGGCTCCACTCCAAAACTGCTAGAACTTATACAGGAATTCAGTAAAGTGTCAGGATATAAAGTCAATGCACAGAAATCAGTCGCATTTCTTTACACTAACAACAAGACAGAAGAAAGAGAAATTGAGGAGTCAGTCCCATTTACAATCGTACCCAAAACCATAAGATACCTAGGAATAAATCTAACCAAAGAGGCAAAGAATCTATACTCAGAAAACTATAAAGTACTCATGAAAGAAATTGAGGAAGACACAAAGAAATGGAAAAATATTCCATGCTCATGGATTGGAAGAACAAATATTGTGAAAATGTCTATTTTACCTAAAGCAATCTACACATTTAATGCAATCCCTATCAAAATCCCATCCATTTTTTTTAAAGAAATAGAACAAATAATCCTAAAATTTATATGGAACCAGAAAAGACCTCGAATAGCCAAAGGAATATTGAAAAAGAAAGCCAAAGTCGGTGGTATCACAATTCCAGACTTCAAGCTCTATTACAAAGCTGTCATCATCAAGACAGTATGGTACTGGCACAAAAACAGACATATAGACCAATGGAACAGAATAGAGAGCCCAGAAATAGACCCTCAACTCTATGGTCAACTAATCTTCGACAAAGCAGGAAAGAATATCCAATGGAAAAAAGACAGCCTCTTCAACAAATGGTGCTGGGAAAATTGGACAGCCACATGCAGAAAATGAAATTGGACTATTTCCTTACACCACACACGAAAATAGACTCAAAGTGGATGAAGGACCTCAATGTGCAAAAGGAATCTATCAAAATCCTTGAGGAGAATGCAGGCAGCAACCTCTTTGACCTCCACCGCAGCAACTTCTTCCTAGGAACATCGCCAAAGGCAACAGAAGCAAGGGCAAAAATGAACTATTGGGATTTCATCAAGATCAAAAGCTTTTGCACAGCAAAGGAAACAGTTAACAAAACCAAAAGACAACTGACAGAATGGGAGAAGATATTTGCAAACGACATATCAGATAAAGGGCTCGTATCCAAAATCTATAAAGAGCTTATCAAACTCAATACCCAAAGAACAAATAATCCAGTCAAGAAATGGGCAGAGGACATGAACAGACATTTCTGCAAGGAAGACATCCAGATGGCCAACAGACACATGAAAAAATGCTCCACATCACTCGGCATCAGGGAAATACAAATCAAAACCACAATGAGATACCACCTCACACCAGTCAGAATGGCTAAAATTAACAAGTCAAGAAATGACAGATGCTGGCGAGGATGCGGAGAGAGAGGAACCCTCCTACACTGTTGGTGGGAATGCAAGCTGGTGCAACCACTCTGGAAAACAGTGTGGAGGTTCCTCAAAAAACTGAAAATAGAGCTACCCTACGACCCAGCAATTGCACTACTGCGTATATATCCTAAAGATACAAACGTGGTGCTCCGAAGGGGCACGTGCACCCGAATGTTTATAGCAGCAATGTCCACAGTAGCCAAACTGTGGAAAGAGCCTAGATGTCCATCAACAGATGAATGGATAAAGAAGAGGTGGTATATATACACAATGGAATACTATGCAGCCATCAAAAGACATGAAATCTTGCCATTTGCGACGACGTGGATGGAACTAGAGGGTATCATGCTTAGCGAAATAAGTCAATCGGAGAAATATAACTATCATATGATCTCTTTGATATGAGGAAGTGGAGATGCAAGGTGGGGGGGTTTGGGGGGAGGTAGGAAAAGAAAAAATGAAAAGATGGGATTGGGAGGGAGACAAACCATAAAAGACTCAATCTCAAGAAACAGACTGAGGGTTGCGGGGGGGAAGGGGGATGGGAGAGGGTGGTGGGGAAATGGACATTGGGGAGGGTATGTGCTATGATGAGTGCTGTGAAATGTGTAAACCAGACGATTCACAGACCTGTACCCCTGGGGATAAAAATACATTATATGTTTATTAAAATAAAAAAATTAAAAAAAAAAAGTAGATGCCTTTTTTATTTCAGTAATACTTTCATTATAACTTTACGACTCTTCTTTGGGAATTTGGAAATTTGGAGGTACTATTACATTCAGTTTATCAGCTGCTGCACAGTGCTGTATTGACATGTAATTTATGACTGTGAATCTTGTTACCTCGGTTGATTACCAATTTTTTTTAAAGATTTTATTTATTAATTTGAGAGAGAGAGGGAGAGAAAGCATGAGTGGGAGGGAGGGGCAGGGGCAAAGGGAGAAGCAGGCTCCCTGCTCAGCTTCTATCCCAGGACTCTGGGATCATGACCTGAGCTGAAGGCAGATGGTTAACCGACTGAGCCACTCAGGCGCCCCGATTACCAATTTTATTCATGAAATTTGCTTCTAAATAGATTTGTTTCCTTCAGAAATCAAAATCACATCCCAAAGATAACAAATCAGCTTTTTATACAATGTCACAACTCCTCAAGGGGATAATGTTTGTGCTTTATGGGTGAAAAAACTTTGAGTGGTTGACCACTTGCCCAAGGAGTCAAAGTCAATTACACATTGTATGACTTACCTATCTCAGACTTACATAGGTGACTCAAACTTACCAAATGGAAATATTAATTCATTTTTAAAAACCTTATTTTGCCTTGGTCCCTTGTCCCAACCATCTGCCCACATACCCAAATCAAAACTTTTTCCTTAGAGCCTCTACTGATTTGGTCTCTTAGTTTTATTCATTCTCTCTTTAATTGAAGGCTCAATTTAATTTGAACCTCTCTTTCTATTTTTTCTATTTTTTTTACCTTCCATTGTCTAATTTGTGCATACATTTGTTTCCAGTTTTTATTACAATATGTTAAAATTAAGGTTCCCCGAGGCAGACCCTTTTTCATTTGTTCTCTGTAGCATTTGTATTAAGGGAGAAGTGGGAAAGGGAGAAAAGAAAAACACTCAATCCCAAGCCTTTTCTTTTAGTTTATTTAATCCATTCAATAAATATTTATTGACTTTGTACTGTCAGGTTACTCAGAACGCAGCATTATGATCCCAGTTTACTTGAGAAGATAGACATTAAAGAAATAACTGCATAAATTCTTAAAATAATATTAATTGATATGAATAATTATTGTTTCTTAGGAACATGTTGTAGTCCACTCCTACAGTTTTATAGTCTCGGGGTGCAGATTGGGGAGATCAGGAAAAATCATACATAAGAGGGAAGAACAACAGCTTTAAAAGAATAATACGTCAGCATAGTTTTAAATGTTACTGTGGATGCTCCTTTCTACTCAGTTGGCATCTGTAGGTTCTGAACTTTAAGTAGTGCCTTTTAGGTGAATTCCTTAAGGTAGAACCAATTGAGCTTTGCTTGACTGAAAAGCATATTTGGAGGCACTGAGTTACAAGTTGAAATAATACACATTATTTCACATCTCTTTTTGTCTTAATTCCTTATTTCTTGCTTCCTATAATCTTCAAATTCTTTCTGTCATTTTCTTTTCATCTTTGCCAGTTCTGATCTACTTCTGTCTTTTTGTGATGTCTATTTTTTCTTATATTCTGCCATGTCTGCCTTCCCCTGCCCCTTGAATTTTCAGTGCTTTTTTTCTTTTTCACTTTTAGCCAAAACTAGGAAAAAAGTAAAAAGGATTCAAGTTAAAATGACCAAAATTCACTTACTAATATAGATACATTTGTGTATGTATATTCCAGCTTTTGAGATCATGTGATATTCAGTGTCTTCAGTTTTTCTTTTTAACATATTAAGGTGACACTGTGTAAAAATGAAAGAGAATAAAAATAAACAATTCAGAGTTTTTTGATTAGGCTGATCACTAGTTCCTTTTATCATTTGAGGTCAAAGTTTAACTGCTTCCCATTGAACAAGGTGAATGACTATAGGTTCAGAAAGGAAAGACATGATATTGACTGATCTAGGGATAAATCAAGAAATGTGACATTTCATGCATGGGTCTTTTCACTTAGCGTGCAGGGGTGTCAGTCAGAATATGCAAGGTATAGGAAATCAATTGAAACTTGAGCCCATGGACATTTACTTCAGCAAAATTCTTACTAATTATCATGAGTATGTCTGGTTAGACTGTTACAGGCATAATTTAGTTTCTAAAAGGTTGATATTCTTTTGTATAATTGCAAATTTCCTTTTAATGATATATAATTTATAGTTTGTCAGCTGTATTTCATATAACATCGACTATTACTTTAAGTCTTTATTAAACCAG
This sequence comes from Martes martes, assembly GCF_963455335.1. Classification (NCBI taxonomy): domain Eukaryota; kingdom Metazoa; phylum Chordata; class Mammalia; order Carnivora; family Mustelidae; genus Martes; species Martes martes. Next base: position 85,261,703 of record NC_137894.1, read on the forward strand.
TAAAGCCTTATATGTTACACATGCTGCTAGTAAACCTTAAACCTCTAACAAGTCATTTTATATAGAAAATAGAAAACCTGGTAAACTGTTTCAAATTCTCGTCTTTTTTCTAAAAGTAGGTTTTTGTCTAATTTTTATGTTTTCTTAAGTAGTACAGTAAGTGATGTACTAATAAGACTGAATTTTATTTTCTGAAATCCAATTTTTTAGGTGATTAGTCTTTAACTGGGTATTGAGTGATCCAACTCAGAAAAATATGTCGCAATTGGCACTTAAACAGTATTTTAACATCAAAGATCTGGTCTCATTTTCCAGTGCTCTATATCAGGGATGTGCAAAGTAAAGACATGCACATCCATCCTTCCTGTTTTTTTTGTGAATAAAGTTTTATTGTAACACAGCCACACCTGTTCATTTACATATTATCTTTGGATGCTTTTGTACTACAAAGGCAGCATTTAGTAGCTGCAACAGAGAACATACAGCAAAGTCTAAAATATTATATGACTGTTTAAAGAAAGTTTGCTGATCTCTGCTGTAAATAATCTGATTGAGACTAAATTATGATGTAGTTAATCTTTGATATCCATGAGAAGTACTTCATGAAACTTTTAAAGAAATACAAATAGAGAAATATAAATATTAGCCTTTTCTCTTTCCAGACTCATGTTTATATTGAAAGTTACTTGTTTGTATGAATTTTTTGAATCTCAGATTAACCATTTGTTCATTTTCATTAAAGTTTTGGTTTTTCTTAATGACCATTTATCACTGTACTTACAGGGATAACCATAGAGCAAAATTGAGATCAATTTTAAAGGTTAGGGGCGCCTGGGTGGCTCAGTTGTTTAAGCGTCTGCCTTCGGTTCAGGTCATGATCTCAGCGTCCTGGGATCGAGTCCCACAATGGGCTTCCTGCTCAGCAGGAGCCTGCTTCTCCCTCTTCAGCTCTCCCGGCTTGTGCTCTCTCTCTGTCAAATAAATAAGTAAAATTTTTTGTTGTTGTTTTGTTTTTAAATTTTATTTTATTTTCAATGTTTCAAGATTCATTGTTTATGCACCACACCCAGTGCTCCATGCAATACGTGCCCTCCTTAATACCCACCACCAAGCCTTCCCAACCCCCCAACCCCATCCCCTCCAAAACCCTGTTTCTCAGAATCTGCAGTCTCTCATGGTTCTTCCTCCCCTCTGATTTCTCCCAACTCACTTCTCCTCTCCTTCACCCAAAGTCCTCTGCGTTATTCAAAATAAGTAAAATCTTTAAGAAAGTTATAAAGAATAGTAAAGCAAAACTGAGATCTAAATAAATGCTAAATGATTGGCTTAAACCTCGTGCCCTGCATTCAAACCTGGCACACCTACTAAAACATGTTCAAATTCACTCATCAGCAAAATGATAAATCACTATACATTATGTACTTCTAAGGGCAATCATATACATTATTTATATCTGCAATGCTAAATTTATGTGGAAAGGATTTAATGTAACCTTTGACAAGAAAATTTTTTAAAAAGTTTTATTTGTTAGCAGAGAAGTTTACTAGTAGACTAAATACAACTATCTTAACTAATACAACTCTCTTAACCATATCCTCTTGAAAGATACTAATTTAAAACATTCAGACTCATTTGTCTCTCCTTTAATAATTCTTCACCTTGCAATGCCTAAAAAAACTTACAGGTTATCACATAGAAATTGCATACACTCTTTGTTGTGTTGATTATTTTGAACGTACAAATTAGGTATCCTCCCTATACTGTTATTTTCTTCCTAATCATATATGAAGTTCTTTGGAACAAAAGAAGGAGATTTATAACCTTGAGATCTAAACGTTGGTTTTTTGCAAGCATTTCCAGTAAGCTGCTAATCTGAATGTTTACTTTCATGTATCTTTTCATTTTAAATTATCAAATTTAATATGTTAATTATGACATAAGAATTTAAATTGAGTCTTCTTTGGAAACTGCTGTAATTAGCTCTTAGTCTGATTTCATCTAAAAAAACAATATTAAGGTAAATACTTTTCACTACATATGACTTCCTTAAAAATGATGTTTAAATGGTACTGATGTTTTTCAAATACTTTTACGCGAGCATCCATAAGTGTAAGAATTTTGTTATCTTATGCTTTTCACTGTTTTTTAATTGATTAAAAATTATCTTCAGAGTTTTTGTAGTACGAGCTTTTATGAAGCAGGAATTTGAAAACTGTTGATTTATTTTGGGAGAAATGTGACTCTAAGTGGACATGACTAGTTTGAGATATATTAAGTATGTATAATTCAAAATTGCTCTGTCATACTATAAATTTAGACCATTTAAGAATGTGTAGAAATAGTTTTTGATGGGGCACCTGGGTGGCTCAAGTTGGTTAAGCGTTTGCCTTCAGCTCGGGTCATGATCCTAGAGTCCTGGGATCAAGCCCCAGCATTGGGCTCCCTGCCCAGTGGGGAGCCTGCTTCTCTCCCTCTCCCTCTGCCACTCCCTCTGCTTGTGCTCTTTCTCATGCTGTCTCTAAAATAAATTAATTCTTAAAAAAATAGTTTTTTATATATGTTTATTTTTTCCTATTAAAAATGCAGTGTTCTAAATTTCTCTTCATGAATGTAGCAATTTCATTGAACTATAGTTTGCAACAACTTTGTAATAAATTTATTGCTTCTCTATACCTTTTCCAAGTAACCTTTTTTTATGGTGGTAAATATTAAATCGTAGGAGCCCAGAAATTGGGAATATGAGAAAACAGGAACTTATATATCTAAACATTTTAGTACAATTTAAAAATAATGGAGCTATTTCTAAGATCGACATCATTTTATTAATACCCATTACAGATTTTCATTTAACTTACCCAATTTAATGATTGCCTAAATTACATTATCGGCATTTTCTAAGATACTCATTTAGAGCTTCTTTCTTTATCTTTCCTGCATTTGTTCAATTCACTAACATCAAAAAACATTTCAGTAAAGCACAATGACTCTTCTAAGACAAAATGCATTTTTGAGAGGAATGAATTTACTTCCTTAGGCTTTAGATTGAATAATTCTAAGTATGTATTGAAAGAGAAAAATAACATTAGTCATCTAAAAACGTGTGCTCTAGTTTTGGTCAGCCTTTCTATATGGTGTATTTGTTTTAACAAATAGATAGCAGCAGGAGATTTTCAGTTCAAATTTAGTGGTCATTATTTGTCTTTGCTTTTGAGGGAACATAGTTAAACTTTGCAATAAAAATACTTGCCTTGTTTTATTTGTGATGAAGTCCAAAAAACCAGAGGAAATACAGTTTTTGGTAAGAATTGAAAGTCCAGGAATAAATATAATGATGAGAAGTAGTGCTTCTATCACTAGGGAACTTTCCTCATCTAAGCACATATGAACAATTGATCCTTGTAGTCATATATAGCAGTAAACATTAATAACTTAACAGTCTGAAGTCAGTGCAGAAGATATGGAGCATTATTGAAAGATGGAGTCGAGCAGGTGGCACTTTAATATGTTCAGTGTCATGGTTGACTCTAAAGACTAGTCGAATGAAATTACTTGAGGTTCTAAAGATTTAAAAAGCGAACTCATTTTGCTGCACTAAGGAAATGCTACTGATCAGGCTTTCTGTGTCCCTTTTTTCTAGGCTAGAAAATATTAACCCTGAAGAAAATGACATGGTAAGCCATTCTCTGAGGAGATTTCTTGATGTCAGTCTTATATCTTAGAGGCTTAAGTTCAATTGAGTGGGTTTCAAGAACTAAGATGTGGGAAAAAGAAGAATTGACACACTAATAATGTACATCTTTGCTGCAATATGAAAATTCAATAACTTCACTCAGTCAATTTACAATTCACATGTGCCTATTAATTAAAACCCTATATTAAATAAAATATATTAAAACTTCATGTCTGACTAACATATAATGGTGTTGGTAGACATTACAGGAATTACTGAACAGAATAAACAATGCAGACACAGGAATAGCTATTCAGAAGAATGGAGCTGTAATTGTGGATAGAATCTACAAGACCAAGGAATGTAAAAAGAGAATAACTGCAGAAGAAATGAACGCAGTGATAGAAGAGCGGGATGCTGCTTTGTCTCAGGTAACTGCATGTATCTTGTAAAAGCATTTTCGCCTGTTTCTTTACCGTTAAAAAAATGTCTTTTCCCCACATGGTCTTAATTCAAATAGTTTTCAGCATATGATTAATAAATACCACGATGATTAGATACATTAAAATAGTCACAAATTTTGTTAGGCCATTCTTCAAATACAAGCATCCTCGTTTCTTAATAAAACTGTTAGGTTGTTATAAAAATTTAGTTATATTAAAAAAAGAATTTAGTTACATTCTTTAAAGTAATCACTTTTATATGAAACTCCTTACTTGAGTCGCAGTTATGTAAGGGCTGAGATTATGTCTTTATTACTATTTTAGTCCCAGTGCCTAATTCAGTGCCTTTTAGTAAACACTGATAAATGAGTCAAATTATTAGTGTATTCTTTTCTGAACATGACTTACACCTTCCTGCGCTCCCTGAAACCTGATTACCTCCCTGAGGATACTGCTTCTACTTGCAGCCCTCTCAAGTAGTGATTGTATTCCCTCTCACAGCAGTTACACCAGTGGGCTTACAGGATTGTTCCGCATTAGTGTTTCTACATCACTGTTCCTTTTCCCTCTCTAAACACCTCTAGTTTTGAAGCTCGCACACCGGATGGTACCGCCCAGTAGGCCCTCCCGTTACAGTCCTGTAACGCTTCTTTCTGTGTTGCTTCTCTCACTTCTTGAAGATCTTAGGACGTATTTCATGGTCTCTTTCTTCAGCCTACTCTTGCAGTTTTGAATTATGAAAAACAGTTCTTGGTGATTTAAATATCTATACAGATGATTCTTTCACTGTTCTGGCCTCTTTATCTTCTTGAATTTCTCTCCTCTCATCATCCTGTGTTCTGCTCTACTTCTGCCATCCGCCCTACGGTCTATCCTTTTTCTGACCAGCACTTGCTGTCTTTCCAGTCCACTTAACTCCAGAACTCTGACTAGCAAATTCAGCTCCACTGGCACCCATTTCTGTTGATTTTGCCACTTGGTTTCTTATTCTCTCAAGCCTCTCCTGTTCCCACTTCCCTTTTTAACTAGCTTTGGATTCCAGGGCTCACCTAATTACCACCAATTTGAATTTACTATAACCTCAAGTTCTCTTGGCCCTTTGTCCTACTCACCAAGCAAAACCTCAACCTTAATTTAACTTTCTGTCTGTTCAGCACCTTCCCAGCTTTATATAGAGAGGAATACCACACAGGTTTGCCAACTAACCCTTAAATTCATGACCACTGTCTTCAGGTAGGCGCTTGGTGTTGTCCAGCATTTTTCTGACCTTTTGTTAGTCCACTCAACTCTCCCCTGTAAAGGACTCTTTTAGCTCCCTTCTTGCTCCTTAGATATCCAACCTCTCCTCTCCAGTATAAAAAGGAACTTCTGCTTTTTCTGACCATTTTAATCTACCAACCTACCTGCATTTGTACCCATATACTCTGCCTTTTGTATTTTATTTCTTACTTAGTACGTGCCCTTGTTTAAGGGAAACGTATTTCTGTACTAGTTCCTGTCTTTTCTTGTGGGCTTAAGGTTATCACCTAATCAATTGCCCCTTTTCTCTCCTACTTCATAAAATTTTTACTATTCATTTTTATCACTCTCTAAGATGCTTTACTGTCTCCCATGGAGAATGGGTAGAAGTTTTGATAAGTCGTGGTCTACTTGTGGCTCAGCCTGGTCCTTTTGGTAAGGCTTCCCAGAGCTGATACTCAATACGACCTTATTCCTGACAAAGCTTGTACTCCAGTGTTTATGTCCTCAACATTGTAAGACTGTAGAAAACTCCATTATGCTTTTCAAAGGTTTTAGGGCTTAGCTTTTTAATTTCAAGCCCTGTACAGGTTTGGGATTTATCAAATGATCTGAGATAGATATGAGTCTCAAATCTCCAGTTGTGTCACTTCCGCCCTGCACAACTACCTAAATCTTCGATGATTTTTCTATCCTGCAACACGAGCCCTGTGTGCAAAGCCTGGCTTCCCAGCCCCTTGCCCAGGTCCGGAATCTTTAAAACTAAGGGGGGAAAGAATACTTCCAGATCTACAAACCGCCCTCTTTGGAATCTTGGCCACTCCACTCATTGTCGCAGCCACCTCCTTCTGACGTCTTTAAACTGGATTTTTAAATTTAATCTGGCTTTTGTTGTTTTTGGCTGGAGCACTGTTTTGCCACAAATGATTTCATCCTATCTGGATGTGGAGAACTGACATTTATCTTCAGGTTAGATTTGGAAAAAGTCCTTAAGCTTCTAAAATGAGCAACTTCTTTTACCATTTTGTATCCTACCAACATTTTGCAGTCTTGAGTCATTCAGGGTATTGTTGAAGAGATAGCCAAACTGGTTTTTAGTGCTTGGAAGCAATTACAGTGTGAACTCAAACATTTGATTTTTTTTAAATCACTTATTTTCGTAGGTTAACTAAAAATGAATACATAGAACGTAATTAAATATTGACTGCTACCCATTCCTTCTTTCTCTATCCTTTGCCTGCTGCCTTTCAGGATACATCAAGAAATCAACATTTGGCAATATTTACCAACATGTCTTTATTTATAAATAGATATTATCCATCATTGCAGTATATTTATTATTTATCTATTGCATGTCTTTATTATGTTTTATGAAGCAGTTTATTTTAATTATCTTAATTTGCATAGTTTTCAAGCTCTCTGGCCTAAATAGTATTAATTTTAATTTTTATGTCATAATCATTCCAAAATTGAACTTTTGAATTACTGCCTTATAGTTTGAATGGAAACTTCTTCCTTAATTTTTTAAAAATAAGCCTTTTATTTTGGCACAGTTTTAGATTTGCAGAAATGTCTCAAAGGTAGTGTAGTGTGGAGTCCCCCTGTATCTTTGACCCAGTTTTGGTTTGCCCTGCTTTTGCCATTGCTCCTGACTGTGGTAAGTTTGTCAGAATGAATAAACCCACATTGGTAGGTTGCCATGAACTCCAGACATTATTCAGATTTTATCAGTTTTCCATTAAAGTCCTGTTAAAGATTCAGTCCAAGATACCACATTGCATTTAATTGTCAGCTCTCTCCAGTCTCCTCTAGTCTGTAACAGCTTAGGACTCCTTTTTTTAAAACTTTTTTTCCTTTAAGACCTTGACAGTTTTGAGGGTATTAGCCAGATATTCTGTGGAATGTCTCTGAATTTGGATTTATCTGATGATTTTCTTATGATTTGGCTGAGCTTTTGAATTTTGGAAAAGAATTCCATAGAGATTTGACCTTAATTTTAGAGCTGCTATTTGGCATCAAATGTTTTCTAATTAAACTCTATCTTCTGTGTACTGCTAGGGTTACCTTAGTCCCATTCTATGTAGCTACTAAAAATTTTCAGATTCAGTGAGAATTTCTTGATTTTGATATATTTGCTAATTTACTTTGTTTTTCAAATCAAGTTAAAATCATTTATTTACTTGAACTGGCCTTGTTAAAATCTTATCTTTTTCTAATAAATCCTAATACTCTTATTTATTCAAATTCTTCTCCCATATCTCTTCTATCACAAGCTGAGAACTGAGTGCCTTAAAATTATATAGGATGAATTAAAATTGTTATTTGCATTTGTTGGATTAAAGAATTGTCTTACCAACCAATCCTTAATTCTTTCTTCATCATTTTTTGGCCCATTAATGCTCATATAGTTTATTTAAATTGCAGAAATACATGTTCTTATGGGATAAAGCTAGAAACTTCCATTTCTTCACTAACTTTTCTGGCATCTTAAGTTTCATAGAACTCTAGAAGCTATCTAGTTAAACTACCCAGTATTGAGGAATCTTATCTCTGACTGATTTTCAATTTAGCTAAATATTCATTTCCTCTTCATGTCTTGCTTTTGGTACTTATATTAGCCTCAGAACATTTGACTGATAAGTTATATTGCATCAAGTATATTCAAATATCTACATGAACAATAGTGTCCTAATTCGTACAGCTAGTCTTCGAGGCACAATTGAATCCAGGCTACACATCAATAAGCAGCAGAATAGAACTGGCCAGGATTGGCAACTCATGAGCTTTGAGGCCTGACCTTATTATAAGCTAGAGTAAATCAAATAATCATTTGTATTAGTTTGGGTTTCTCCAGGAAAACAGAACCAATTAAAAAAAATATATACATATATATGTATAGAGAGAAAGGATCAGGAGGAAGCCTGGAACAAACAGCTTAGAAGCCACGAAAACAGAATCAGGGAAATAAATGATGCCATGAAACATTCCAACATCAGAATTATTGGAATCCCTGAAGGGGAGGAGAAAGAAAGAAGTCTAGAAGATATAGTGGAACAAGTTCTTCATGAAAATTTTCCCAGTCTCACGAATGGAACCTGCGTTCATGTACTAGAGGCAAAACGGTCTCCCCCCAAGATTATAGATTCCAAAAAAACATCCAGGCATCTGATAGTAAAATTGAGAAATCATAATTGTAGATACAATCAATCTCTTAAAAGCCGCTAGGACAAAGAAGCTCCTTATGTACAGAGGAAAGCCCATCAGAATAACGTCAGACCTGTCCACAGAAACCTGGCAAGCCAGAAAGGGCTGGCAAGATATATTCAGGGCACTAAATGAGAAGAACATGCAGCCAAGAATACTTTATCCAGCAAGACTGACATTCAAAATGGATGGAGAGAGAAAGAGTTTCCAAGACCGGCAAGGCTTAAAAGACTATGCAACCATACACACATATATATAAATAGATTTCTATAAAGAGTTGGTTTGTGCTATTATAGAGACAGAGGAGCTCGAGATCTTTGGTCAGTAAGCTAGATACCCAGGAGAACCAATGATGTAATACCAGTCTGAGTCCTAAGACCTGAGAAAGCAGGAGAACTGAAGATGTAAGTTCTAGTCCAAGTCTAAGTCTGAAAGCAAGAGAAGACCAATATCCCAGTTTAAAGATCAGAGAGAAGGAATTCTTTCTTACTCAACCTTTTAATCTGTTCATACCTCCAATTGGATTGACTGTGGAGGCCCACTTACATTGGAGAGGGCAGTCTAGCTAAATCAGGTTAGTTTAGACTAGTTTTGATTTCCAAGTACAGGCATCGATATGGGCAGGGCCTAGCATCAGGCAGCTGGGCCTCATTGATACTTTTATTTGATAGGATAATATTGCAGAGATAGTATTGCAGAGATTTTCACTTATTGGACCCCAGCTGGTACCTGGGATGTAGGTGAGGGGCCCAGTCCTGAAAACTGAATAAATTAGGCATGGGTATGGAGGTTGGGATATGGACTTTGGCCAAATGGGCCAGGAGCATTGATAAAATATATTCAAAACACCAAAGCAGAGGACTTATAATAAAGAGTTAGAATATAACAAAGATAAGTGGTAAATTCTCTATGTATGTGGGTGTTTGGAATCAACTCCAGGCATAATGGATAATATGCTTATGGATCTTGAACTCACTTAATTCTCACCTACTGATAAGAAATAGACTTTGTATTGCCAGACTTGATCAATGTAACTATGTAAAAAGGAGCTTGTAAGGTAAAAACTTAGGGTTAGAGCATAGGCAGGCAAAAGCAGATACTAGCACTGTTTTCTCTCTCCCAGATTAAACATCTCAACATCCTTTGTTCTTTCCATGGGCTTCCTTTTCTTTGTTGTCTTCTAGATGTTGGTTTCACTGTGTTGATCTATCAAGGCTGAATTAGTGATCATAAATTTCTATAATGTGAACACCACGTAGAGAATCTTAATTCACCACTATTTTTGGAATTGAGTCATTACAAATATCTAAAATCAATAACTGTCCTTTTAATTTGCTCACTTTTGTTTATTTTTTTTGTTGAAATATTTCTGAAACATTTATATGCCTCTTTTAATACTTAGCACACCTTTTTCATTTTTATCACATGCTATAATGAAAAGTATAGATCCTGAAGTTCTTCAGGTCCAAAATTGACAAATGCAAAAAGCATGGAAAGACCAAGGGGTAATCATCAGAGTAATTTAAAAAACTAAATTTAATGTTTCAGTAGTCAGGTTCCTTATTCTCTGTAGACTGTAAGCTATTCCAAGCACTAAGCTACAGCTCCAGCAGAATGAAAAATAAACCAAATAAGATGAAGATATGAATCCATTCCAATAATATAATGAAGAGAATTCTAGGAAGATAGCTGACCAACATACAAAAAGTATAATTGGTCTGTTGTTTTATGACTCTTTCTGCCTTCAGTTAAGCATGTTTCCCCTCACTAGAACATGCTTTCCCTCTCCTTGTTGCTCACTCATCTATTTGAAGCAGACCACTACTTAAGTAGTTGTCACACGGCATTACACTATCTCCCCTACTAGCATGAAGATAGAAAACTATTTTTCTTTATATGTTTCTGTCACAGTTTTATCCCTAGGACGGTGTAGGCACTTAATATATGTTTGTTGAATTAATGAATGAGCTGAAGTTATTTAAAATCAATTTCAAGGTACACAGTACTAAAAGAATTTAGTAAAATATTATTCATTCATTTATATTTTATTGCATACCTGTAATGTGCCATGTGTTGGGAACTCAGCAATTCCTAATAGAAGGTTCTTTCTTTTATGAGACTTATATCTTAGTATGGAAATCTATAGGTAGTAAGCAACCTAATGAATAAAATATTTTCAGCTAGTAATGTGGTGGAAATAAAAAGGTAGTGGAGAGTGACTGCAGTTGGTAGTGGGGTTGTTGCTTTAAATAGGGTGAGCAAGACAGGTCTCTTTGTCAACATGTAGTTGAACTAAGACTTGAAAGAGGAGGAGGATCTAGCTATGCAAAGAACCATGGAAAGTACGTCCCATCTGAAAACAATAGATCAGTAGTGCCCTGAGAGAGAGAACAAGCTTAGTGTGCTTTAGACACTGATATGAACACATTACCAGATTTAAACGTGATTGAAATACAGTGAGTGAAGAAAGATAGTAACAAGTGATGAGGTAGAAGAGATAGGCAGCAGACAAATCTGTAAAGTCTTGTAGGCCATGGTAAGGAGTACAAGTGTATCTAAATGCAGAAAATATTGAAAGAAAAAGGCTGTTACTATAGTCCATGCAAAAGGTGAAACTGATAATGGCTCAGATGAACAAGTGTAGATTTAGAGAAGTGGGCAGTGGGCAATATTTCAATAGTACAGTGAGTAGAACTTGAAGGCAGATTGGTTGGGGGCATAAGGAAGCAGGAAGAATCAAAGCTGACTCCAATATTTGGGGCTTGAAGACTGTAGATATTGCATCATTTATTGTGATGGGCAAATTTGGGGGAGGTAGTCAGCATATTTTGAGAGGGAAATTACATAGTCTCAGAGGAGATCTATTTGAGATGATTCCTAAAAAATCACATGGAAATATTGAGCAGGCATTTGACTCTTGCAGCCATCAACATGTACATAATTAAAGCTTGGGACTGGATGAAACAGAGAAAATCTTTTTTTTTTTTTTTTAAAGATTTTATTTATTTATTTGACAGACAGAGATCACAAGTAGGCAGAGAGGCAGGCAGAGAGAGGGTGTGGGGAAGTAGGCTCCCTGCTGAGCAGAGAGCCCAATGTGGGGCTCGATCCCAGGACCCTGAGATCATGACCTGAGCCAAAGGCAGAGGCTTTAACCCACTGAGCCACCCAGGCGCCCCCAGAGAAAAGGTCATTGAGAAAGAACAGGGCCTAGGACCATGTTCTGTGATGTGCCAACATTTAGTAGTTGGCCAGAGTAGAAGGGGCCCACGTAGAAGACTGGAAAGGATGGTGAATGAGGTAGGACAGTGAAGAGAATGTGGTGCCAGAAAAGGCAAGAAAGTGCTTGGTAAAGATGAGAGTGATCAGTTCCCTTGAATGGTGTTGAGAGGTCAAGCAAAGTGAAGATGGAATGGTGACTTGCAAATTTGGTCACATGGAAGATGTCGAGGGCTTTGACAAGAGTTTTGTCCAGGACAGAAGCCACATTGGAGCAGTTGATGAGAGACTGTAAAGTGAGGAAGTGAAGACGGTGAATGCACACAACTTCTTAGCCCTGTAATGGAGCTAGAGAAATTGGCAGTAGATGGAGAGGGGGCTTACAGTTCATGGGAGGGTTTTTCTTTTTTAATGGGAGATTCTAGGGCATGTTGTTGGTATGTTGATGGAAATGAACAATGAAAAAAGAAAAGGTGATTTTAAGGGAGAGAAAAAAAATCATTGTAGTAGGAAGGTCCTGCAGTAGATAAGTCGATTGAGAGGGGATAGGATGTAAGTGGAAGAGTTGTCTTTAGAAACTGGGAAGCTGCTTTCATTGTAACAGAAAACATTGTAACAAAAAACTGGGATGGTTGCACATGCTGGCAAGTTGATAAGTTTAGGGGTGGTTGGCGTGTCTTAATTTAGATTCTCAGTGTGATGGGTCGATGGATGGTGCTGAAGATTTTTGTAAAGAGGAGATAGTTTTAAATAGTTATCTTGGTCCATTTGTGAATAAATATAACTAGAGAAATATAGAAGGCCAGGTAGAGTAAGCAGAATGCCCATTTGAGAATTAAGGTAAGGAATTTAAAGTGAAACCTGTCAGGAAAGTTGTGTGATTTCTTCTAGCAATATTCACATCTTGAGTGCAGTGTGGTATTGTTGATATATACTAAGACTTGGGGTTTTAATGGGTGAGAGACCAGGAAGTCCACAGTGATGCCTATGGACTGTCCCTACCATAAAGAGGAGGAGGTTTTATGAGTGATGTAAAAAGTACTAAGGAAACTATATTGTCACAGAAGGCAGGATCCTGAACTGCAAAATTCTGCTAAGTCCATAAATTGGAGTTCTTTGTTCATCTTGGAGTGCTGTTCCTAAGAATGAGTTGTAGTCAAGAGAAAAAGAACCTTGAAATAAAGATTTTGAAGGTATTGCAGTTAGTGGAGTCAATATATTTCAGATGTTTTTCTGTGTAATTTTATATGGATTTAAGAGGGTGTGGGGACTAAATGTTGGATATTTTAAACACACAGCAAAATAGATCCAGAATCAGGAAAAGAGTGGGAATACATTTGAAGGAAAGGTATAAGTAATTTAGAAAATAGAATTCCCTCTCTTTATTGTATCACGTAGTCTAGAAGTCCACATTAAAATATTCTTGGCCTGGTTATGAGTTTCTCCCTTGATATTCTGTGTGAGCAGAAGTCACTGTGAAAAGCAGACTGAGATTAGGGAGTGTAGCATAAATGAACAAATCCTCTTGAAGAGGACAACCAAAATCTTGGCCAATGATATAGGCATCAAAGGTGACTTTCCACATTAACAGAGGAAAGGATAGCCTTGTTTCTTAACCTGTCTGGTGTCAGTGTTCCCTTCACTTTGTATCCATTATGATTGGCATGGTGCCTATCATATAATAGATGCAAAATAATGATTTGTTAAGTTATTAGAAGTTTGGCAAAAAGGGGCCCCTGGGTGGCTCAGTAGTTAAGGCCTCTGCCTTCGGCTCAGGTCATGATCCCAGGGTCCTAGGATCGAGCCCCGCATCTGGCGCTTTGCTCAGCAGGGAGCCTGTTTCCACCTCTCTCTCTCTGCCTGCCTCTCTGCCTACTTGTGATCGCTGCCTGTCAAATAAATAAATAAATAAAAAGAAGTTCAACAAAAAGCTCATCCTTGAAAAAATAAATCATAACATTTAGGGTTTTACTTTTCAGGAAAAGTAGAAAACATGTTTAACATTCTTTATTATAGTGACTGGGAAATTTTTATTAATTTTTTCCCCTGTCAGTTTGTTAATTTTCTTCCCTGTCTCATCATATAATTATTTGCCTGTGCGTGTTTTTTTTTTCCAGTCGATCTTGCTAAGTTATCTTATTTATATTTGATCTATTCCAATAACTTTGCTTAGTTCTTACTATAAAATTTTACAAACTTTTTCAAACTATAGATAACTTTGGAAAGTATTGATAGAAAAGAAGGTAAAATTTGCTCATAAACTCATTTCCTAGAAATAATATCAAATTATCTTTTTTTAATCAATATTATACATACTACTTGATAACCAAATTTTTCTCTTTGATTTATATTTTGTCAGATAGTCTTATAATTTTATAATTTGGATATATTAAGATTTGCCAGACTCATCTGCTGTTTGGCTGGGTATTTTTTTCTATTTTTTGATACTGTGAAAACTTTTATAGCTAAATTTCTGTGTATATCTGTTTTTTCCTTAGAGACAAGTCCTAGAAATGGAAATACTGGATTAAAAAACATAAACATTTTAAAATAAGTATATATTTTCAAATTGCCCTCTTAGAAAAAAATGTACCTAGAAATGTTACTTGAGGTTTCATTCAAGGGAGCTTCAAGTGAATAAAATGCTAAGGAATTTAGAATTTATTCTCTAACCAGTATGTACCTTCAGAGGTTTAAGTCTAAGGCTGAGGAGACAGTTGGGAATCTATTACAGTAATTCACACAAGAGATAATGAGGGTTTAAACAAGAAAAATCAGAGAGAATAGATATGAACAAAGTGGAAGGAAAGCATGTATTTTTAGGGGTGCCTGGGTGGCTCAGTCAGTTAAGCATCTGCCTTCTGCTCGGGTCATGATCTCAGGGTTCTGGGATCAAGCCCCACATCGGGCTCCCTGCTCAATGGGGAGCCTGCTTCCCCTCTCCCTGCCCCCCACTTGTGATCTCTCTCATTCTCTCTCTCTCTCTCTCTAAAATAAATAAATAAAATCTAAAAAAAAGCAAGCATATATTTAAAAGAAATTTTAACAGAGAGTGCACAAATCTTAAGTGAAAGATTTGATTAATTTTTATGTATGTATATATCCATGAAAGCAGCACTCAGATAAAAATATAGAACATTTGTGGTCCATGATTTCAAACTATATTACTAAGCTACAGTTTTTCAAAACAGTATGGTTAATGCCATAAAAATAGACACATAGAACACAATGGATCAATCTCAGTAGAATAGAGAACCCAAAAGTACATCAACACATAAATGATCAATTAAAACAGTCAAGAATATATAATGCAGAGAAGACAGTGTCTTCAAATAAATGATGTAGGGAAAACTGGGCAGTCACATCATAATGAATGAAACTGAACTACTGTCTTATACCATACATAAAATCTAACTCAAAATTGATTGAAGCCTTTAAGGTAAGACCATTGTGAAACCATAAAATTCCTAGAAGAAAACATAGGCAGTAAGGTCCTTGACATTGGTCTTGGCTATGAATTTTTGGATCTGACTCCAAAAGCAAAGGCAACAAAAGCAAAAATAAGTAATTGCGACTACATCAAACTGAAAGGCTTCTGCACAGCAAAGAAAAGCATCAACAAAATGAAAAGGCAGTCTACTGAATGGGAGAAGATATTTGCACATCATATATCTGACTACTGACTGAGCCAGACAGGCACCCCTAAAGTTTTTTCTGAGTATAAAAATAATGCAACTTACAACTCCATGAAAAGACAAATAATCCAAATTTAAAAATGGGAAAAGGATCTTTTTTTTCTTGAATTTTTTAAAATTTTATTTTAATTTTTCTGTGTTCCAAGATTCATTTTTGTATACCACACCCAGTGCTCCATGCAATACATGCCCTCCTTAATATCCACCACCAGGCAAAGTATCTGAATAGATGTTTCTCCAAAAAAGATACACAAGCGGGCAATAAACACAGGAAAGGATGCTCATTAGCCTTCAGGGAAATAAATGCAAATCAAAATCACAATGAAATACCATTTCATACCTTGAGACCAAGAAACTGGAACCCTTATACATTGCTGATGGGAATGTAGAATGGTACGACAACTGTGAAAAATGTGCGTACGACCCAGCATTTCCACCTTCTAGGTATATACTGAAAAGAATTGAAAGGAGGTGTCCAAAAAAGAAAAAAAGAAAAGAAAAAAAGCCTTGTATAGGAATGATTATACAATGGTATTATTCACAACAGTAAAAAAGTAGAAACAACTCAAATATCCATCAGCTGATGAACAGATAAAATGTGGTATGTTGACACAATGGAATATTTTTTGGCAATAAAAGAAATGAAGTATTGATAATATGTTACCACATGCCTGTCTGGCTCAGTTGGTAGAGCATGTGACTCTTGATCTTGGGGTTGTAAGTTCAAGCCCTATGTTGGGTGTACTTCTTCAAGTGAGTGTCCCTGCAGAGAACACACTCTGCTGTGCTCTGTTCTGTTGTTTTAGCTGGTCACACACCTGGGATTTGCGTTGGCACCTGGGATTTGGAGGCTAACGCAGGGCTATAGCTGGGTGCTGGGTCTGTTTCTAGCCCCACTTGCTGACACGGAGGCCCAAGAGCTGTTACATAGTTTGCTTGGGTCTCCCGCCCCTCCAGAGCAGGAGACACTTGTTACCTTTCCACTCTACCTCCCTCTGCGCCTAAGAGAGTAAATCTTGAAAGTGCTCATCACAAGAAAAAAATAATTTGAAAAACCAAATACAATGAAATATAATCTGTTTTATATATATATGAAAGAATATTTGTAACTTTCCAAAAGATTCCTTCATATCTCTTCTCTGTTAGAATTTGATCAGAATAATCACTATTCTTTTCTAACACCACAGGTCATTTTACATGTTTTTAAACTTCTTATGAAAGGAATCATGCCTTGTACTCTTTTGTGTCTGACTTCCTTCACCCAATGATATTTATGCCTGAATTTTTTATCTGTATTGTTATAATTATCAATAGTTTATCTTATTCATTGCAGTGTTATGTTCCATTGTATGATTATACTCTGATTTATTTATGTATCCAACAGTTGATAGAAATATGGGTTGTTTCTAATTTTGACCTATTATGGTTGAAGTACTATGGATGTTCTTGTATTTTTTGGGCGGATGTTAAAATTTATTCCTTTTGGTACATATATAGACATGTGCATAGGAGAGTATCTTCCATATATTTAGCTCTAGTAATTCCAAACGTTTTTCCAATGTTATACCAGTTTATACCAACAGTGTTAGAAAGCTGCGTTCAGTTGTGAGAGTCAACACTTGGTATCTTTATTCATTTTAATTTCTGTCATTTTGTTGGATATATAGTCTTTGTTGAGGCTTTAATTTGCATTTCTCTAATGACTAATGGTGTTGAACACCTTTTCATATACTTATTGACCATTTTGATTTCCTTCCTTGTGAAGTGTCTGTTCAAGGCTTTTGCCTAATACTAAATTCTGTTGTCTGTTTTTTCTTATTGGTTTATATAAACTGGATACAGATACTTGTGTCATCTGTGGCTTGCATTTTTATTCTCTTATTGATTCTAGGTTCTTAATTTTAATGAAATCAAATTTATCATTTTTTTCTTCTTTTGCTTAATGCATTTTGTGTTCTATTTAGGAAACCCTTGTTATTCCCGCAGTAATGAACATGCTCTGTGATGCTTTCTTCTAGGAGCTTGATGATTTTAGCTTTCACATTTAGGTTTTGATCTGTTTCAACTTAATTTTCATATGATCAAGGTACATAATTTTCTTTATATGGATACTCAGTTGACTGGACCCAACATCATCTATTAAAAAGATCATGTACTGCCCTCCTGTCTCCAGTGAATTACAGGAAATAATTGCAGGTTTCTTTCTGAACTCTGTTGTTCTGTTGGTATAGTTATCTGTACCTGCACTAATACTATACTGTGTCTTAATTCCTATAGCATTATAGTAAGTCTTGATTTCTGATGGTGTATAGGGATTCGGTGTTGTTGTTCTTCAGTTTTTCCTTATTCTGTGTTCTTTATTCGGCTTGTGATTTTTCCATTAAAAAATTCTGCTACTATTTTGATGGGAATTACATTGACTGTAAAGATCAATTAAAGGAAGATTCTCATCTTAGCAATATTGAGTCTTCCAAACCATTGGTCTTTTCATGAAAACTATTAATTTTTCTTTATATACTGCTTTGGCTACATCACACAAGTTTTTGATAAGTTGTGTCTCATTATTATATACCACAAAATATTTTTTTAGTTTCCAGTTGTGATTTCTTCCTTTACCCATGAATCATTTAGAAATGTGTTGCTTAATACTGAAACATTAGGAAATTTGAGTTTATCTTTCTGTCATTGAGTTGGAATTTAGTTACGTGGTGGTGGGGAAACAAACCAAATGATCTCAATTTTTAGAAACTTGACAATTGCATTAGGATCCAAAATAGGCTGTTTGTTAGATATGTACTATTTAAAATAATATGTTTTGCAATTGCTGAATATAGTATTGTTATCTATAGGTTATTTAAGCAAAGTAGATTAATCATGTATTTCAATTCTGTATTTATAGATTCATTGTTTCTTGTCCTATCAGTTTCCGAGGTACATGTTAAAACTATCAAATGGTGGGGTACCTGGCTGGCAGTAGAGCATGTGACTTTTAATCTTGGGGTCATGAGTTCAAGCCCAATGTTGGGTGTGGAGCCCACTTAAAAAAAGAAAAAGAGGATGTTAAAAATAAATAAACTATCACGTGATGATGATGAATTTCTCTCTTTTTAATTCTGTCAACTTTTGTCCTACTTATTTTGAAGCCATGTTAAGTACTTAAGTCTTTAGGATTACTATATCTTCCTCTTCCTATTATTATGAAATGTCTGTTTTTATCTTGCTTTTATTATTGAGTTTTTTTCATTTTAATTCCAGTACAGTTAACATACAGTGTAATATGAGTTTCAGGTGTATAATTTGTGATTCAGTGCTTCCATACAGTACCTGGTGATCATCACAACAAGTGCACTCCTTAATCCCCACCACCTATTTCACCCATCCCTTTACCCCTTTCCCCTCTGGGAACAGAGTCTGTTTCTTTTTTTCTTTTTTTTTTTTAATATTTTATTTATTTATTTGACAGGCAGATCACAAATAGGCAGAGAAGCAGTCAGAGAGAGAGAGGGGAAGCAGGCTCCCTGCTGAGCAGAGAGCCGGATGCGGGGCTCGATCCCAGGACCCTGAGATCATGACCTGAGCCGAAGGCAGAGGCTTTAACCCACTGAGCCACCCAGGCGCCCCCAGAGTCTGTTTCTTGATCTGTCTCTCACTCTCTTTTTTCCCCCTTTGTTCATTTGTTTTATTTCTTGAAATCCACCTATCAGTGAATCATATGGTATTTGTCTCTCTCTGACTGACTTATTTCGCTTAGCATAATATTCTCTAAATCCATCCATGTTGTTATCTTTTTTATATTTCTTGCCTTAAAGTCTACTTAAGTATCTTAGTTTATAACCTTTTTCACTTGTACTTTCAAACTTTTTTCTCCAGCATTTTATTATGAAATATTTCTAACATATTGGAAAGTCATAAGAACTTTACAACAAACATCTACTTACCCACTGCCTGGAATCCATTGTTAATATTTTTCTAAACTTGATTTATTACATTATTTCTGCATTTATCCATCCTTCCCTCTATCACATTATCTCATTTACTTGATGCATTTCAGGTAGATGCAGGCGTAAGTACAAAGGCCCCTAAATT
Organism: Martes martes; assembly: GCF_963455335.1. NCBI lineage: Eukaryota > Metazoa > Chordata > Mammalia > Carnivora > Mustelidae > Martes > Martes martes. The sequence continues at coordinate 85,281,259 of NC_137894.1, forward strand.
CTTTGGCATAGACTATCATAGCTAGAGGGGCTCCTGGGTGGCTCAGTCAAATTATGCAATCAGCTCTTGGTTTCAGCTCAGGTCATGATCTCAGGGTTGAGTGATTGAGCCTCATGTCAGGCTCTGTGCTCAGCATAGAGTCTGCTTGACATTATCTCTCCCTCTGCCCCCCACAGCTTATGCGTGTTTCCTCTCTCTAACTCTAAGATAAATCTTTTTAAAAAATCATTAACTAGAGTTCAATACTTTTACAGTTTTTCCTTCTGATTTAAAACTTATACCAAAACATAGAATCATTAAGTATACCTTCTCTAAATTTTGACAAATGCATACTGCTATGTAACTACTATCACCCCAGAAAGATCCTTCATGCTCTTTCTATTTAGTTCATGTTCCCACCCCCTACTAGCAATCACTGATCTGATATTTTTACATCAATAATTAGTTATACTTTTTTTTAGAAAGTCATGTGTTTGGGATACAATATATCTAAGATGTTCACAGTTATTTGTGTGTTCTGTTCTTCTAGGTAAGAAATGTACCTTTTTCAAAGCTTGTATCCCATTCTTATGTACCTTGTTCTTAAGGACTTTTTTTTTTTTTTTTAAAGATTTTCTTCATTCTTTGTTAAGTATTCTAGGAGTTTTGTTATTCTTCTTTGTATTAAGTCCTGCAGGTCATTTGATTAGAATGATTACTTCTAAAGTTCTATCATTTTGCCATCTTAAGATATGAAAAACTGAAATTATTTCCCAAAAAGTTAATTTTCACTAGCATTATGACTAACACTATTTAAAATACATTAAACAAGGGGCGCCTGGGTGGCTCAGTGGATTAAAGCCTCTGCCTTCGGCTCAGGTCATGATCCCAGAGTCCTGGGATCAAGCCCCACATTGGGCTCTCTGCTCCGCAGGGAACCTGCTTCTCTCTCTCTCTCTCTCTGCCTGCCTCTCTGCCTGCTTGTGATCTCTGTCAAATAAATAAATAAAATCTTTAAAAAATAAATATAGTAAAATACATTAAACTGTATTAAGTACATAATACCATGTTTTTTTTTTTAAATTTATTTATTTGTTAGAGAGAGCGAGCGAGCACAGGCAGACAGAGGCAGAGGGAGAAGCAGGCTCCCTGCCGAGCAAGGAGCCCGATGCGGGACTCGATCCCAGGACGCTGGGATCATGACCTGAGCCGAAGGCAGCCGCTCAACCAACTGAGCCACCCAGGCGTCCCAATACCATGGTTTTTAATAGGTTGCTATTTAGTGTAATAGTGAACCCATTCTGATTTCCCAGAAGGAGTGTTTCTCTAGTAGCAAGATTACAAGAAGTATGAATTTAACCCATAAACTCATTATGAAACATTTGGTGATTAGTAGATGTCCCTAAGTCCTGGGAACCTGTATTATAAACTTTTTGGCCTGGAAGCATCTTTAATTCTAAAGATGTGACTTTTTAGGGGCACTTGGGTGTTGCAGTTGGTTAAACTTCTAACTCTTGGTTTTGTCTCTGGCTATGATCTCAGGGTTTTGAGATAAAGTCCTGCATCAGGCACAGTGTGGAGTCTACTTGAGATTCTCTCTCCCCTTTCCTCTTCCCCTCCTGCTCATGCTCTCTCTCTCTCCCCTTCTAAAATAAATAAATAAATTTTAAAAAATAATAAAGATGTGACTTTTTAAAGGGAACTGAAAATTTATAGTAGCATCCTTAGAAAACTACTTGATGATTTCATGAATTATCATTTGGGCACAAATATTAAAATTGCCATGGGTTTGTTTCTTTAGTACATCTCCAATTTCATAACGATTTTTTCAGTTAACATTGTAGTGGACTTTTATTTATGCTAAATTTTATCTTCAAAAACAGAAGTACATGCAAATAAATAGCTTATCTGCCATGCTCACACAGATGTTACAGGAGGAATGTAAAGACCTGAATATATCATTTACAGCGAAGTACTTGTCTTTTTAGTCCAAAGTGCTAGGACACTATTTATTTATTCATTCATTCATTTATTCATTTATTTGCTTACTTTCTTTGGGACATTTTAAAATGAAACTTGCAATGTCAACATACTATATCAAAGCAGGCCTTCATTCTTCTTCTGAAAATGACTCTGTGACTGAGTTTGTACATTTGCATACAGGTTTGTTTGATTAATTGCTACTTGACTCATCTGTCATAATACTAAGCTCTGAGATCACAAAAGATCAGATTCCCAAACCACTTCCCAGAATTAATTTAAATATTTAATGTCGATACCTTGAAAAATTCAGGGGAAAATGCTTTTAATTGTTCCTAGTAGCCTGTTTTAGTATTATAATCCCTTGAAAAATTATATAATTATATATTAAGTCATCATTAATATTATTTATTCTATTGTGGTAAAAAATTATGATCTTATAAGTAGGTTAAATATATATCATAGAATATGCTTTTAAATTGTAATTTATCTGTATACTTTTTCAATAAGTATATCTATAGATATGCATATTATAGATTTTTATAAGTGTGTTGTTTTGGTTTAGTGATCATTGAAAATTGAGAATTTTTCCACTGTTGATGTTTACCTTTTATTTGTTGACAACTTTGGTTTTATATAAAAACCTACACACAAAATACACAAATATTAAATCTGCAATTTGATGAGTTTTGACAAATACCTATAACATTTCCATAATCCAAGACGGTCTTCTCATTTATTTCCCTTCCCTGCCAGTCATCCCTGCTTCAGCTTCACCAAAACCACTTTTCTGACATTTTAAACCATAGATTTATTCTGCTTATTCTAGAACTTCATATAAGTGCAAGTTATACAGTGATCGCATTATATTTGTGATATTCATCCATGTTGTTCTCTGTATCAATAGTTCGTTCTTTTGTTGATAAGTAATATTCCATCATATAATATTCCATATTTTACTTCTTATTCATTCTCCCGACATTTGAATTTGTTCATTTTTTTTCTAATAAGCTTACTACTATGGTTTAATTGTAAGAATCTTAGTTTCATTTCTTTCTTTCCTACAGAAGGGGGGGGAAACAAACAAAAAACTTGAATGTTTTAGCATTTTCTTTCTTTTTCTCTTCTTTTCTCTCCCTCCCTCCCTCCTCCTTTCACTTTTTTCCTCTTCTAATACACATCTGTTGTTGAACTCATCTCTCATTTATTTGAATATATCTTTATTTCACCCTCATTTTTAAGAATATATTCACTAGATATAGATGGATATAATATTATAAGATAAATATAAGAGATCCCCTAAGGGATCTCTGTATTCCATACATACTCTTCCTTACCTTCATTGTATAGTAGCAACCCAGTTTCCCCTTGGTAGTCAGTATCACTTACTCCAGCAAGTACAGTAACGCCTTTCCTTATGTACTGATTCAGAGGCATGAGGAGCCCTAAGCAACCAGGTGGCAATTTCAGCTTCCAGTTTAATTGAACTCTTGTTACGTCTATTAAGTGGAAACTTTTCTCCTTTTAGAGCTAAGACCTCTGGATTATCAGAACCTCTGTTAGCAGAGATAGGAAGCAAATTTTTGCTAGTGGATCACTACGAGTAATAGTGAATGAGGCCACCCCCATTTCTACCCTTGATTCCCTGACCCATGAATATTGGCTATGGGGGGAAAAGCCATTATATATAATACTCTGATACAGAGCATGCACATTGTTATGGAGAACCTTGCCCTAGTTCCACATGATATTGCCACCTAACATGACAACCAAGTCTTCAAAAATCCATTCCTGTTTTATCAAGCCAGCTGTGTTAAGCTGTTGGGAAAACATGGTAAAATCAGTGAATTTCATGAGCATGGGCCCATATTGCTGTACTTCATTTGCTGATTTGCTGTGAAATGATTTCCTTGACCATAACAATGCTGTGTGGAATACTGTGCTGGTACATATGGTATTCTATAAGTCCATGGAAGGTTGTTTTTGCATAAGCACTGCACTCAGGGAAGGCAAATCTATATCCAGAGAAAGTGTTAATTCCAGTAAGAACAGTAAAGTGCAGTTTTAGTAAGAAAGTAGAAAATAAAAGTTTGTAATCCAAGAGTAGAGTTTTAGAAGATTAAAGAGAACTGTGAACTAGATACTGCTTTGGGTATTGTTTAAAGATAAATATTATTAGAACAAACAAGTAAAGAAATTGTGAGGGAAGAGTGTTATATGGGTGACTCTTGCTTTTGTCTAAAATATTAGAAGGATATTTTCTTTTAAAATGTGAGAAGGTAACCTCGTTTGTAAGATCACAGTTGAGAAGAAAGTCATCCGAATCAGTGCTTTTCAAACTGTCTGGTGAAGGACCAGTTTTTAAAAAAATATTTTACAGTATGTTATGTATCATTACTTTTATAAAAAATAATAAATATGAATAATAAAAATGAATTACCAAAAACTCAAAAAGAAAAAGTAAATAGATGCAAAATTCAGCCATGCCTTTTTTTATTTTTTATTTTTTTTGGTTATTGGATTCAAACAGCCATGCAATTGCTCTGAATTTTCTATAAAATGTTTAATTGCTTCCTCTGAATTTTAGTACTACCTTCATGTTATTGTCAGTTTCAAACCAGTACTTCTAGCCCCTGGATCACACATTCTAAATGGATAACAGAAACTTCAAAAATTGAAAGGATTGCTTAATATGATTAGTGGGCTGAAAATGACAGTTGGGAACCAGGAAAATGCAAGTCCCTTCTTCTTGCCTCTGAAGTAACAGTATGTGAAAGGAGTACACTCAGATGGTTCAGAGGGACACATCACTGGAAGTTGGGTGGTTTTCATTTTGAGCTGAGATTAAGTTTAAGATTGTAATGGAAGTATCTTGTTAATGAAAAAGTACCTCCAAAGGCCACAGACTCAAAAGTGCAAGTAGGGTAGGTAAGAGAGAGCTAAGTGAACAGAAAATTAGAGGTCTCATTGATTTTAGTAAGTTGAATATAGTACCGTTTTCACTGAGATTGTTCTTAAGTTAATCACTGTATTTGGATGATGTTCCTGGCCTTGCATATACACATCAGTAAAACAATTACAAGAACATTTATAAGTTTAAATAAAAATACGTGTAAATGATTGACTTCATTGAAAAAGTAGAAAGTCTCCTGAGAACTGACCCAAGTTTCCAAAGCCGTTGTTACAGTATTTAATAAATTAGTCCACAAGTATTTACTGGTTTCCTGTGGAGAATACTAGTTATTATATTTACATATTCAAAGGAAATTAAAGTCTTATTTCTTAAGGAATATTCAACTTGTTGATACTTTTATTTGTCATACAATTTTTTAGTTTTTCTTCTGTTGTAATCTCAGAAGTTGGAGTGGCTTCAACTTTGTTCAACATTCAACATTGTTCAAAATGTTTGAACAATGCATTTTATAGAAGAATAATAAGAATGAATACTTAAGTAATTGACAGCTCTAGTGAGATTACAGCATTTATAATAGCAAACAAAGTTTGTAAGCCAAGAGGCATCTGTAATTCTAGGAATGCAATAACTGAAAAAGAGCTTAATAAACTATTATAAACTGTGGCTATCATCCAGTGACTACTATTTCCTGAACTCTGCTTTGCGTTTTACAATAGTGTAAGAAGCATCCCTGTCCTTTTGTGCAATAACTGCCAACTTAACATTTAGGTTATACTGTTGTTTGTTTATGGATTTTGAGAAAATCTACTGAAGTTTACTTAAGAACCAACTCATTACAATGGTATTATTTACTGAATTTTGTTTTCCTGACTATTAGCTAACTACAGGGTTCGGCATTGCAAGGTTATAACAGTACAAAAAAGATCAAAATACCACATCCTAGCCGTGGCATTAGCTAGAGAAGTAAAGTCATCATCTTAGAAATAAATGTCTTTATAGCACTGAAGAGATTAAAGAAAATAAATAAACTTAAATCAGACCTCTTTTATTTGGTAATTTTTTATATTATTTTAGTTATAAAATATTGTTACATATTTTAATTACTTGCCAGTTATTCATATTAAACTACAGAAATTCAGTACTTTTCTGATATAATTCATATCAAAGCAAAAATGTAGAAGTTACAGAAACTGTTACTGAAATTGAAGAGAAAGTGTTCTTAATGAATTGCAAGTCTTAATTTAACTATTAGAATTATATAATCTCAAATCTATTTAAGATTTAAATGGCCATCCTGATCATCTTGATACTACCAAGTATTAAATTTTATACAAACATATTTCTAATTCAGCTTTAATGTATTGAGTATAATTATGAATTCGTATAATTTGTAACTAATAAGCTATACATTAGATGTGAAATATAATCTTGGTGTTTAGATTGACATTTTCTTCTTCTTGGACCCTAGCAGACTGAGATCCTGAGACAATGTGGGCCTGGTGAGAAGGTTGCCTCTTGCCAGAACAATAGCTACTACTGAAATCAAGGGACTATGGTGGTGTTTATTTTGGGCCCTATTTCATTTTTTTTGGCAACCTTTTTAGATTATTTCTTGCCCTTCCCTTCTTTTACTCCCAGAACCAGGTGCCATAATACATAGCCATAGAATTAGCTGAGATACTAGGAAAGAGAGATCAAACGGGGGTAGGTTTAATGGACAAGTGGTAAGTTAGTGTTGCCTGTATTTTGTGTTCAGGGAAGTGTTAGCTGCATTTAAAGGGCTAAAATGGAGCAGATATCTGCGAAACATTGAATTTTTTAAGTTCTTTTAGTTCTTTATGCTACTACCAGCTCATATCTTATGAATCCTTTCTAAATGTATTTTTTTTTAAAGATTTTATTTATTTATTTGACAGACAGAGATCACAAGTAAGCAGAGAGGCAGGCAGAGAGAGAGAGGGAAGCAGGCTCCCTGCTGAGCAGAGAGCCCGATATGGGGCTCGATCCCAGGAGCCTGGGATCATGACCCGAGCCGAAGGCAGAGGCTTTAACCCACTGAGCCACCCAGGTGCCCCTCTAAATGTATTCTAATTAAAATCTGAAAATGGTGATTTAATAACTCTCTGCTTTGTTAGACTAACTACATTTGGTAGATTAGCAGTCTCTAATAACTGTATTTTGTCACACTAACTACATTTGATAGGTTAGCAGTGTCTAGTTGTTAGATGCTGTGTAATTAAACACCGTCACTAATTTATTTTTAATTTACTTGTAATTTAGTAATTATTATCACTGACACATTGTGGCACACTGTGGAGGAAGATTTCACTGCGAAGGAAGTGTTTAAAAATTAGCATACACACTTTCATTTCCTATTAACCATTCTAGAAATTTAAGTTTACAGATACTAGAAAAGATATATTGAAAGTTATAGGGAATTGGAAAGGAAAAAATAGTCCGTTGGGTGTCATCAATTTGGAACAAATGAAACTTATCATTCAGTTTCTTTTTTGCAGCAACTTTTCTCTCAATAGGAAAAGTTGCTTTTGTTGTCTTGAAAAATGGTAGAGGGTTCTTGCCAGAACAGAGTCATTATTGCTAATCTTGCCATGCCTCAAAAAACAATTATAAAATTGGATAAAATGTCTGAACCACAGGCTGCACAGAAATTCAGAGTGAACTCAATGATTCCTGTGGTATTATGCCTACAGTCACTCTTCCTGACTCTGGAAGATAGAGCTCAAGCAGAGCATTGGCCTTGCTGCACTAAGGAAGAAAATTAAGTCTATGTACTTGAAGCACCTGAAATTTGCAGATGATATTAAATGAGAGGTAACTGCATATCTTAGGTGTCTTACCATAGACCATCCACAATGTCTAGCATATAAGTAAAAATACTAGAAGCAGGAAAATGTGACTCATAATCCAGAGAAAATAGTCAATAGAAGTCAATCTTGACATACTTAAATATGTTAGAAATTGCAGGTACTTTTAAGTATCCATTTTATATTTCTTCAAAGACTGAAAAGAAAGATTTTCCTAATGAGTGAATTGATGGGAAATATCAGCAAGGAAACAAACTCTAGAAAGAACCTAATTGTAAAAATTGCAACATCTGAAGTAAAAAATTCAGTGGACAAACTTAGCAGTTTATAGACTGTACAATAAAAAGATTAATGAACTTGAAGGTCATTATCCAACCTGAAGTAAAGAGGAAAACATGAAAATAAAAGAACACAACCTTAATGGTCTGTGGTACAATATCAAGCAGTCTAACATGTACGCAGATGGAGTCCCTGAAGAAGAGAAAATGTGAGGCAGAATAATATTTGAAAAAAGAATTTCTGAAGCCTTTTCAAATTTGGTAAAAACAAGCTTACAGGGGCACCTGGGTGGCGCAGTCAGTTGAATGTTTGACTCTTGGTTTTGGCTCAGGTCATGATCTCAGAGTTGTAGGATCCAGGCCCGCAACTGGGCTCTCTGCTCAGCAGGGACCCTGCTCCCATGACACCCTACCCCCCTACCCCCGCTTTCTCTGCCTGCCTCTCTGCCTACTTGTGATCTCTGTCTGTCAAATAAATAAATAAAATCTTTTTTAAAAAAAACTACAATAATCAAGATGAGTCTTGTGCCTATACAAATCAGTATGACAGTGTAGAGAGCCCAGAAATAGAACTACTCACATATAATCACTTAATTTTTTTCATTTTAATAACTTTATTGAGATTCACATGCCATTTACACATTTCGTGTACAATTCAATATTTTTTATTTTATTTACAGAATTGTGCATTCCCACAATTTTAGGATATTTTGATCAATCCCTAAGGAAACCCCATACCCACTATTAGTCACTCCTATTAATTCCCCCCAAAATACTCCTCCCCCAGACCTATGTAACCAGTAACCTGCTATCTGTCCCAATAGATTTGCTTAATCTGGACATTTTATATAATGGAATCATATATGCTTCTTTCTCTTTAAATAATGTATTTAAAGTTCATCCATGTGGTAACGTGTGTTAGTACTTTTATTGTTAAATTAATCCTTTTGCTGAATAGTAATTAAATGGCCATACCACATTTTGTTTATTCATTGGTCAGTTGATGAACAATTGAATTTATACTTTGTGGCTATTGTAAGTAATGATACCATGAACATCCATTTACAAGTTTTTGTATGGATATATATTTTCGTTGGGTATATACCTGGCAATGGAATTTTTGGATCATATGGTAACAAGAGTCATGTATGTATGACATTTTGATGAGCTGCTGTTTGTTTTTATGTTCCTGGCTTATTTCACTTTTTACTGTAATGTGCTCAATACTGTAGAATGAATTAAAATTTCTTCCACTTTAAGGCTGAATAATATTCCATTGGTAATATATAACACATTGTGTTTGTTTTTCCACCAGTAGACACCTGGATTACCTCTACCTATGATTACTGTGAAAAATGCTGCTAGGAACATGGGTGTACAAATATATCTTGAGACTGTGCTTTCAGTTCTTTTGAGTTTATACCCAGAAGTGGATCTGCTGCATCATATAGTAATTTGGTTTTTACCTTTTTGAGGAACTGAAGTACTGTTATGGCCACACCATTTTATATTCTCATGAACAGTGCTCAAGGCTCTCAGTATCTCCACATCGTCAGCAACACTTATTTTCTCTTTCTTTCCTCCTTTCTTTCTCCCCCTCTTCCTTCTCTCCCTTCCCTTTCCTTTCCTTCCTTCCCTCCCTCCCTTCGTCTCCATCTCTCTCTCTTTCTTTTTCTCTTTCTTCTTTCTTTTTCGTTTATAATACCATCCTAATGAGTGTGAGATAGTATCTTACTGTGGTTTTTGCTTGGAAATTTTGTAGTGATTACTGATGGTAAACATCTTTACATACATTTATTGGCCATTTGTATGTCATCTTTGGAGAAATGTCTTTCATATTCTTTGCACACTTATTAATCAGATGTATTTTTTTGTTTTTGAGTTATAGGAGTCCTTGAAATATTCTACATACTAATCTCTTACTAAATATATAATTTACTGGTATTTTCATCTGGTCCATGAAGTGTCTTTTCAGTCTGTTGATTGCGTTCTTTGATACACAAAAGTTTTTAATTTCGATGTAGTCCAGTTTATCTATTTTGTCTTTTGTTGCCTGTGCTTTTGGTATCATATCCAGGAAATGATTGCCAAACCTAATGTACACCTTTTCCCTCATATTTTTGTCTAACAGTTGTGTAATTTTAGCTCTTACATATATTTATGTATGTGATCCATTTTGAGTTGATTTTTGTATATGGTATAAGGTAGGTGTTCAAGTTCATTATTTTGCATGTGGATATCCAGTCTTCCCAATACCATTTCTTGAAAAAACTATCCTTTCCTCCACTGTATGGTCTTAACACCCTTATGAAAGATTATTTGATGATATATACGGTGGTTTATTCCTGGACTTTCTATTCTGTTCTATGGTCTACATGTCTGTCTTTATGCCAGTACCACACTCTGGATTATTGTAGCTTTGTATGAGTTTTGAAATCAGCATATGTAAAAACTTTATATGTATGTCTTATTGGTGAATTGACCCTTTTATCATTATAAAATGCTCTTCTTTGTAACAGTTTTTGACTTAAAATCTACTTGCCTGATGTTATTATAGCCACTCCAGCTCTTTTTTGGCTCCTATTTGTATGGAATATCTTTTACTACATCTTCACTTTGAGCCTTTTTATGTCCTTAGATGTAAAGTGAATCTCTCACAGACCACACATAGTTGGGTCCTGTCGCTTTTTTTTTTTTTTAATCCACTCTGTCAATGTCCTTTGATTGAGGAATTTATCTCAGTTACATTTAAAGTAATTACTGATAGAGAAGGACACACTGTTACTATTTTGTTCCTTGTTCTCTAAAAGGCTTATAGTTTCTTCAACCCACATTTCCTCCTTTACTGCCTGCCTTAGTTTTCAGGGAATGAAAATAAATCATTCCCTACTCATTTCCTTTTGTGTGTAATTCTATAGATATTTTCTTTTTAGTTTGCCATGGGATTACATAAAGTATTCTAAAAGTTACAGCAATTTATTTTAATTTATAACCTCATTCAATAGAAATTATGCTTTTACTGCCTCCCCACTTTGTGTTGGCACAAATTACATTTTTATATATCATGTACTCATTAACTTTTAAACTTATTTTTATGCTTTACCTCTAAATTCTGTAAAAGAATAAAAAGTAGGTTTATAATTATTTATAGATTTATAATTATTTTTATGCTTCTGTCTTTAAATTCTGTAAAAGAATAAAAAGTAGGTTTATAAACCAAAATTACAGTAATATTGATTTTTATACTTGTCCATATGTTTACCTCTACTAGAGAACTTTATAATTTCATATGGCCTTTTATTTTGTCTAGTGTCCTTTCATTTTATCTTGAAGGACTCCTTTTAGCATTTCTTGTTAGGGCAGATTTCTTGATAGGGCAGATTAGGCAGTTAATAAACTTCCTTGGTTTTTGTTTATCTGAGAATGTCTTAGTATTGTCCTCGTTTTTTGTTTTTTAAAGATTTTATTTATTTATTTTAAATAGATAGAGATCACAAATAGAGAGGCAGGCAGAGGGGGAGGGAGAAGCAGGCCCCCTGCTGAGCAGAGAGCCTGATGCAGGACTAGATCCCAGGACCCTGAGATCATGACCCAAGATGAAGGCAGAGGCTTAACCCACTGAGCCACCCAGGCACCCCTATTGTCCTTATTTTTGACAGGCATTTTTGCCAGATACTGAATTCTTATTTGACAGGGTATTGGGCTTTCCCCCCCCCCCATTCACCAGTTTAAATATATTATCCCACTGCTTTCTGTCTGGCCTGCAAGGTTAATTACTGGTAATCTTATTAAACATCTCTTGTACACAAAGAGTTCTTTTTTTTTATGCTTCCAAGATATAATTTGTTTTTGAATTTCAGTGGCTTGATTATAATGTATCTTAGTATGGGTCTCTCTAGAGTTACCCTGTTTGGAGTTTGTTGAATTTCCTGTAATTTTTACATCCTGTATTTTCTCAAATTTGGGAGGTTTTCAGCCATCATTTTTTCTTTTTTTTTTTATTAGAATTTTTTTTATTGTTTTTTATTTTCAGCGTAACAGTATTCATTGTTTTTGCACCACACCCAGTGCTCCATGCAATCCATGCCCTCCCTCATACCCACCACCTAGTTCCTCCAACCTCCCACCCCCCCGCACTTTCAAAACCCTCAGGTTGTTTTTCAGAGTCCATAGTCTCTCATGGATCACCTCCCCTTCCAGTTTCCCTCAACTCCCTTCTCCTCTCCATCTCCCCTTTTCCTCCATGTTATTTGTTATGCTCCACAAATAAGTGAAACCATATGATAATTGACTCTCTCTGCTTGACTTATTTCACTCAGCATAATCTCTTCCAGTCCTGCCCATGTTGCTACAAAAGTTGGGTATTCATCCTTTCTGATGGAGGCATAATACTCCATAGTGTATATGGACCACATCTTCCTTATCCATTCGTCCGTTGAAGGGCATCTTGGTTCTTTCCACAGTTTGGCGACCGTGGCCATTGCTGCTATAAACATTGGGTTACAGATGGCCCTTCTTTTCACTGCATCTGTATCTTTGGGGTAAATACCCAGTAGTGCAATTGCAGGGTCATAGGGAAGCTCTATTTTTAATTTCCTGAGGAATCTCCACACTGTTCTCCAAAGTGGCTGCACCAACTTGCATTCCCACCAACAGTGTAAGAGGGTTCCCCGTTCTCCACATCCTCTCCAACACACGTTGTTTCCTGTCTTGCTAATTTTGGCCATTCTAACTGGTGTAAGGTGGTATCTCAATGTGCTTTTAATTTGAATCCCTCTGATGGCTACCAGACACATGAAAAAATGTTCATGATCACTAGCCATCAGGGAGATTCAAATTAAAGCCATTATTTTTTCAAATGAACCCTCTGACCCTTTTCTCTCCTTCTTCCACTTCTTTGAATCCTATAATGTTATACTAGTCCACTTGATAGGACCATAAATCCCTTAGGCTTCATTATTTTTCCTTTTTGCTCCTCAGACAATAATTTCAAATTAACTTTGTTTAGGTTCACTGGTTCTTTATTTTGTCTGTTTGAATATGCAGTTGAATACTTAGTGAATTTTTCTATTCCGATAATGTGTTTTTCAGCTCCAAAATGTCTGTTTTGTTTTGTTTTTGTTGTTTTTAGTAATTGTTTTAATTTGTTGGTATCCTCATTTTGTTCATATTTGCTGTCCTGATATTGTTTAATTTTCTTTTCATGTTCTCCTCTATGTCATTGAGCATACTTAACACAGTTGTTTAAAGTCTTTCTCCAGTAAGTTTAAGGCTCAGGTTTCTTTAGGGTTGGTTTCTAAGGGTTTATTTTGTTCCTTCAAGTAGGCCATGATTCCTTGTTTCTTTGAATGCCTTCTGATTTTTTTGTCATTGAAAATTGATCATTTGAATAAATATCCATATCTCCCAGTCTTTGTGGACTGGCTCTATGCTAATCACATGGGGTTATGTCTCAAGTTTTCTTGGGCCTTTTCTGGAGAGGCATCTTCCCTGGGCCTATGTATGCTTTTTTTTTTTTTTTAAACCACTTCTTCCCTGGACTTGGTTGCCTTAAAAATCCTTAATTTCCTTTAGAGTCTCACGCTTGCTGCTTTGTAGGGCCTTGGATATCTATAGCTGTCTTCTGCTAATAATTTCTTGATTCCGTATGTCTAAGGCTCTGCAGTTCTCCTGTAGTTTTCATTAGCCACGGTGTCTACTACTGTTTTCAGCAACCTTCAACTTAATAGCCAAACTATACCTTTGTTCCCGTCAGCACTCCACATCAGACAAGGGAGAAAATTCCCTGGACAGCCTGTAGATAAGCCAGAATGTTGAGGAAAAGTCCCTCTTTTTTGTCTCATCCAACAAAGGAGCTAGGAATTGGGCAGTCTCTTCCCAACTGACATTACCGTGATGTGCCAGAGAAACAGTCCAGGAGAGGCAAGTAAAAAATGCCACAAAGTCTTCTGCAGTTTGAGAGTGTCTTTTTCTTGGTTGGTCTTTAACTGCTGATCCTTAACTGGTTTCTGGAACTCCCACAAGGCTTTGGATCATACGTTGTTTAGTTTTTTATTCCATTGGAGAATTCGGGCCTGGAGCTTCTTAGTCTGCCGTCTTGCAGAAGTCACTCTCATTGTGGTTTTTATTTGCATTTCCCTAATAGCTAATGATGTCTTGTCTTGTCTTGTATTTATTAGCCATTTGTATATGTTCTTTAGAGAAATGTTTGTATTTGATCCCTTGCCCATTATTTAGTTATTTGCTTAGTTGTAAGCTTTTATCACATACATCATTTGTAAAATTTTTCGCTTTATGATATATGGGACAAAAAGTTTTTTATTGTGATGAAGTCCATTTTATATTTTTTTAAATATTAAATTTTATTTAATTAATTTATTTAATTATTTTTTTACTTAATGTCACTTGATGGCTTAGAAGGTTATGGTTAACCCAGTGTCAACTAAGATTTACTCCTGTTTGTTTTTTTTTTTTTTTTTCCTAAGTTTTTTATCTTAAGATAAATTTTTACTCCCAAGGTATTTTCTCCCAAGATTTTTATAGTTTTGGCTTTTACATTTAGTTCTGTGATCAATGTTAAGTTAATTTTTCTGTATGTCTTAAGAAGTTGTCTAACTTCATTCTTTTGCTTGTGGCACTTGATTGATTTTAGACCAGGACATCGGGTCAGTCCATTGAGGAGAGGCAAGTCTGCAAATAGTGGTGCAATAGGTGGGTATCAGTATGGAACAAAAAGGACTCTTCATGCTGTAATCAAAAATAAAGTCAAGGTAGATTGTAGAGCTAAACAAGAAAGCTAAAACTTGAGAGAGAGAGTTAGAAACTTGATTAAAATGTCTTTATTACATTTGGATAGCCAGACATTTTTAAAAAGACAGAAATAGCTCTAAACATAATGGAAAAATTTGATAATTCTGCCTTTAATAAAATTAAAAATTAATACTCCTCAAAGGCCAACTTTTAAGAAAATGAAAAGGTAAGCCATACCTGGGAGAAAATATTTATAATTCATATATCTGACAAAGAACTTATATTAAATTTTAGATAATTCCCACAAATAGATAATAAGAAGATAAACAACCCCCCCCAAAAAATGGGCAGAAGACCAGAAGAGAAACTTCACAAATATCCAATAAACACATGAAAATATTATAATTTGTGAATAGGAAAACACAAATTTAAATGTGATACTCTATCTCATGTACTATGGCATCTGAAATTTTAAAAATTGACAACAAATATTGGTGAGGATGTCAGCAACCAAATTCTAATCCATTGCTAATCTGAGTATAAGATGGTACAACCTGTTTTGAAAACTGCTCGGCAGTTTCTTATACAGTGGAACAATATCCACTCTGTAACATAGCAATTCCATTTCTAGATGTTTACCCAAGGAAAATGAAAACAAATGTACATTGTAAGACTTTTAGAGGTATGTTTATAGGAGCTCATTCAAAATATCCAAATACTGAAAACAACTCAAGTACCATTTCATTAACAGGAAAATAGATTATAGTATATTCATAAATGGAATACTGTTTTGCAAGAAAAGAATGAACTATTTAGGCATACAAACGTATATGAATTAACAATATATAGTTGATTGAAATAAGTCAAACAAAAGGTTACAGACTTAAAAGTTCCATTGTTTTTTATGAAGTTAAAGAATAGGTGAAATGATTCATGGTATTTCAAAACAAAACAATGATAGTTTATGGCTCTCAATGTAGATTAGCTGAAATTTGTCTAGATTTATAAATTTGTCTAAAAATAAATGAAGTATTCCCTTGAAATCTGTGCATTTTGCTCTATATAAATTTCATCTAAAATAAAACCCTGTCTTCTTTCCTCTGGTTTTTGGGCCCTGTTTTCCTATCTAGCATCTTGGTGTCTTACTACTATTCTTTCCTTATTATGACCCTACTTGCATTACCATACTCCTGCTGTATCCCAAACTTTTAAAAATGTTGACTTTATGCTTCTTAATTGGGAGGTAGTTGAAAGGCATATCTTTAAATAGTCATTGCTTAAATTTATAATTTTTCATCTTAGGAAACACAAATAATGCTACTTTTCTTATCTCTGTATTTTAGAAATTAGTTATTTTTAGTTCTATATACTTTTTTTCAGATTTTTTCAGATATTTTTATGCTGCATTTATGCTTATAGGTATATGATTGCCTAAATATTGTTTAGCACATATGCCTTTAATTTTGAAAGAAAATTAATATGCAAAAATAAGAATTCTTTAAATGAAATTCACATTATTTATTTAATAAATAAATTTAATTTATTTAATAAATTTGTCAATAAATTAAATAAATTTAATTGCATCAATACACGAGGTGTTAGGTTTGCCCCAGGATCATAAGTGGATATGAGGGACAGTGCCAATTAGATGGAGAATTTAGCATGTCCAAATTAGAGCAAAGTGTGTAGTTGGTGAGGAATGAGAAAATATGAATGAGTCTGGGCCATGAAATTCTGCTGTTATTTTCCAAAACTTGTTTTAATTCTGGAAGCAATGGGAGACCCAATAAAGGATACCAAGATGTTAGGTAGGAGTTAGTGTGATCAATCAGAGATGTATTCTAGAAATAGCTCTCTGAAATATTCATTAGCTCTGAGATGCAACCTGAGAACACATGCACTCATTGGGTATGAATGAATTGTGTTAAAAGATAATAATTCTACATACTGGCTAGTCCATATTCCATTCTGATCTATGTTGAATATTTTCTTATGTGAGATCTATGTACTACTTTAAAAATTATCTGTATCTCTAATTGTTCAACGTTCAATTTTAAAATGTCATCATCTTTAACTTTTTCTGTAGTCCTTTTGCTATGGGACATATGTGTGCATGTTATACATTTTTGTTAGTAACTGAATTACACTGCATGAAATTGAATCCTTATTAGTTGTATGACTTTGAAGAAGTTATTATTATTTTCTGCTTCTACTTCCTTCTATTCTATTATTACAATATCTAACTCATAGGGTCCACATGAAGATTTGCTGATTAACACATACGAAGTGTTTAAGACAGGGCCTGGCACATACTAATTTCCACTAAGAGTTGAGTGACTATCATTAATATTATGTGTA
Source organism: Martes martes (assembly GCF_963455335.1). Taxonomy (NCBI): domain Eukaryota; kingdom Metazoa; phylum Chordata; class Mammalia; order Carnivora; family Mustelidae; genus Martes; species Martes martes. The sequence goes on from NC_137894.1 coordinate 85,298,343, forward strand.
TTAATCTTTATTCTGATACAGAGATGCAAACCATGATTTCTTCAAATGAATAGCTTTTTATGAATACAACTCATATAATAAATAATATTACAAAAATTATATTTTAGTGGCACCTGGGTGGCTCAGTCATTGGGCATCTGCCTTCGGCTCAGGTCATGATCCCAGGGTCCTGGAATTGAGCCCCATACTGGGCCTCCTGCTCAGCTGGAAGCCTGCTTCTCCCTCTCTCACTCCCTGTTTGTGTTCCCTCTCTCACTGTGTCTCTGTCAAATAAATAAATAAAACCTTTTTAAAAAATTATATTTTAATAACAGCATACAAAATAAATACCTACATATGTGTTGATACCTTTGAAAATAATTGTCATTTTACTAATCTTTTTACTTTGTGACTTAAAATGTTTCTTTAATCTTTTTTTGAATAATTCAGTAGTTCAAAATGAGTATGGGGGCACCTGGGTGTCTCAGTGGGTTAAGTGTCTGACCCTTGATTTTAGCTCAGGTCTCCATCTGAAGGCAATGAATTCAAGCCCCGTGTTGAGCTCCATGCTGGGTGTGGAGCTTACTTTAAAAAAAAGAGAGTATGAATTACTGTATTTGTTATTAAATCCCTAGTTATTTACTTTCTTACGGTGTTTTTGAAATATGTATATGTAATTAAGATTTTTATATCTATAAATCTGTAGGAACATGTCATTTCCTGGCATGTTGCCTGGTGGGTGCTGGCATATTGTCTAGTGGGTGTTCAATGAATATTTGCTGAATAACTATGTTTTCTATATGTTTTATATGTGTGTGCGTATGTGTATATATGTACACATCATCTACAGGACACGTGGTTTTAGAGACTCATTCACATAATTATTGTTTTTCTTTTTTAATCTTTGGTATTTTTAAACCTCTGAGTATTGTATAAATATTCATTTAAACCAAGTTACTGATATTTTTCCAGAGCTTTAAAGAAACAAGTTACTCTTTGAATTTGAAAACTCTTTATTCCAAGTTATTGCAGTGTGAGAAATGCATTCTAGTTATTGTTTTTAAAGCTAAAATGAAGTGATTTTTAAAGATTCTTCTAAATGAAGAAGAATAAAAACTTATTTATATAATCCTAAGTGCTTCTAAACATCTGCAGTTCAAAGTACATAATTCACATTGACACCAAAGTGTAGTTTCTGTTTTGACTGGAAGAGTCTGGTATTATTTTTTGTCTGCAAAGGAAAGAATTGCATAGCATCCAGGGGGGAAGATATTTGATTGTGTGCAATCAAAATGATCTGTGACTGAAAGCAGATTGCACAGGAGAAATGGCAGCTGTTAAAAACTTACACGATATTAGAGAACTTTTTGTTAAAAACTTAAGGCATGGTAATCTTCCAGAAAGTACACATAAAGTAAAACAATCATAGCAATGTATTGTCTGCTTCTTCAAAATTTACAATAGCAAGTAAGAGGAAATTACTGCTGAAAACAGGTCTTATATTAAATATGGGCCAAATTCAGTTTATAAAAATTTGCTATCAATTTTTATGTTTTGTATGTTTAGTTCACTTGCATTGTAGAACTAGTTTTGTTTGTAGAGAAAAATGTAATGTTTTTCTTCTTATTAGTGAACTTAGTAACCATAGATCTCTGAGCCCTTGACATATTTGTACTCTGCTACAACTGTCCAGCTTTTTAATTTATATCCCCCACTCATTTATTCCTTCTCATGTTGTTTTGAAGGAATTTTACCAGACATAATATCCTTTTTGTCTCTAAATTTTATTGTGTCTTTCTGAAAGATATCAACTGTTGCTTAAAATATAACTTCATTATCACATAAATATTAACAAAGAAAGAATATTGTGAAATATCCAATTAGTTTTCAAATTCCAGTGATCTCATAAATACTGTAACTTTCCTCTTTATTTTGAATTTTTATTTAATAGGAACTACACACTGCAGATGATTGAATTGATTCTTAATACTATTTTTAGTTTATAAATTCCCCTTCTATCTCTTTTTATCCCTTAAATTTTAAAATTTTATTCATTTATTTTTTAAAGTGGGCTCCTCGCCCAGAGTGGAGCCCAGCACAGTGCTTGAACTCACAATCCTGAGATCAAGACCTATATGCTTAACTGACTGAGCCACCCTGACGCCCCCTTGGAATTATTTTTTAAACAAAATGAGTCATTTTTCTTGTAGAGTTACTGTGTTTATTCATTGCATCTCTTTAGTGTCATTTAATATGTTCCTTTCTATTCTATACATATGGCAATTTGATATATAGTTTGATCAGATTTAGATTAATTTTTATGACCAAGACTGCAGGAGGTTTTGTGTTTTATCTGGGAATACATGTTGGTTTGTGAAAGAACTATGTTACTAGCAGTTTCAGTGCTATATTAATGATCTCAGTATAGGAATGATTTCAGAATTGTAGTATTCTAACATTCCCTTTTTTTTATTAGCTTGAATACTTGTGTAGTGATATTCTTATCTATTGTTTGATTACCTAGTGGTAATGTTTATATAAGAAATAGAAGATAAATTCTTGGCTTACTAGTATTCCCCAACAGTGATATAATTAGCTTTTTAAATTTTTTATTGTCATTATGAACTCTAATTAAACATATTATGTGTGTTACAATGTATTTCAGTTACTATCCTTATATGATCATATTCTCTTCTCTTTAGCTGGTGGGGGACTTTTTATGTTGTCTCCCGAGTCCTTTCTGAGTCTCTCTTTGATAGTTCCTTTGTACTGATTTTTTTAAAAAGATTTTATTTATTTATTTGACAGAGATCACAAGTAGGCAGAGAGGCAGGCAGAGAGAGAGGAGGAAGCAGGCTCCCAGCTGAGCAGAGAGCCGGATGCGGGGCTCGATTCCAGGACCCTGGGATCATGACCTGAGCCCAAGGCAGAGACTTTAACCCACTGAGCCACCCAGGCGCCCCCCCGTGTACTGATTTTTAATACAAAACTTCTGCTAAGAACACGTATTCTTGGATCATATTGTACATTTATTGTCCCAGCGCTGGAGTCAGCCATATATCCAGAGTCCTATATCTTTAGTAAGAAATGGTACTTGGACCCACATGATAGGTGCTGGGAATGCTCATTGCTACTGGTTTCCTGTTATTTCTACCTTTTCAATGGGCAAAACTAGGAAATACATAAACACACATTTTTTAAAGATAAAATTCTTTGTATCCTTGTACTAATGCTTCCAGTTCAAATTCTAAACTAAAAGGTGTTTTATTTAACCCATTTTATCTTTCATCTTTATCTTTTGTCTCATATGATAAGAATTCTAGTTCTCAAGGACTCTGTAACAGTATACAGATAGCATTTACCTAAGTTCAATTTGAATGTTAAAAAAAATTTTTAAGGGGTACCCAGGTGGCTCAGTTGACTAAGCTTCTGACTCTTGATTTTGGCTTAGGTCATGATCTCAGGGTCCTGGGATCAAGCCACATCTGGCTCTCTGCTCAGCAGAGAGGGGAGTCTGCTTATCTCCCTGTCCTATCATCCCTCCCCCCACTCATGCATGCTTTTTCTCTCCCTCTCCCTCTCTGTAAAATAAAATAAATAAATCTTTTAAAAAATAAAAATTAAAAAATTTTAAAATATAAAAAAATGTCAGAAACCTCCTAGGTCTCAATTTATTCACTAGAACTTTTAAGGGTATTAATATTTGGCAGAATATGACTAAGGAAAATATTGTATTACTTTTAATTATGTTACTTCAAAATGAAACTCTAAAACCAGAGAACAAATTATATGTTTCTTGATTTAAGGACATACATTTTCTCTAGCATTTGTCTTGCTTTTCATTCATAGAATTAGGTAGGATCACTAAACACTTGAATGTGTAACCCTTTAGGACACTTGCTAGTCTGAGTGGTCCCTGGACCTGATTTTTCTATCCCTCTTGTACTTCATGGCCTTGAAAACTGAGCTCAAGTATGCAATGTGGGTAAATGTCCTCGGGTTCAAAAATAGCTTTATTGTTCTTAAGCCATACTTCTCTGTTTGGCTGTAGTGTTTCGTATTTTGTGGATCATGTAGGTAGGAAAAAAGTCTCTATCCTTGGGTTATTTCCCTTTTACTTAGGAACATAAAAAATAGATGGTCAGATGACTTGTAAACATGATTTCTCACTTTCTCCAAATAGACTCTTGATGTTTCTGCATTTACTCCTGTATTCTTCCTGTTTCTCCGCTTTCAGCTTATAAAATTATGTTCCCAAAATAAGCCCAACTGAGATGTCATCTGCTCCAAGAAACATCCTTTTATCCCATAGCCAAATTATCTACCCTACCTTTGTAACATCATAGATCATGTTTAGTCATTCCATTTAAGTACTTAATATGTAATAATTTCATATTAAAATTAATGAAAATGTAGAGGATAATTCTAGTAAAGAATACTTCTACCAGATTGTGATGCTCACTGCTATGTCTTAATTCATTTTCATGCCTCATGACTTGTGTCTTCACAAAACACATTTGTATTTTGGCTGCATTTGTGACCAAATATTTGAATTGTTACAGGCTAAAAAGGGACAGCTATAGAGTTTAACGTGTAAATCTTGTGTCCCTTCCAAATAAGGGCCAGATGATGTCATGTGACAAAGATTTCACTCAAATAAATTTTTTAAATGTGGTAATTGAATTTAGTTGTCACACAGCACATGTTGGAATAGACATGGCAACCCAACCTGAAATGGTCTACCACCATATCAGTTAATACTGTATTGTATTTACAGAACTTAATTTCAATGAAACTTTATCTGCTAAATTAAATTAATATTTTAAAGTCTTCATTTTGTGATTATTTTACTTCATTTATAAATGTATTTTGGTTTTATAATTATATATGCAGGCATGTATAATCCATGTTAGAGTTCTAAAACATCATTGTGTAAGTCAGTATTACCAGTTTGGTAAACTTTTTCTATTAAATGGATTTGTATCTTACTCAAGCAGGAGAAATACTGATATAGACTAAAGAATATTATACAGGTCAGAGGCAAAAGAAATCAATGTCAGATGCCAATTCAGATTATGACTGTATCTGGAATGTATCACAATAATGATTTTTAATTCATTAGGACAGCTAGCCATTTTTCAAATCATCTAGAATTTTATCTAGGTCTTGAATCAGTATGTGTATTTACTTACTGGCTGTTACTTAAATATGCTAATTTTTTAGGTTTTTTTTTTTTTTTTAATAATCTCTGCATCCAATATGGGGCTCAAACTCATGATCCCAAAATCAAGAGTTGCATGCTCCATTGAACTGAGCTGACCAGGCAGTCCTTAAATATTCTAATTTAAAAATAGATGACTTAAGGAGTGATTTTTAACTTTTTCCCGAAAGATGGGTTTAGTACTATATTCCTAGCTAATCTGCCAAATATCTTCATGTGGGTCTGACTTACAACACATCACACATCACTTTATATCCTGTACAATTACTGTGTAAAATGTTTGTTATATTTATATGAAGATCTTGTATTCAAATGGCATGGCATTTCAATTATTTTTTCAATGTAGTTGCCCATTTATGCTTTTATTTATAATTTTTAAAATTATATTTTCATGTATTCCCAGTAAGTCAAAATGTCATTTCATGTTTGTTATCACTTGTTTTACTTAAAAACAAGGTTTAGTCAAAATAGAAATTAAAAACACTTGTTTCCTTAGTTGTTTCCAAACCTTGTAACATTCTATAGTCGTTACTTTTTTCCATACACAATTATTCCTTTGGATGTTTCTAAAAATCTGAAAAACCTCTTACTGTATCTATTATGATAATTGTTATTTTTAAAAACTTCATAAAAATTCATCATGGAATACCATAATGTGGTTTACGTAGAACCCATTTGCTTTTTAGAAGCATGGTTTATTCAGCCAAAATATACAATAAAAACCATTTGATCAGTGAAGGAAACATTTTTCAATGTAGGTTGACCTTAATTTTATGAAAAAATAAGAATTTTTCTAATTTTGTGGTAGTATTTAGATTAATAAAAGACAAACGGAATTGCAGTTGAATTGCCAGACTACCATAAACGTGTGTTCATAGTCATCATTACTTTTAACTTACTATTCTTGTTGCAAAAGATACCTTGTCTTTTAGAGAATGCAGTGGTATTATTTACATTAATTCATGTGGCTTGTTTGAAAAAAAAAATGCTATAACTCCTTTACTTAATGGGATTCTTCCCCTGTGGCAGTGCAAACGGCTAGAGCAGGAGCTTCATCATCTGAAAGAGCAGAACCAGACTTCAGCAAACAACATGAGACATCTGACTGCTGAAAACAATCAAGAACGTGCTCTGAAGGTAAATCTCCATTCCTTCTTACAGGCAAATTAAGGTTGTAAGCCCTTGGTGCCAGCTTTCTGTGCTGCATATATCAGTTGTGTACATTTCAGCAGAAGTGAGCTGTGGTGTTTGCCAACAACCCCTTCTTTAAACACAGATACAGCACCCTTCTGTTATGGTATTATTTTATTTCGTGTATGTGTACATGAAAACAACATATTTTCTGAATTTTGAGTGGTGGTATATTAATACTTTGGGTATGTGTTCATTCTGTTGCTGATTTTATGATATCCCATACTCTTTTGTAGTTAGTAAAAAGTGGCCACACTAAAAGGGAAAAAAATTAAACCATGAGCCTTTTCTTCGCATCAATATTTATTACACCAATCTTGTGATATTTTTAACCCACAGAACTGACAGTCCCTGAAGGGCATGTGAATATGTTTGGGAATTGAAATCGTTCTTAAAATGTTACTTATTACAAGAAAAGCAAGAAAATATAGTCTGGTAGAACTTGAAACAAGTGAAGTGTATGTTTCATGACAAGAGATTCTGTTTCATTGTAACAGAGATCCAATAATCACGAAAAAGAACGTCACTTTGATTCTACTAATTACGTAGTTTTTCTTATAGTACTTATGACTTTCTGTTCTCCTTCTTTGTCTTTGTCCCAGTTCCTAGCATAGCACCGGTGGCATCGTAGTGGTTCCTGCCCTCAGGGTGCTTACTTTCTCAATAACTGATTAAAAATAAAAACAAAGCTGTATCCACAGGAAACAGAAAAGATCCATCACTGTTGTGATTGTGCAGTAAGGAATAATGTGCTATCAAGAATATTGTATTGTACTTTGTTGTCTTAAATCCGTTTTTGCTACAAATTACAGGAGAATATTCTGGCATTAGCAGTGTAACTCACTAAACCAGAATTACCCACCAAAATTGAGAATAATGGTGACATTTTGAAGTGGAAAATATTTTTCATCTATCCAAAAAGTGTAAAGTTTGGTTGAAATCAGATTTTTCTACAAATGTGTTTAGCTTCATTTTGAAGTTCTCACTGAATGGTTAGGAAGGTATAGTAACTTTGTTATCATTGTTCAATGCACTTTCTCTTCTTTTCTCTCAGATTTATAGACTAGAACAATAAATTGGAAGGAAAAGAAATGTAGGTTCTTGACCACTTTTTAATTACTGCAAGGAATTTACCATGATATGATTAAAATCTAGTATAATTTTTTTCAAAGGTATACTTGCAGATCGAAAGTAACTTTATTTTAAAAGCAGCTTCCATTAATAGTGCCAATTTATTATCAGCATCAGGGGACAGATTTCATGTGCTGTATGTGACATGGCTATTTCCATATAAAACAGACCTAGAATTAAAATTCTAGTTTGTTAAGTACATGATAATACCACACTCCTTATTCTCGCTTTCTTTGTTGTGTATTTGTGTTAAATTGAATTAAACAGCACCTGCTATTTATGGAGAGAAAGAAATGCACATTTCTACGAGATTATTAAAATTAGAAGGTTAGATGTACACCAAAAAACCCAGGAAGTTCAAAACCAAACAAAACAAAATCCCTATAAAATAGAAATCTCTATAAACTATAAAATCTCTATAAACTATAGACTATATAAGACAATATATAAGCAAAGCTAAATTTTTACTCCTGACAAATATACTGTCTTCAAATCTTTTCTAGTATCTCACCTTTTTCTGCTAAAGTGTCAGATTTTCCTGTTGTCTTTTAATCTTTCATAACTTCATCCATTCACTAGCCACTTGTAGAGTAAGGATGGGAGGAAGAATTTTTAAAAACTCATCAAATAATCATTTTAAAGCTCCAGTGTTCATTTTGGCTCTTTTAAAAATGTCTGTCTTGTATAACACTGGCTTTGAATCATTTTTTAGTTATTTAACACTATACTTTCTCATGAGAAACCTCAAATTTATTATATATTTATTACCAAGCTATCTAATGAAACTTTTCGTCTCCTTTCTCAGCAGTATGCCTGTCTTTTACAGTCCACTTATAAGTATCTTTTTTTGTTAACTCATTTGATATTTAGTTAGTATCTAAATAAACTTTAGGAAGAAATTTTAAAAAGAGTCACTGTCTCTAGGAGCTTTCAGTCAGTCAGTAATATTTCTAGTATTTTATTATGAATAATATTGTTATTGATGTCAGTAAAAGGTAAATTTGACTAGGATAAGAGCTGAAAAATTAATGCTTTATTTAATTGTATAATGCTAAAATTCATAAAGGAAATAGTACCAGAGATATGTTTGGGAAAAATCCAAGTTAATGATCATATATTATATAGAACTTTCCAATTAATTATGACAAATACCTGATTATCATACAAGGAAATACTTTTTAATATTATAGTGCTGTTCAAATAATAAATCTTTAATTAATCTAGTAACCTGGAAACTCTAAATTATTTTTATGGTTGAGCATAAATTTGGATTTTTGGTGATCATATAAACATTATTTTTGAAGTAGCATGGAATTACACTAGCTAAATTTGCTATCATGGCATTTTCTCCTACTTTTATAATGTTTGCAGTTTTCCCTACAAAGTAAAACACAATGGTACATATGGGATGAAGGGCTAAATTTATGCTGATCCTAGTCTATACCTTGAGAGTTACTTAAAAAAAAAAAAAAAAAAAAGAGCTTATTGTCTCATTTAAAATAAATTTTACCGTGGCACCTGGGTGGCTCAGTGAGTTAAAAGTCTCTGCCTTCAGCTCGGGTTATGATCTCAGGATCCTGGGATTGAGCCCCGCATCGGGCTCTCTGCTCAGTGGGGAGCCTGCTTCCTCCTCTCTCTCTGCCTGCCTCTCTGCCTACTTGTGATCTCTGTCTGTCAAATAAATAAATAAAATCTTAAACACAAGCAAACAAATAAATAAATAAATTTTACCTATTTATGTTAAAAAATTGGTTTCTTGAAGAACACCGTTTTGGACATTTACTGTTTTTAAATAAATTTACATTAACCATAAATATACAGACATCAGATTTAATAAGAAATTTCACTATACTGCCTTTTTTCCTTTTTCTTGTTGTTTATTTATCTTTCGTGTTATTTATTTATCTTCTTTATCATACATCTTTAACTTCCTACAGTTGGGCTTCTCCACTGTAATTCCATTGAAAGCCATTCATTCTTAGATTTTAAGTGACCTCTGATGATTAAACTTATGAAACTTCTTATCTTTCCTACTCAGTATCCCTGTCAATGTAACTAGAACACACTTCCATTTTGTTGGCCCTGCCCTTTTGAAAACTTTCCTATAGTTCTTTATTGCTATATCCTCATCATTTTTTTTCTTTGATTGCTGCGCTTTAGATGGTGCCTCCTTTTCTACCTATTCCCAAGTTATGTGATTAGGCCATTATTATTCTTTAAAACAACAACAACAACAACAAAACTAGAGCAGTTGTAGATTCAGAGCAGAATTGAGCGGAGTGCAGAGTTCCCACAGACCTCCTGCCTTCAGTCCCCAGCACCCAAACCCAGAGTGGTATATTTGTTACAGTTCACAAATCTGTATCAGTATAACCCACAGTCCATAGTTCACATTAAGGGTCACTCTTAGTCTGTACATTCTTTTATGCATTCTGACAAATGTACGTGACACACATCTACTGTTATAGTATCATACACAACAATTTCACTCTAAAAATCCTCTGTGCTCTACCTATTTATTTCCTCTCCTCCTAATACCTGCCAGCCATTAATATTTTTACCATTTCCATAGTTTTGCCTTTTCCAGAATGTCATGCAGTTGGAATTATACAGTATGTATTCATTTAAACTTTTACCATACCTTTTGATGGTTTTGTAGCTCATCTGTTTTAAAGTTTGGTATTCCATTTTCTGGGTGTACACAGTTTATTTATCTGCTTTCCTACTGAAGGATATCTTGGTTGCTTCTAGATTTTGGCAGATATGAATAAAGTTGCTGTGAACATCCAGTTGCAGAATTTTTTGGACATAGTTTTTCAGCTCATTTAGATAAATACCAAGGACTGCAGTTGCTGGATTGTATGATAAGAATATATTTAGTTTTGTAAGAAATTACCAAACTATCTTCCAAAGTAGCTGTATCATTTTTCATTCCTTCCAGTAATGAGTGAGTTTTTGTTGTTGCACTTTCTTATCAGCTTTTGGAGTTTCTTTTATTGTAGACTTGTTTGTTCTAATTTCATCCATTCCTACAGTATCAACTATTATTTATATCCTAATGACTACCTCTTCTGCCCTTCCACTTAGATATCTTAATGTTTCCTTAACCTCAATGAGTTTGAAAACAAATCCCTAATTTGACTCCCTAAGCCTTTTCTCCCTAGAAAGAAGTAAGGACCTGAGACTAACACTATTTGACTGTATAACTTAACATTTATTCCCAATCATATTCTCCTTTGCTTGTCTTTACTAAAGAAGCAGGAGAAGTTAAACACTTTTTCAGCCTTTCTTTTTGCCAATGTAGCATAAGAGGAATTCTGCAGCAGGGGAGAGAGAAGTTAGAGTGTCTCTGGAAAAGTTTTGTTTTCCTCACATAGGATGGGTGTAGCAGGCACCATTCCTTTTCTTCTTATTACCTTGAACATTCCCTTGCTGCCTGGAAGTGCAGCAGCCATTTCATAAGCCCTGATTTCTTTTTCTGGTGATAGACATACCCTATATTTTAAATTGCTCTTAATAGTTTTCCATTATTTACTTCCAAATTGATCAGTTAATATCTATTAATCAATGATACTGCCATGCTCCTTAGACATGTAGACCAATACAGTTGACATAATTTTCTTCTTTTTAAGCTGTCAGCCACCATAAATCAGTGAAACTTCCAGTATTTTCAATACTGTAACAATGACTCCTCTTCTATTTTCCCTCCTATTTTTATTATCTTACCTTTACCCTATGTCGGGTTCATGATCTAGACGATAATAGTACAGACATAGCTCATTTTATTGTGCTTTACTTTATTGCATTTAACATATACATTTTCTGCAAATTGAAGGTTTGTGGCAACCCTATGCCAAGCAAGTCTATCAGAGCCATTTTTTCAACAGCATTTGCTCACTTTGTGTCTCTGAGTCACATTTTGCTAACTGTTGTGCAATATTTCACTTTTTCATTAGTGTTATATTTGTTATGGTCATCTGTGATCAGTGATTACAACTCACTGAAAGCTCAGATAATGGTTATCATTTTTTAACAATAAAGTATTTTTTAATTAAGGTATGTATGTACATTTTGTCTTTTTAGACGTAATGCAATTGCACACTTAATAGACTATAGTATAGTTAAACATAACTTTTATATGCACTGGGAGATAAAAAAAATTCACTTGAGTTGCTCTATTGCAATATTCGCTTTATTGCAGAGGTCTAGAACCAAACACATAATGTTTCTGGAGTATATCTGTTCCTTCCTAGACTCTCTGTCCTTCGTTTCTTACCTCTTTAACCAGTTGTCACTTTCATTTGCTATCATTCTAAAACACAAGTGATACTTCGCTACTCAAAAACTTTCACTGTCTTGCATTTTCAACAGTATGAGAAAATAGAGATATCCTGAATGATCCTTCTGATAAAAAAAATGAAAAGGGATGGATAAAATTTACAATTTAAGTATATTTTACAACAACATTATAGAGAAGGCAGGAAGATAAGGAATTTACAAAGGCCTAAAACAAAGTAGAAATGGGAGTGGGGTGGGGGGAGGGGAACATGAGAAGTAAGTGATTACCTGAAGTTTTTTTTCCACCCTGAGAGCATTTGTCAAACCTTGGTGAATTTTCCATTTTAATGGTTTCAAGGGCAAGACAAAGAGAGATAGAGCCTGGAGCCTGTTTAAGCCAGAGAGTGTAATAAGATAGCCTTTCTTGAAGCTGGTATCTTAATGGCCACACCATTAGTGTTCAGGTGATCAAGAGTCAAGCCATTCCTACAAAATAAGGTAACAAAGGACTTTGACTTTCTTGACTGTGAAGGGAGTGAAATCCCTGAGAATTCATCTGTCTTCCTTGGCCAGCTTTCAGGCAGGCAGGTTTAGAACCACACAGGTTACCTGAATTCTTGATATTTGTGTAGTTCTAAAAGCTGAGGATTTAATTAAAGTAGTCCTACCCTGGAGGGGCCCACAGAAAACAAACCAAAGCAAATTACCTTCCATTTACCCTCTAATATTTCTTATAGATAAAATTTCAAAGACCCAGAGCTATCAAAAAACACATAGAAGGAAAAAGGACTTCTAGTGAAAGTTAATGAAAACATAGGCAGCAGAATCAAATACCTCAACCACAAATAGTTCAGGTTTTTTAATTATTTGTCACAGAATATAACACAAGTACTTAAGTAATATCTTCAAAAATAGATCCTTGAAAATAGCAGCAAGGAAAATGACCAAAAATGATCAAGTGAATTTGGGAAAATTAATGAGATTGAATTTGCAGAAATTAATAAAATAATTAAAATTAAACAGCAGATAGGTTTAACAGCAGATTACATTCAATGTAAGAAACTATTAGTGAACTGAAAGATGGATCTGAACCAACTATGGAAATGGAAGCCAGAAAGATGAAGAAATGAGACTTATAAAATAGATGTTAAAGGACACAAATGATAGAGTGAAAAGATCTAAAATAAATCGTTTAGAATTCTAGAGTAGATGATATCGGGAACAGGGAAAAGACAATATACAGAGCAATCATGACTGAGCATCTTTCAGAATTGTCAAATGACAAAAGCCTTAGATCTAGGGATACCAGATGAATTCCAACTATGACAAATTAGGAGAAACTGCAGAACATTGAAGTTAAAGCTCTTAAGAACAATCATTAGAAAAGACATATTTAACAAAGGAATGGCATTTAGACTCACTGACTTCTTAATAGTAATAATGGAATAATTTCTTAAATACCCTGAAAGCAACAATAGGAATAATTCCTTAAATATGGAGAGAGAAATTAATTGTCAAGAGCAAGAGTGAAATAATGGTCAGATAAATAAAAAAAACTTCAGTTGCTTTCTGTTATGTGCAGAGTATAATCCAAACCTCCTAATAAAAGACTTAAGAATTTAAGACTCCACCCTATAATTTTAGCCTGTTTTGTTACTTCTATTTTCTTTGTTTTTTTTTCTTTTTTACTTTACTTTTTGTTTTTTTAACTATTTCTCTCTTTATAGTCTTAATAAACCCTAACCATCCTCCCACTACTTCCTAAATGTGTCAGGTTCTTTAATTTCCTCTAGTCTTTACTTCTTTTATGACTTTTATTTATTTCTGTCTCTAGTATCAGTTGACTGCTTATGTGCCATCTCTAAATCAAAAACTTCAGGGTGCCTGGGTGGCTCAATCTGTTAAGTGTCTGCCTTTCAGCTCAGGTCAGGATTCCAGGGTCTGGGATCAAGCTCCTTGCTCAGCAGGTGAATCTGCTTCTCCCTCTCCCTCCCTCCCCGCTCATGCTCTCTCTCTCACTCTCACTCTCACTCTGTCTCTCAAAAAAATAAATAAATAGATAGATAGATAAATCAAAAACTTCTTGATCATAGGGATTACAGCCTTTTCAGGTTGCTTTTCTCTTGGAATTTAGCACATTGTTGAACTCATTGCATAATAAGTTTTTGAAATTGGAAATTAGTTTTAATGTATCATAGTTGAAGTCAACATATTTATTAAGTATTTACTAAGTTCAAGACATAGAGAATATGAAATTATTCTGGAATAGTACCCTCATAGTCACTAACTGGGCCCAATTAAAACTCTCTAGAAAGGTTTCTGTCTTGTGCTAAGGTTTCTTCATTCATGAATTGAATAATCCAGTGTCAGGAATTCTAGTCTTTCACTATTGGCTTAAAAATATCGATAGGAGAGATTTTTGTTTATGCCTTTTTTTTTTCTTTGCTATTTAGAGTTCACTGCAGGATAAGCTCTTTTAAGAGACTGAGTAAATAGCAAGCACTATTAATTGCATCTGATAGTAAATAATAATATAATTTCTTACAATGAAATCAAATACTGAGATGAGTTATTAGTCATGTGATGATATTGGCCATGCTAATGGGCTATCTTTGATATGCCCAGATGATACTAGCTTTCAACTGTATGTGAGATACGACTTTAGATTATTTTCTAGTGGAAACTGCAGTCATAGATCCTGAATTTAATATCCCGAATTTCCCCATTTACTAGCTATATACCATAGCAAAAGTCTGAGCATTGGTCTCTACATTTGTAAGATAATGAGAGCAAATATATTGTATAATTGAGAAGATGTATGGACCATCTATAAAGTAGGACACATCATTCCATATGGTATGGTAGTAGAAAGAACATTTGTGTAGATGTCAGACACCTGTTTTTTTGTCTTTGCTGTACCACGAACCAACTGTATGATCTTTTCAAATTAATTTACATCTTTAAAACAAGGAGGTTAAGTAACATTCAGAGTCATTTAAATTAGAAAATGTGATTTTATAAATTTGTAGTGTTATATATATGTATACATTTATATCTCTCTCTATATATATCTATATCTATGGGATGATGAATTCAGGCCCACATAGTGTCTGCATTAAGGAAAGAGCAGTCCATTTTAAGCTAGTATGGTCTTAGGTAGGATGACCAATATAATTTATCTTTAACTGAAGACATCTTTTAGAATAAAAGAAATATCATTAAAAATTATACCAGGACATGGGCGCCAGGGTGGCTCAGTAGGTTAAAGCCTCTGCCTTCAGCTCAGGTCATGATCCCAGAGTCCTGGGATCGAGCCCCAAATCGGGCTCTCTGTTCAGCAGAGAGCCTGCTTCCTCCTCTCTCTTTGCCTACTTGTGATCTCTGTCTGTCAAATAAATAAATAAAATCTTAAAAAAAAAGCTATACCAGGACAAAGCATTGTGGCTACAAAGGGAGGGTGGCACAATGGATCCTGTAGTGTTGGAACAATTCTGTGTCTTTGCTTGTGGTGGTGGTTACATCTGCATGTGATAAAATTGCATAGAATTACACACACACACACACACACACACACAGGTGCATGTGAGACTGATGAAGTCTAAATAAGCTGCATGGGCTGTACTGCAGTGTGAGTTTCCTGGTTTAAGTATTATACTCTTATTATGCAAGATAATAACCATCAGAGAAGGTCAGATACAGGGTGCATGGGATCTGTGCATATGTCTTTTTTTTCTTTAACTTCCTTTGAGTTTATAGTTATTTCAAAATAAAAAGTCATTTTTTAAAAAGTGAGTCATTAATCCACATCATGCTCAAGGAGAGGAATTCCACGAGGACATGGACACCAGGAGGCGAGGATTGTTAGATGGATGTTAAAGGCTGCCTATCACAGCTTGGATGTATGGAAACACCATAGTTTAATATGCCCAAAACCAAACTCATGATCTTACCCTGAAAACCTGCTCATTCTGCAGGCTCTATCTGAAAAGAGCATCTCCCCCTTACTGGCGGCTTAGGCCAAGATCCTGGAGTTAGCCTTGATTTCTCTCTTTCTCACACACCCTGTATTCCATCAGTAAGCAAATTCTCTTGTCTCTCCTTTTGGTACATATCAAGAATCAGTCACTTCCCAGGACTGCCGCTCCTGTCTTTCAGGCCTCCATCATCTCTTGTCTGGATTATTGCAAAGCCTACTAGTGATTTCTTATTTCCATCCTTACCTCCTCTATTCTGAACACAGCCTCCAGGACCACCCTATTAAAATATAAGTTAGATTACATTGCTCCCCTGCTAAGAACCTTTGAGTGGCCTGCCATTTCACTCAGGATAAACCTACAAGACCTCTTGATTTGGCCCTCAGTTTCCTCCTTGGCACCACCCTGCACTTTAGTCACACTGCTGTCTTCCTATCCCACAGATATACCAGGCATGCTTGCATCTGAAGGCCTTTGTACTTGCTGTTCCCATTCCCAAGCATTGCTCGCCCCCCCACCCCAAGTTACTTTTTAACTCTTTCAAGTCTATTCAAATGCCTCCTTTCAGTGAGGTCTTCACAAGCGTTTTCTCTGTCCCCTTCCCTGCTTTTACTCCAGAGTACTTATCTTCCAAGAAAGTATACATTTTACTTATTAGATTTATTAGGCATTTTCTCAATAGAAATGACTGCTCCATGATCAAGGATTTTTGTTTACATTGTACACCTCTGTATCTATTGATGATGTAAAAAATATTTGACAGTAAATCAGAGATACTGATCAACCATAAAAGATGCCAACTGTCAACAATTTGTATGGCTGTTCCCATGCATAGCGGCTGAAAACCTCCTCTGATTGGATCTCCTACAAGTACACATAGTAGCCACTGAATAAATATCTCTTAAGTGAATGAATATCACACATGCAGCTTAGTATCTGGCTTCCCCTACTTAACCACTTCATAGGCATTTTCCAGTATACTCTATAAATATCACCTTAATGTACTACATAATTTGTAGTGCACAGATGCATGATAATTTTAACTCTTCCCTTAATGTTGAATATTTAGGTTGCTTGTGCTTTGCATTCTTCAAAACATCACTGTGCAAAATATTTTCATATATTTTAAATATTTTGTGTATTTTCATATTTAATCATATCTAGCAAACAGTTTATTTTTCAAATTTTTATTTTCAGTAAAGTGAATAGTTTTGTTTTTTTTTTTTAAAGATTTTATTTATTTGACAGAGAGGGAGAGTGACCATAGGCAGGTGGAGGGGCAGAGGAAGAGGGAGAAGCAGGCTCCTTGCTGAGCAGGGAGCCCGACCCCAGGACCCTGGGATCATGACCTGAGCCGAAGGCATACACTTAACCAGCTGAGCCATCCAGGTGCCTCAGTAAAGCAGATAGTTTTAAAAGCCAGATGATTCTAGGGGTACCTGGGTGCCTCAGTCAGTTAAGCATCTGACTCTTAATTTCAGTTCAGGTCATGACCTCAGACTCGTGAGATTCAGCCCTGTATCGGGCATGGAGCCTGTTTAAGATTCTCTCCTCTCTCTGCCCTTCTCCCCTCCCCACCACCCTTAAAAAAATGCCAAATGATTCTATAAGTCTTCTAATAAAAAATAAGGCAGTCTTTCATTACTTTCCTGATTTCTGCTCCACAGGAAAAAAAAATCACTTTCAACTCTTTCAGCCACTTATTCTGTAACTGTACTGTTATTTCTAAGTGGAAAGCTTATAGTTATTTTTCATTTTTGGTTATTATTAATTGACTCCCTCCTGTGCAGATGAAGGTTTAACTTTCTGGTAGATTAGTGCTTAGGATTTACATTATTATAATATTCATAACTGACCATATAGTATTCTTCAGACATCTCAGCAAGAATTATATTTTATGTCCTGACCCAGATAATATGCAAACATACAAGTGTCAAACTGAAGCAAAATAAAATGTAAGGAAATAATACATACTCTATTGACATATTTGTATTCAGACCTTTTAAATTCTGTTTAACTTTTTTTTTGAAACCTAATGCTGGTTGTGATCCTCTAAATTACAGTTTAGAACTGTCTAAATGACAGTTCTCCCATGGGCTTTTTTTTTTTTTTTAAGATTTTATTTATTTATTTGACAGACAGAGATCACAAGGAGGCAGAGAGAGTGGGAAGCAGGCTCCCTGCTGAGCAGAGAGCCCAATGCGGGGCCCAGGACCCTGAGACCAGGATCTGAGCCAAAAGCAGAGGCTTTAACCCCCTGAGCCACCCAGGCGCCCCTCTCATGGGCTTTTTGTGTTTCTTCATGTTTTGTGAGCAGAGGTGCAGTTCTGAAATATGTTCTGGAGGATATTTGCTTAGCAAACAGTCTTGGAAGATAGAGATAGTGTCTCCCTCTGTAGCAGAGGCAGATTTGTTTACTGTCCAATATAATAAAAACAAAGTCTCCCTCTGAAGCAGAGGTTATGTAAGTTTGCTTGCAGTTTATTATAAAAACTTTGGCTTCCCTGAATTTGAATTTCTTCAGCTGTAATGCAGTCCCACTGTGTGTGCAGTATCCAACTGTTCCCTTCCACATTGCCCCCATGGGAATTGGGGAACAAAGACCACCAATACAAATGTGAAGCTTAAGTATTGTCTGAGTAAAGTTCTTTGGGATGGAGAATTCTTGTCTTCTGCCAGCATACATGAAACTGGCAGACTAATTTGTTAGCCTCCAAGTAGGATGATATCTTTCATCTTTTGCACCCTTCACAGTTCCTTTCTTTTTCAATATTTTGTCTTCCTCAGAATTATAGTCTGGATTTCTTTGTATGTTATGTATCACTATTACACCCACACATTCTCCACTAGATATAAATATCTTGTTAATAAATTCAATATTTCAGGTGACCTTAAACTATTACTTTTTTTTTTTTTTTTGACAATCTGAACTGATTGTCCTATAAGACATTTCTGGTCTTGGAACCTACCTTCAGTGTAATTCTGTGGCTTCCTTTAGTTTCTTCTATGTTGGATCACCTGCTTCCTGTATCTCATTTTTCTCCTGCTTGTCATGCTCTTTCATTCTGATGGAGAATACTTTCTAATAGTTTCCTGGGAAAGGATACATAGGAATTAAATGTTTAAAGACTATGGTATTTCTTCAAAACAGATTTCTAGAAGCAGAGTACTTGAAAAACAGGGTGAACATTTAAATTCATATTCCTAGACTCACTTTCAGGGTTACCAAAGCATAATATTTGACCAAAAAGCTTGTGCTTTAATTGTATTGGTTTTTTAAAATTTTTGTTGTTTTTAAAACTTCTAAAAATTGAATTTCTCTTCTAAAATTTATACATCCATTAAAACCACAGTGAGATACCATGTCATCCCTATTAGAATGGATAAATAAAAAAACACTCATGATACCAAATGTTGATGAGATGTACAGAAACTAAATCTCTCATACACTACTGGTAGAAATGTAAAATGATACAGCTACCTTGGAAAACAGTTTACAAGTTTCTTACAGAAATGTATTTAACAGGGGTGTGTGGATGGCTTAGTCAGTTAAGCATCTGCCCTCAGCTTATGTCATTATCCAGGGTCCTGGGATCGAGTCTCTTGCCAGCAGTCTCCCCTGCTCAGTGGGGAGTGTGTTTCTTCCTTTCCTTCTGTTCCTCCCCTCCACTTTTGTGTATTCTCGTGTGCTCTCTCTCTCTCTCTCGCCAGTAAATAAATATTTTTTTTAAAAGAAGAAATATGTTTAACATATAACCCAGCTGTTGCACTCCTGAGTCTTACTCTAGAGAAATGAAATTTATATTCACAAAAATGATGTACAGAAATGTTCATAGCAGCTTTATTTATAATTGACCAAAACTAGGAAGAAGCTAAATATCCGTTAGTTGGTCAGTGGATCAGCATCCACACAAATCAACTATGACTCATCAATAAGAAGGAACAACTTATTTTTATTTTAAAGATTTTATTTATTTATTTGACAGAGAGAGAGATCACAAGTAGGCAGAGAGGCGGGCCGAGAGAGAGGGAAGCAGGCTCCCTGCTGAGCAGAGAGCCCGATGCGGGGCTCAATCCCAGGACCCTGAGATCATGACCCGAACTGAAGGCAGAGGCTTTAACCCACTGAGCCACCCAGGTATCCCAAGAAGAAACAACTTACTGATACATACAACACCTTTGATGGTTTTCATTATGTTGAATGAGAAGAGCCAATATCAAAGGGTTATATCTATATGATCCCAATTATATAACAGTCCTAAAGTGACAAAATCATTATGATGAAGAACAGATCAGTGATTTCTTGGAGTTAGATGGAAGAGCTTTAGTATGACTATTAAAGTCTAACGGGAAGTTTCTGTGTAGTATTGTAACAGCTCTGTAGTCAAATTTTATGATATTAAAATGTCATAGAATTATATACCAGGAAGGTAAGCTGGGAGGGAAGATACAAAAACAGGTGGAAAGCCATAAAAGGTAATATATCTGAGTTAATAGTATTATATCAATGTCAGTTTCCTGGTTTTGACAATATTGTATGGTACGTATATGCTATCACTGAAGGAAGTTAGATGAAGGCTTCGCAGGAACTCTGTACTCTTTGCAAGTTCTTGTGGGTCTTGAATTATTGCAAAAATAGGAAGTTACTTGAAAAGTTATACATGCTTGCCATAGCCAGTGAAATAAATGCTAAAATATATAAAGAAAACTTTAATAATATCCCCCTTTCCCTTTCATGGTTCCCAGACCTGCCAAATTAATCTTGACCAGGAATTACAATAGTGGATATCCTTGTCTTTTACCTGAGTTTAGTGGGAATGGATTCTACATCATGCTAAATTAGTTTGACATTTGCATTGGGATTTTCCCTTTTCCTTCATAGTCTCAGTTTGATAGTTACAAAATGTGGGTCATCTCTGAGTCTGGTTTTGTGATTACTTTGTTGCTTTACATTTTTGTTTTGTTTTGCTTTGCTTTTGCTTTCATGTGCCTCATAATTTTTTATTGAATGCTAGGCATTATCAGTAGAATAGTGGTTTTTCTCTCAGGCCAGTAGAATGAGCATTGAGTTCATCTACTCAGAAATTGAGCTAGATTTGTGTTTGTTGTTGCTTTGTTACTGTTAGTGCATCATAGGTTTCAAATTGCTCTAGTAACAGGTTGCTGTTGCCTGGTGCTCAAGATGGAAGCCCTGATGCTGGAAGATTTTTCTCAGTGTTTATGTTCCACCCTTAGTTTTCAGTTGAACCTATGTGCTTACACCTCAGAGGGTGTCTCACTCTACCCTTTTTCCTTTTGTCCAGCAGTAAAATTCCATTTATAGTCTGATGTTGGAGGACTCAGAGTCCTCTGCTTCAACTTTAGACAGTCCCTTTATGCTTGGGATTTGGAGTGGGGCTTTCTCAGAATTCTTTTCCGTGTACAACTGTGACTTGTATCTCTGGGCGATATTGTGTAGAAGAGACCTTCCTGCCCTGTACCAAGAAGCTATCTAATGGTATTGGTGTAAAATCCTGGAGGCAGGTCTATTTCCAGCCACTGACCCAGAAATAGGAGTTCTTTCTTCTACCATTCCTAAGCAGTGGTTTTTTCCTGTATCCTGTCGGCTGCTCTTTCAGCTGTAGATGGCTTTTGCTCTATCCTTGGAAAGATGTGGGTGGAGGTAGGAGGTGGAGTGGGGTGGGAAGGAATTTGCTTCTTCCATAGCAGCAACTAGTCTGTGCTCCTACATACCTTGCATGTGTGCAACACCGAGAGAAGCTATCTTTGATTTCCTACTCTGGCCTTGATATTTTCCATGTATACCTAGTGGAGCAATGTGGGCAAGAGCCTACTGGTAAGTCCAAATCCCTTTTGTCAGGGATTTCTGAGGGCTGTCTGTGATAGCTGGCCATTCTTCCCAGGTTCCGCCCAAGGTAAGCTAGTCTGTATCTTATTTCTCCTTGGAGTCTTGTCCCTCATTGGAATTAAGACTGTCTGGTTACCTTGTGAACTTGGCTCTCGAATGAGCTCTAGAAACTTTATGACTCTGTGCATTATACATCATTTCTTATAGTTTACATAGAATGACAGTTGTTGTAGCTTTCTGCATCATAGTCATGAGAATTACCTCTACTTGGATTTTGATAAATACTGTTTTGTCATATTCAACTAGTTTCATTCTAGAATTTTTTTAGTTTGTATTAGTGGATATAATAAATTTTACTGAGTTTGGTATTGAACAATTCCTTGAATAAACTATTGGATTTGATTTGTCTTTTTTTTTTTTTTTGAGAATTTTAAAAATCGTATTTATAATCATCTGCCCTCCTGTAGCATTCACTCAGTGCCAGGCACTGTTACTAATACTATACATATGTTAAAGTACTTAAACCTCAAAGTGATCCTCTGAGATAGGTATCCTCTGAGATAGGTGTTATGACTGTTACTAATTTTATAGGTGAAGAAGCTGAGGAATATGGTTTAACTAACTTAACCAATATTATATTTAGTAATAATTGGTAGCCGCAGACAGATCTGAACTCTCTCCAGAATTTATACTCTTGAAGAATAAATGAAATTAACCTGGAGCTTCTTGCTTTGTTTGTTTTGGTTTTTTACTGTCAGAGTTTTGTTAAGAATGAGTTTGAATTTTTTTTTTATATGTCCAGTGAATGTGTGTGTATGTGAATATAAATAAGTCTATGTATTTGTCTGTTTATAAGTTTTCCTCATTTTTTCTTGATTTTTGTTTGCTTTTTCTTGGTCCTTTGTCTCTGAGTTTTGTTTTGGTTTTTTTTTTTTTTTGCATTTTACAACTTTATGGATACGTATTTCATAAGCTATAAAATTCACTTTAAAGTGTTCTATTTTAGTATATTCACAGAGTTGTTCTTCCATCATTGCAAACTGATTTTAGAAAATTTTCAAATAAGCCAATAACATCTCACACACATTAGCTGTTATTTCCCCATTCTTTCCAACATCCTTCTCCTAGTCCTATGCAACCACTAATTGACTTTCTATCTCTTTAGATCAGTCTATCATAGATATTTCTTGTAAATGAAATCATGCAATATATGATCATTTGTGACTGACTTCTTCACTTGGCATAATATTTTCAAGGTCTGTGCATGTCATAGCACATGTCATTACTTCATTGCTTTCTATTGATACATGATATTTGTTGTGTACCGTATACTGTTATCAGTTCATTAGCTCAAGGACATTTAGTTTTTTCTACTTTGGGGCTTTATGAATAATGTTGTTATGAACATTTGTGTACAATTTTTTATTTGGACACATGTTTTTATTTTTCTTAGTTACATACCTAAGAGTGGAATTGCTAGGTCTCATATAGTAACTCTGTGTTTAGCATTTTGAAGTCTTCCAAACCATTCTTTAAGTGGCTGCACCATTTTATATACTTACCAATCATGTATAAATTCTCTATGTACTCACCAACATTGTCTTGTCTTTTCTGTTATAGCCATCCTAGTGGGTGAGGTGGTATCTCATTGTGGTTTTAATTTGCATTTCCCTAATGAGTAATGATGTTGACCATCTTTTCATATATCTGTTGGCCATTTGTACATTTTTAGAGATACATCTGTCAGGTCTTTTACCTATCTTTGAATTGGGTTATTGTCTTTTCATTGTTGAGTTAGAAGATTTCCTTTATATATTTTGGATACAAGCCCCATGTTAGATATATGATTTGCAAATAGTTTTCCCATTCTGTGGGTTGTCTTTTCACTTTTTTTGATGGTGTTTTTTAATGAACAAAAGCTTTTAATTTTGATTAAATTCAGTATATTTATTTCTTTCTTTTGGTTGTTCATGCTTTTGGTTCTGATCTAAGAAGGCTTTACCTAACTCAAAATCACAAAGATTTATATCTGTGTTTTCTTCTAGGGGTTTTATAGTTTTAACTCTTAACATTTACATCTATGACCAATTTTGAGTCAATTTGGAGATATTGTATAAGTTAGGGTTCAAATGCTTTCTTTTACATGTGGCTATCCAGTTGTCTCTATGCCATTTTTGCTGAAAAAACAACAACAACAAAAAAAACCAGAAAACCATGGGGCGCCTAGATGGGTCAGTGGGTTAAAGCCTCTGCCTTCAGCTCAGGTCATGATGTCAGGGTCCTGGGATCAAGCCCCGTATCCGGTTCTCTGCTCAGCGGGGAACCTGCTTACCCCTTTTTCTCTGCCTGCCTCTCTGCCTGCTTGTGATCTCTCTCTCTCTGTCAAATAAATAAATAAAATCTTAAAAAAAAAACCCAAAAAACCAAAAATGATTCTTTCCCTATTGGATTGTCTTGACACCCTCCTCAAAAGTCATTTGAGCACATATATGAGAGTTTAGTTCTGGACTCTAAATTCCCACTTTGTTTTTGTTTTTAAAGATTGTTCTAGCTGTGTCAGTTTTGATGCTAATGTTAGTAGCTTAATGAATGGCATAATTTCTACTTTTAATTGTGGTCTTGACAAGTTTAAATTGAATTGGAATGGTTATGTACCCCTGGAAGCCTGTGGTTCCAGGCCCTTTTTTTTTTCTCTATATTATTACTAGTGTATTTTAAATAAAAATAGAGTAATTTATCAATGTATCACTTGGTACATAAGTGACATAGTGAGAAATATAGTGGCAAGAAATTAGTTTGAGAAGGGAGAGAATGATACCAGATCTTGTACAAGTTGTAGTTCAAATTATTGAAGTATATGGGAATACTCAGAGGTCAGATTTAGAAGACATGAGATAAGTGGAACAATAGTGATTTCCAGCATTTGACTCTTGGTACACAGAAATAAGTGATTCACAGAGGAGACTGAGAAGAAATAGATAAGAAGATGACCAAGAGATTATGTTATGACAGAATTCAGAATAGAGTAAAACTCCATGAAGGGAGTGGTTCACAGTGTCAAATGCTACAGAGAAGTCAAAGAAGAACAAAGTATCCATTTGATTTGGCAATTAGGAGGGCAGAGGTAGCTTTGTCACTGTAGTTCCAGTTTAGCGGTTATGGTGGTGGTCTTAAATCTAGTGAACTGCCAAGTAATTGGAAATTTTAAAGTCAGAAAAAGTATAAACTATTTTTTGAGGTGCTTATTTGTGACATAAAAGTGCAAGGGTCAGAACGTAACGTGAATGGAACATTGAGGATGATTTATTTTAAAGGATGGAAATTATGGCAAACATTTTCTCAATCATTCTCCTTGTGTCAGAAGTCCGATATGTGGCTGTCTAACCTCAAGCTAGCTAATGGCAGCCTGTGTGTCCTGGTTCAGAAAGATTGCTTAGTCAGATAATAATTTAATAATTTGGAATTGGGAAACTGAGAGGGAACGGGCCAGTCAGTTTTGAATGCTGAGCCAAATGATCCTCAGGTAGCCTTAGGGCCAGGTAGTCTGCAATAGGCCGTGTGTAATCTGAAGTTATGAAGCAGGCAGTTGGAAAAGTCGGAGCCAGTGTATTAAAAACACAACATTCTGAGTGAAGGAAGGGGAGAGAAATTGTGCGCTGATTCCTAACAGCACTCTGTTCCCATACCAGACTTTGTTTTTCACACAATACATTTTTCCTTGAGAGAGTGCCTTTCCTTACAACACGCAAGACTGGCAGCTAGACCAGGTTTACGGTCTTTGCATACCAAATGGGGAATTGCTATGACAGCATTCATTACAGGCTCTCTGAAAGCCACAGTTAACGCCGAAGGGTGGGTCTGTGGATACCAGCACCAGGTAGAGCCAAATCATCAAAGTCTGTGTAAGTTCATCAAGACACAATAAAAATTGATGAGGTTCAGATGAAACAACTGTGAACCATAACCTCTTACATGGAAGGAATACTGAATTTCTTTGGGAAACTGTACATTATCAGTGGAGATTATCATTGGCAAATCATGAAAGCAATACTTATAAATTCTTACATTTAATTGCTCTTAACATTGGATGCCAGTGTTTTTCTAACTTTGAATTTCATAGTATTATTTTAGGAGTTTCAGATTTTATTTTGATACATAGTTACAGAAATATAAAATTAGGTTGCACGCTTTCCTGTCTTGTACACTTTGTGATGTATAAGATGTAACAAAAAAATAAAAATAAAAATGAATACTTGGATGATGACATAATCTTTCAGTAGGGGACTGAATATTAAGCACAGCAGGCAGATTTATCATTACATGAGCTGGCTTTAGATAGACCTGGGCACCCTTTTTAAATCTTTGTATCACCTTGTCTTTGGAACTGGTATTTCCTTTGACGGAAATGTCCTGCATCATCTGTTGCCCTCCCTCCTTTACCCAGATAATATCTACTCATCCTGTCTTCAGTTTGGCCACAGTCCTCTTCTCTGGCATCAAACCAGAGAGGTATTTGGATGGTAGGATGAAATTGTTTTAATATCAAAAGAAGCACTGATTTGAAAAGAAATGGAGTATGTGAGAAACTCAGTGCTGCCAGGATTTCCTCCAGACCATTCCTATCTCTGTCACATGAACAGTACCGTCAGTCCTACGTTCCCCTTTGCCTTCTGCTCTCACCTCAGGATCTCCTCCCCTTTTTTTCCTAGCCTATTGAGTTGTGCTATTGCAGTGGGCCAAGACATAGAAGAGAAGTTATTCATGTTACATAGTTGGAAACAATACCCTGGGTAGCTTTAAAAGCAATAAAGGTCCACTTGACTGGTTGTTAGGTAATGAATATGGGTTAATGGTTCTTGACAGAGGCATGCATTAGAATCATCAAAAGAATGTTAGCAAAGTAATAAATCTGGGCCTGACCCAAAGCATTCTGAATTAGAAAATCTTAACACTGAATTATAGCTGACGTAGATAAACTTGGTATTTGGAAGTAAAATAGAGAAAAAATATTTCCCCAACCTCTTTTTGGGCCTTTGGATTTTTTTGTTTCTGAAAATGATATGTTTGTTTTCTGCCCACTGTGCTTTTAATTTTAGTTGTTTCATTTTTTTTTAACTTGTTTTTTTTTTACTGATTATATCACTACTGACTTGATGTTAGTATTTTGGTGGCATTTTCAGTTCTATGTCTTTTTAAAGTGCTTTCTTGGCATTTTAGAGATAAGCTAGATGAAGCTACATAAGGAATGCTGGCCAAATGAAAGTTTTCTTTTTCATTTTTAGTGTTTCCCGTAATCAGATTCTATACAAGTTTGTATCTTGTAGTGATTGGGAATAATTTGGACGTGTTAAATTCTCCTGTGAATTGAGGTATACTAAAACTTTGAAAAATATAGTGCAAAAATCCAGATGGTTATTTAAAATACTATGAAATTTGTTTTGATTGATTTTTTAAAATTACATATTCTTTCCAGGCTAAAAATTTATATTTACAGAACAAACTTTAGATTATCATATATAGTGAATTTACTTTGGCTACTAAGTAAAAGTATTTGTGATTTGAGGCATGATGATGGAAAGCAGTTAAATACTTCATTAGAGATTACATAAAATTCTCAATAAAATTAACTACATTAAACAATGTAGTTTCCTGTACCAAGCAAATCCTTGTTCTAGTAGCATACTTGACATGAGTTTTTTTTAGACACATAGTTTTTAGTAATGCATCTACAGAACTTGAGCATGTACACTTTATTAAAGAAAATGAATACTAGCAAATTGACATAGCTGTCGTTTGCCTTCTATACCAAAATGACTTTATTGTGTTGTTCAGTGTTGGTTAGTTTTTCTGTTATGTTGATGCATTAAAACAGATATTAAATTTTATCATTAATTCAGCGCCTGGTCTCTCATCAAATCCCCTTAATTACAAATTGACTCCAAGGATTAGACAGCATGGATTTTAATTTTAACTGAAACAAAAAAAAAAAAAAAAAAGCATCTTGAAAAATCACTCTTGCCTAGTGACTCATAGACACATTTTAAAAGATCCTATAATTTATTACTTAGTATTTAAAATGCAATACAAAAAGCATATCACTAATATGTTTATTATCTCACGGCCATATTAAATATATATTTTAGAATATATTTCATAGTCTTGAAAAACTCTGAGCACAGCTTTAGGACTTTTGCTAACTTGGAACCTTTTCTTTAGAAAATGTTAACTTTGAACCTTGTACAATCATAATTGTATCCAAATGATATTTATATTATCTTGTAATTCTCCTTCTTTAATTTTACAAAATCATACAGTGTGGTTTTATATATTCCATGGAGTATTTCCAGTATAATCCAGTATCCTATTTCCACTATTATATGTAGTTTATGATTCTTTAGTAGAGTCTTCATTTCCTTTTAGTACTTGATATTTTAAGTTCAGAATCATTTTTGTACATACTACACTAAAGATATATAAGCATTGCCATCATTACTAGGAATGCCAATTTTTAAGATTGAACTTATTACAGATTATTCATTTTAAATACTAGAATGACTATTTGTTTTTACTGGAATAAGAGGATGATGAAATTTACTCATGATCACAGTGATTGAAAAGTACATTTGTCCACTATATTTTTGCCCCATTATATGATGATCAGCTTTGAACTCTGAGATGCCTTTCCAAAAATTCACTTAATATTCTGATTCTTGGAATTTAATTTGTAGTAGTCACTTATGATGATTTTTATCTAGAGCCATAAGTTTTCAGGTAATCACTTTATTTTTAGAAAGACCAAATAAGACTTACTGATAAACTCTAGGTATTCTGAGGTAAATAATTTGTTTATTAATAAATTCTGTTGTGCTATTACCTTCACATTTTAAAGGTTATAAAATTTGAGTAATAATGTTCTTTCTAGTTAAACAAATATTCTATATCATATATTTTTGTAAATTTTATTTTTAAATGGCATTCTTTTATGTCTTTCGTTGCCGTTGCTGTTAGACTAGATTTTATATGTTGAAAGATGTTTAGTATCCAAATGAGCTCAGCTCATCATGGCAGAGGAAAAAATAAATTGCCTAGAAACGGATTGTTTACGTAATATTAGATGGTAATATAAACCAACAAAAGCAAGGAAATTAACTTCTAAGGCTGACACAGTGCCCTTCCCTTGCTCCTTTGTGCCTATAGGTATCATATATGTATGGTAATATCAAAGTACAGTGGACTCGGTTAGGAACTGTCAAACTTAATTCTTTCTTTACTTCATTAGTTTATGTCACAACTTAACATTATTATTTTGTCTCTTAATGCTATATAATGTACTTCACATGTGAGATGAAGCAATGCATGCGTGGATCTGAACTTGCTTTTCTCTCGTTTACAGTTGATTGCCTCTGATTAGCAAATATCATGCAGCTCTAATATTAGTTTCTTTACATTTTGAATAAAGATAATACAAGAGAACATTATAAAATATCTGAAGAAATTTTTGAAGAAGTATAGATGCTGATTTAAAAAAGTGTTATTTACTCTTAATTTTTACTCCTATTAATTTTTATCACTTTCTTATTATTAAAGGCAGACATTTCTTTTTATAAAAAACTTAGAGCAATGAGAAACTCCTGGTGTTTTATTATGAATAGTCAAATACACAAGTATGACTTTATGGGACTATTCTTATATGAATTGAACAAAGGAATTACATGTGGAATTCTGAAGATAGGACTAAACCTCCCAAAATAACCTCCAAGATTTATTTGGAAACTCATAGATACTTGGCCATTCTCTTAACAGCACCTATTTCTTGATGCTCGTAAATAATTAATTCACTTTGGTTTTTATATTCACTAGTTAGGTAGTAGCTCATCGATTATTAATGAATGTTATCCTTGCTTTGGGGGACTATATTATACAATTGTAGGGACTAACTAATATTTTAGTATTAGAAAATTTATTCTATTTTTTAATATAGGTGCCATGTCTGTAACATTTTGGAAATCATTTTGCTTTTTGTTTTTCTCTGTAAATGATTTCTACTCCTATTTAAATGTCCATGAAGACACAGTTTTCTAAGAGAGAATTACATATTTTCAAGCTTTGAATTTTTCTAAGTCTAAATCTGTTCTTGCATGGTCACCAAAGCTACTTAACTACTTAAAAAAAAAAAAAAGATTCTTATTCATTTCTGATTTAGGTGTTAAACCTTACAGGAACAGATCAGAAACTTTGTAAAATTTAAATAATAGAATAATCTAACTAAATGTGGTCAAACACAAGATTTTACTCTCAGAAACTAAAGAAACTGCCATAAAACATAGTAGAAGAGGGGTTGTAAAGTTGGAGGTGGTGCTAATTCTTTAGGAAATTCTACTTTCTATTTTATGTAATATTTAATTGGTTACACTTAAAAGTAGTGAAAAAATATCTATTTGTTAGGTATTTGTGAAACAATACTTTAAGCTCTTACTTATTTTGAGGTGTTGAAAGGTGAAACATTTGACATTTTCTTTTCGGGCATTGCTTTTAAAAACAGAGGGCGGGAAAGAGGCGTTGCAACATCAGAGTTAAGGGTGTCTGTGGTTGTCCGTGACAGCAGCTCTAGTTTTAAAACACCTGTGT
This sequence comes from Martes martes, assembly GCF_963455335.1. Lineage (NCBI taxonomy): Eukaryota > Metazoa > Chordata > Mammalia > Carnivora > Mustelidae > Martes > Martes martes. The sequence goes on from NC_137894.1 coordinate 85,328,593, forward strand.
TTACTTTCCAGCTTTTCAGAATCTGCCTGAAAGTGGCCTAAGAATGGCACAGGCCTTCATGATGGCTGGGTTTTTTTTTTAATACATGGAAGAACTAAACCATGTACTTCAGTTTTCTATTGTAAGCATTTACTTCTCTTATACATTTTACATTTTATCTATATACTTCATGTGCACATTAGAAAATGCATTTTTATATAATCTATAGATTAGAACATAACAAAGGCATTTATTTGTATAGATTTTTCCTTGTTGTTGTTCCCTAACTTGAAAAAGCTGGCAAAAAATGGATAAGTTTTCAACTTTGTACAAATGTATTTTCAGTCATAATTTGAAGCCAGTGAAAACATGAAAATTCAAATACCTTTTTGGAGAGAAATGAATTTGGCCTAACAATTATTATATTACTTTGTCGATTTATTATCCACTAGTAGCTATTTCTCAATTTTTGTTTATTTTTTTTGCTTTAGAGGGTTTAGTTTTTGAAACATTTTTTGTAACCGACAAATGTGATTTCTTCTTTAGGCTAGGTCATTCTTTAATGATTTCAATATAGGTTGATGTTTCCACTTACCTATCATTACTTAATGCTCAGAGTTTCCAATTTATAGATGTGATTTTTAAATAATTATTTTGTACATTTCTCATTATTTCATAATATTCAAATGACACCTACGCATTATATAAACTTTATTCTCAGAATTGAGATATTCCTAGCTATGGCGGTTTAGTTTAATAAAATTTACTTTTTGCAGATTTGTTTCAATTTTTTTTTGTTTTCACACTTCTTGTTTCTTACAGTAGATAGAAGCCAAATGTCATATATTCTGTGATGCTTTTTTTTTCTATGAATTCTTAATTATAGTAGTAGGACATTTCTGTAAGATTATAGTTAATGTCAAAGCCTGTTTGATGTGTAAAAGGAATAATTTCATTTTTTGTTAAGAGATTTCTGGTGTTTGTTTCTCCATATAACTAGTTATATTAACTATTTGTGTAATAGAAGCCAGTGCTAATTTTGAATGTTCTCCCTAGGAAAACACATATACACAGAAATTTGCATAGGATTTCAAAGAGTTTATTCCCCTCCCAAGCCCATCAATGTGTCCCAGGTTAAAAATCCTTATTCTACGTCTTCTTTTGTTTAGAAAGTGTTAATTTTTTAGGTAGTTGTTTAGATAGTTGTTAACCTGATAAATCACATAGAATCATTGAGTCAGAATCTTAAGTGCTTAGTTAGTACAAATCATCATGTTAGGAATTGAGTAACATAAAGCAGTAATTGAGGGGCGCCTGGGTGGCTCGGTTAAGTGTCTGCCTTCAGCTCAGGTCATGGTCCCAGAGTCCTGGGATCAAGTCCCACATCCGGCTCCCTGCTGTGCGGGAAGCCTGCTTCTCCCTCTCCCACTCCCCCTGCTTGTGTTCCCTTCCTCGCTGTATCTCTCTCTGCCAAATAAATAGATAAAATCTTAAAAAAAAAAAAAAGCAGTAATTGATTTTTATCAGCTTTAAATATACATAGTATTTTAACAATATACTTCATGTCTTATAATGACTGCACATATGTCAGTGTCTTAATACCATCATCCCAGTGGATCTGAAATAAAGTTGATAATTATCTCATTTTCTAGATAAAAAGAATTCACTATTTACCTATTTTATTATTGAAAGATAAAGTCAGCTAATATTATTACAAAAAAGCTATAAAAATTATATTCATCTCAAAAACTGAATCATTTTGATGTATGCTTCCATCTAGGTGGATAATGCTCAGCTACAGACAGTATCCTAAAGGAGTCATATATAATAATAATATGTGTCACCTGGATAATGAAAACTTGAGGAAAATAGTGTAATAATTGAGTTTTTAAAATATGAAAGCATTTAGGAAAAAACAGTTAAAGTGTTTTAAACATAGGAAAAGCAGTTAATTTTTTTTTTTAAGATTTTATTTATTTATTTGTCAGAGAGAAAGAGAGAGAGAGAGAGAGCGCGAGCACTGGCAGATGGAGGCAGAGGGAGAAGCAGGCTCCCTGCCGAGCAAGGAGCCCGAAGGAGCCCGATGTGGGACTCGATCCCAGGACACTGGGATCATGACCCGAGCCAAAGGCAGCTGCTCAACCAACTGAGCCACCCAGGCGTCCCAGATTCTTTTTTTTTTTTTTAAAGATATATTTATTTGGGAGAGAGAGAGAACGTGCAGGGGGTGAGGGGCAGAGGAAAAGAGAGAGTGTTAAGCAGACTCTGCACTGAGCAGGGAGCCAACACAGGGCTCCTGCTCATGACCCTGAGATCACAACCTGAGTGGAAACCAAGAGTCCAACACTTAGCCAGCTGCACCACCCAAGCACCCCAAGCAGTAAAATTGTTTTAAGTGGCATAAATTATATGACAAATAACTAAAATATTTATACAAGGATTTATAATAATACTATGTTATATATAGTTTAACATACATCAGAACTATTTTGGTCAGATGAAACCACTGAGATAAAGAATTATTTAAAGCCTTCTATTTTCATTTTTTTGTGACCACTGATGAGGAAGTAAAAGGGAGAAAAGATATTCTTAGTGCTGTTAGTACATTTGCTTCCAGAAATTCTCAAATTGCGTAACTTAAATCATGAAACTTGATACAGGATTTGTATTGGGTGTGTTGATTTTGACCTGGGGGCAGTTGTCTTTAGATGCTAAGTAGTATATGCCTGTGACCTAACTTTCAGCATAATTCATGTATAGTTATGTATTATGAAAGATTTTTAATTGCTTACTGAAAATTTAATGTGTGTATGTGACTCAAGCACACTTTCAACTTCCATAGCTATAAGGCCATGATTCTCAATACATACATGGTATATTTCTTGAATCTTGAACTATCAGTCTTGTGTTTGGAATGTGTTTACTTTATTCTAAAGTATTGGGTATTTTAAAATTTATATTTCTCTAAAACTAATACTTTCCCATGAATTTTAAAGGGGAAATACAGAAATTTTTAAGATCTGAAAGATGTTTTAAAAATTCAACTAAGGCTTAAGATAGAAATTAAGATAACTGAACCAACAAGAGAGAAAGTAGAAGATAAGGCTTGTAACTATGCAAGTGTATGAAAATATAACTTGAAGAATTATCTATTATTTTATGCCAATTATAAGTAAGTGTGAACAGAAAAAAATACTAAATCAGGGATCAGGAAAATCATTAAGTAACAATTCCTAAGCAGTGTAATACTTTAAGAAATGTTGGACACTCCTCTTAGAAAGGATTAAAAATAAAACTTGAATTAATCAGCATTATTGGAGAATTATGTTTTTTATTTAAAGGAAAGGTGCATCATTAAGCACCTGTAAGTCTTTTTGTTCAACCATTATTGACTGTCTTTCAAAACTGTATTAATACATTTGCTTACCATAGTAAAATGTGTAAATCTAACATAATTGTATCAGTGAGGGTTTACTTGTTTCAAGGGAAAGAAAACCATACCCCAAATTGTTTAAACAAAAATAAAACTTATTACTTATATAACTGAGAGACCAAGAATAGGACTAACTTCCAGAGATTACTTTTTATTTATTTGTTAAACTTCATTTCAGTCCACTTTATTGAGGTATAATGTATATACAGTAAATTGTGTCCATCGAAGATATACAGTCCAGTGCATTTTGATAGATACATGTCCACACAGTAATGAAGATAAAAAGCATTTCACTCATTCCAACCAAAAAATTGTTCTCTTTTTCCAATCTATCCATCCCTCCACGACTGGTCCCAGTAACCCCTGATCTGCTTTTTGTCACTATAAATTTATTAGTATTTTCTAGAATGTTATATTAATAGAATCATACTGTATGTATTCTTTTACATCTGGTTTATTTCAGCATGATGATTTTGAGATTCATCCAGTGGTACGTATGTAGTTCATCTCTTTTTAACTTCAGAAAAGGCTTGCTTAGGACCCCTAAGGTTTTGTTCTACCTCTGGATTTTTGTTTGCTTTCTTTTATGTTTTGGCTTAATTTTCAGGTTATATGGAGGTAGAAATTTTAGCCTATATGTTTCCCAGTTGAATTCTAAGGGAAGAAACAAATTACCAAAAGGAGAAATTCTAGAATTGAGTCTTATTAACTTGGATTGTACTGTAGGGGTCATGTGCTTATTCACAAAGGAATACAGTATACCGACTTCCTTTGGACAATCTAGGTCTGTCCCTAAAGTTAGTTTGTGAGTGGGGAAGGATGGTGTGATGGTTAATTTTGTGTCAGTTTGAGTGAGTCACATGCTGCCCAGATATTTGGCCAAACAGTATTTCTGAATGCATCTGTGCGAATGTTTTCAGATGAGATTAACATATGAGTTTGTGAGCTCAGTAATCAGATTGCTCTCCCCAATGTGGGTGAGCACCATCCAGTCCCCTGAGATTCTGAATAGAACCAAAGGCAGAAAGGGAGAATTCATTCCTCTGTCTAACTATTTGAGCTAAGATATCAATTAGTCTTCTCCTCCATTTGAACTGGGATTTACACTATTAGCTCTCTTAGGTCTTAGGCCTTCAGACTCAGGTTGGGACTTACAACATTGACTCCCCTGGTTCTCAGGCTTTCAGGCTCAGACTGAACTACTCCATCAGCTTTGCTGGGTGTCCAATTTGCAGATGGCAGATTGTGGGATTTCTTAGAATGCTATTGGTTCAGCCTCTCTGGAGATCCTGGACTAATACAGATGATTTTCCAAAAGATATTTGAAATATTATTTCACCGCTAAGTGTAGTAAGACAGTCAGAAAAAGACAAATACCATAGGATTTCACTCATGTGAAATTTTAAGAAACATATCAGATGAACATAGGGGGTTAAACAAAAGAGACAAACCATAAAACAGACTCTTAACTATAGAGAACAAACTGAGGGTTGATGGAGGGGAGATGGGTAGGGGATGGATGAAATGGGTAACTCGTATTAAAGAGCACTTGTGATGAGCACTGGGTGTTGTATGTAAATGATGAATCACTAAATTCTACACCTGAAAGTAATATTACACTGTATGTTAACTAACTGGAATTTAAATTAAAACTTTTTTTAAATGTTAAAAAGAAAGAAATATTATTTTACCAAAAGAACCAAGAAAGAATTAAAGATAGTAAAACAAACAAAAAACAGGATTCTACTATAACAACATATGACTAAAAACATTTATGATAGCATGTAGTAAAACTGATTTAGTTTTTATTTATCTCTTAAAGAAAGATAATCCCAAATTTAACATATGTATGTGTGTATACACATTCATATATTTATGTATATACAGACATATTGTGGCTTTTCACATGGTTTATATAGAATATATATGTGTTTTTTTAAACTTGATTCTTTGGCAATTTGGTAATCCAGGTCTTTCTTTATCCTTTTTCCCATCTATTTTTATGGGCTGTAATCTATGTCTTGTCTTCTGAGCCTTGACCTTTTATTCTCTCTCTCTCTCGCTCTCACACACACACACCCCCATCTGTTTTAAACAACTAAGAAAATCATTTATTTCAGAGAGCCATTGGGGCAACGAGAACTAGAGTGTCCAAGACAGTGGAAGTTAAAAACCGAGGGAGCTGATTTTTGTAGCCACTTTTACCCGTAGGCATTTGTTCTCTACAGGCAGAAATCTGAAAATTTCAGCCTTTTACTCATGGAGGGTCCTTGCTAGAATATAGGAAAATCAGATTTTGGGGGGTAATATTGAGAGGAGGGGAGCATCAAACGTACATCCAGTAATACCTTTAGGATATCTGGGGCTGCACAACTTAGGCGGTTAAAAACATAAATAGTTTCTGAAAAGCAGGCTATACTTTACAGCTGTTTTATGAGAACCAGAGCCTACAAACTGGCATCTACATTGCACGGTTCTTGTTTAAGTTGAAGTGATTACCCCTTCTCCATCTGCCTGGCATAGATAGGTAAGCCTGAATCATCAGAATTAATAATATGTGGAATCTCTACCATTATTTTACATACGATGGTAGGCATTCAATTGAAAATTACTAGGTGCACAAAAAGATAAGAAAAGATAAAAAGATAAGATCCCATAACCAAAACCAACTCAAAGTTAATCTATATGTTGGGAGTTGAATGGCAAGGACTTTGTAATAGTTATGTTTAAAATATTCAAAAAGATAATAGACATGAAGAAGAAAATGGAAAGCAGATAAGCATTTCACCCACAAAAAAGAATCTGTATAATTACAAAGAATCAAATTACAAAGAAATCCCAAAACGAAAGAATACAATATCTAAAATAACTAAGTTATTAAAATGAGTTTAGCAGTAAATGATAGGATTGGTAAATTAGATAATAGGTTGACAGTAAATTTTCAAACTGAAACAGAAATAAAAAGGAATTTGGGCAGCGGTGGGGAGGGGGGCCATAGCTGAGAAGACAATTGGAATGTAAATAGTTCAGTACATGTGTAATTGGAGATGAGAAAGACAGTGGGACAGTAGCAATAATTAAAGAGAAAACAGCCTAGATTTTTCCAAAACTGGTGGAAGACTTGCAAACCACAAAATCAGGAAGATGTAAGAACTCCAAGCAGGATAAGTTAACAAAACCTTACATAAGCACAACATAATAAAAGTGATGAACTTCAGAAATACAGAGAAAAATCTTAAAAGCAGGCTGAGAACAAAAGGTTTTTCAAAGAACCACAGTAAAACTGCATTTTCAATAGAAACAATGGAAAACTGAAGAGAGCAGAATGACATTTTTTAGGCTCTGGGGAGAAAAATTGCCAATGTAGAATTCTGTACCCAGTTTAATATCCTTCAAGATAGAAAGTAAAATATAAATGCATTGCAGACAAACACACACAGAGAATTAGTAACTTGCATATGTGCATGCAAAGAAAAAGTGAATGCAGTTCTTCAGTCAAAGGGAAAGTGATAATAAACACAGAAATGTAGGAAGGAGTGAAGAGCAACCAGAAAGATAAATGTATTGGCAAATATTAAAATTTTGACTTAATGTAGCCCATTCAAGACAATAATGATAATGTCTTCTGAGATTAAAATGTATGTAAATGCATGGCAAAAAAATCACCCTAATGCCTGGAAGGGTGTAATGGACTTAATATGTTTTAAGCATTACTGGAGAAGTGCTAAAATTAACTATTCATATTGGTTAAAAGTCACAAAAACAAGTTAGAATTTCTAAGAAAATCATGAAAAGGATGTTAAAAATATATATACTTAGGAACTGATAGAGGGGTTTAGTGGTATAGTAGAATGTATAGATAATACAAAGGAGGAAAATGAAGGAGAGAAAAAGGTAACATAAAAAACATGGGTCAGATAGATACCAAGATTAAAATAGCAAACATAATTGTAAAGATAGGATAATTTGTTTAATCAAAAGAACCAGATCTTCCAATTAAAAAGCAAAAATTGCCAAACTATATAATAAAACAAAACCCAACTAGGTACTGCTTATAAGAATACATCTTGGGGCGCCTGGGTGGCTCAGTGGGTTGAAGCCTCTGCCTTCGGCTCCGGTCATGGTCTTGGGGTCCTGGGATCGAGCCCCGCATCGGGCTCTCTGCTAAGTGGGGAACCTGCTTCCTCCTCTCTCTCTGCCTGCCTCTCTGCCTACTTGTAATCTCTGTCTATCAAATAAATAAATAAAATCTTAAAAAAAAAAAAGAATACATCTTAAATTATAATGGCACAAAATGTTGAAAGTTAATGATGAAAAAAGAAATAATATGCAAAGGTTTTTAAAAATATAATTTTTTTAATGTTTTAATTCCAGTATAGTTAACATATAGTGTTATATTAGTTTCAGGTGTACAATATAGTGATTCAGCAATTCTATGCATTATTCAGTGCTCATCACAAAAAGTACATTCTTAATCCCCTATTTCACCCATCTTCCCATCTACTACCCCTCTGGGAACCACCAGTTTTATTTGAGTCTGTTTCTTTGTTTGTCTTTTTAAGAAAATGAGGTATTTATACTCATAGCAAACAAAAAGTAAACTTTAAGTCAAGAAGCATTATTACAAATAAAGGATATTTAATACCAATAAACATTAGGAAGATATAACAATATTAAATCTCTGTGCACCCAGTAGTAGCTCCAGAATATATGAAGTGAAAATTGATGGAATAGAAAGGAAAAACAGATGAATTTATAATCATTGATAGATTTTAACAACACATTCTTCTAAGTAATTGATAGTACAAACCAACCAAAATCAGAAAGGATATAGAAGATATGGACATTACAATTAACCTGATTCATACACACACACACAGAGAGAAAGAGATGCACAGAGAGGGAGCTTACACTCAACATTATTTTAAAATGCACATGGAATTTTACAAAAATAAATTACGTTAGGCATAAAGCAAGTTTCAATAAACTTTAAAAAAAAGAAAACTAAAACAATTTGTTGAAGAACCCACATGGTGCTGCCCAGCACTTACTGAACTCAGCTCTCAAGGATCTCTATGCTGAGGAAGACCAGAAGACCACAGACTTTCAGGGAAGATGGTGAAATAGGAGGACTCTAAACTCACTTTGTCCTCTGAATACAAATAGATAACACTCACATTAGTGTAAATAACTCAGAAAATTACCCAGAGAGTGGCAGAACAAACTCCACAACTAAATGTAGAGAGGAGGTCTTATCAAAGAGTATAGGAATGTCAGAGACATGGTGAGAAACTAAACCTCTCCCATCTGGCTGCTGGAGGGATGAAGTGAGCCACAGGCACAGAGAGGGGTGAGAAACAGACTGTCATACTGGGAAGCCTGCACAAGGAAGATGAGTCCCCATAGCATTTGGCTCTGAAAATCAGAGGGGCCAAATTTTATGAGTTCTTACAGCAAATAGAACTTAAAACCTGGAACTCTGAAAATTATTGGTTTGGGTTCTGGAAGAGCCTGGAGGGCCATAGGAAGCTGTATTCCTGCCCTTAAAGAGGCAGCACAACAAGCAGCCCAGGGAAATACAGCATGGACACACCAGTTTGAAAAATGCCTGGGGCATACAGGAGGGAGAATTATCACTAAGCTCAGAGTTCACAGAGGAACTTCTCTAGGAACTAAGGAGCTGGTAAGTGCCATTTCCTCCCCCACCGCAACATAAATACACACCACCTGCAGAAACCTGCTCAGCACCAGCATTCACTACCTAACTTCTAACACTACACTCTGCCTACTCCAGTGGAACCTGCCTCAGACCTGCTACTGCAGTTCCCCTCTCCCAGAAGACCAGCACAAACCTTGCCAATACTTTGTCTCCCAATTGCAGGCTTTACAGGGCCTTGGTCCTAGAGACTGGTCACTTCCCATGAGGTATGCACTCACCTTGTTAAAACCACACTTCCTGCCTGTATGCACTTTGCAGAGTGGCACTGGCCGGCCTCAGTCTCCACAGCAGCTGCACATCCCCTGTGGAAGAGTGAAAGCACCACCTTCTTAAAAGTGCACACCCCACCCACTACTTTGAAGAGCAAGAGACGTAACTGACTTGCCTAACACACAGAAACAGAGTGTTAGGCAAAATGAAGAGACAGAAATATGTTCCAAATGAAAGAACAGGACAAAAATCAAGGCAGGAGACCTAAGTGAAATAGAGATAAGTAGTATGCCTAATAGAGAATTGAAAGTGAATAACATAAAGATATTCACTGGACTTTAGAAAAGAGTAGTGAACGTCATTCAGACCCTTCACACAGAGATAAAAAGGAACCAATCAGAGATGAACACAATAATTGAAATGAAAAATTCACTAGGTGGTATAAGTAGCAGGCTTTAAGCAGCAGAAGAATGAATCAGCAATCTGGAGGACACAGTAATGGAAAGTACTCAAGCTGACCAGGTGGGAGGAAAAAAAAACTATGCCCAATGAGAATAAACTTAGAGAACTCAGTGATGCCATCAAGTGTAATAACATTAGCAGTATAAGGATTCCATAAGAGACAAGAAAGGGGGCAGAAAATTTTTTCAAGAAATAATAGCTGAAAACTTCACAAATTTGGTGAAGGAAAAAAATTCAGATCCAGGAGACACAGAGATCTCCCAACAAAATCAAGGAGGTCCACACCGGAAACATAGTAATTAAAATGGCAAAAAGCAATAATGAATAATTTTAAAAGGAGCAAGAGAAAAGAAAACAGTAACATACAAGAGAAACCCCATAAGGCTATCATCAGATTTTTCAACAGAAACTTTGTAGGCCAGAATAGAGTGGCATGATAATGTATTCAGAGTACTGAAAGGAAAAAAATCTATGGCCAAGAACACTCTATCCAGCAAGGCTATATTATTCAAAAATAAGTATTTCTGTAAAAATCAGCTAAGAGACTCACAAAATAAAAGACAATATGACTCCATATATCTAAAATATGGGAAGGAGAGAAGCAAAAAAAAAAGGTTAGAACTTAAGCGACCATCAACTTAAAATAGACTGCTGTATGCAGAAGATGTTATAAACAAACCTAATGACCACAACAAGTCAAAAGTCAGTAATAGGGAAAAAATAGTCAGTAATAGGGGTGCCTGAGTTGCTCAGTCAGTTAAATGTCTGCCTTCGGCTCAGGTCATGATCCCAGGGTCCTGGGATTGAGCCCCGCATCTGGCTCCCTGCTCATTGGGGATCCTGCTTCTCCTTCTTCCTCTCCCCCTGGTTGTGTGCTCACTCTCTCTGTCAAATAAATAAATAAAATCTTTTTTTTTTAAAAGTAATAGATATGAAAAAAATAAGGAGGATGGAATCCAAGTATATTACTAAAGAAAACCAACTTATGGTATGAGAAGAGAGCAAAGGAAGAAAGGAACAGAGAAGAGCCACAAAAACAAACACAAAACAAATAACAAAGTGGCAATAAATATGTACTTGTCAATAATTATTTTGAATCTAAATAGACTAAGTACTCCATAAAAAGACATAAGGTGATGGAATAGATCAAAAAAACAAACCCCATCCATATGTTTCTACAAGAGACTCACTTCAGCCCTAAAGACACCTGCAGACTGAAAGTGAGGGAGCGGAGAAACAGTTCTAATGCAAGTGGATGTGAAAAGAAAATACTTATATCAGACAAAGTTGACGTTATTTATTTATTTGACAGACAGAGATCACAAGTAGGCAGAGAGGCAGGCAGAGAGAGAGGAGGAAGCAGGCTCCCTGCTGAGCACAGAGCCCAATGCAGGGCTCGATCCCAGGACCCTGAGATCATGACCTGAGCCGAAGGCAGAGGCTTTAACCCACTGAGCCACCCAGGCGCCCCCAAAGTTGACTTTAAAACAAAGAATGTAACAAGAGATGAATGAGAACACTATAATCATTAAAGGGACAATCCAACAAGAAGACATAACAGTTGTAAATATTTATATACCCATTATGGGAACGCCCAAGTAAAGTAGTTAATAACAAACATAAAGGAACTAATCTATAATAACACAACAATAATAGAGGACTTTAACGCCCCCACTTACATTAATGGACAGATCATCTAAACAGAAAATCTAGGAAACTGGTATTGAATGACACACTGGAGCAGATAGATTTAATATATACATTCAGAACATTCCATCCTAAAACAGGAGAATGCACTTTCTTTTCAAGTGCTAATGGTATATTCTCCAGAATGGATCACATATTAACTCACAAAACAAGTCTCAACAATTTCAAAAAGATCAAAGTTATACCATGCATCGTTTCTGACCACAGTGTAATGAAACTAGAAATCAACCATGAGAAAAAATCTGGAAAGGACACAAATACGTGAAAGTTAAATAACATGATACTAAACACTGAATGGGTCAAGTAAGAAATCAAAGAGGAAATTTTAAAAAATACATGAAGACAAATGAAAATGAAAACAAAACAATACAAAATCTTCAGGATGAAGCAAAAACAGTTCTAAAGAGAGAAGTTTATAGCAATACAGCCTACTTCAAGAAGCAAAAAAAAAAAAAAAAAAAAAATCTCAAATGAACAACCTAAACTTAACCTACAAGAGCTAGAGAAAGAAGGGAAGAAAAACCTCAAAACCAGCCAAAGGAAGGAAACAATAAAGATCAGAGCAGAAATAAGTGATAGAGAAACTAAAACAAGAGCATTGAAACCGGGAGCTTGTTCTTTGGAAAGATCAACAAAATTGATAAACCTCTAGCCAGACTCATCCTAAGGAGGGAGAGAGGGGGAGGGCAGTCAAATAAACAAAATCAGAAATTAAAGAGGAAAAATACCAACTGACACCACAAAAATACAGAGGATTGTAAGAAAGTATGATAAAAAATTGTATGCCAGAAAACAGGACAACCTTGAAGAAAATGGATAAATTTAGAAACTTAAAACCTGCCAAAACTGAAACAGGAAGAAATAGAAAACTTGAATAGACTGATTACCAACAATGAAATTAAATCAGTAACCAAAAAACTCCCAATAAACAAAATTGCGGAGTGTCTGGGTGGCTCAGTGGATTAAGCCTCTGTCTTTGGCTCAGGTCATGATCTCAGGGTCCTGGGATCGAGTTCCGCATGGGGCTCTCTGCTCAGTGGGGTGCCTGCTTCCCCCTCTCTCTCTGCCTGCCTCTCTGCCTACTTATGATCTCTCTCTCTCTCTCTCTCTCAAATAAATAAATAAAATATTTTTTAAAAAAAGAAACAAAATTGCAGGACTAGATAGCTTCAAAGGTGTATTCTACTAAATTTCTAAAGTACCTATTCTTCTCAAACTTTTCCAAACAATAGAAGAAGAAGGAAAGCTCCCAAATTCATTCTTCATTCTAAAACCAGATAAATACCACCACAAAAATAAAGAGAACTACAGGCCAATTATCTCTGATGAACATAGAAGGAAAAAACCTAAACAAAGTATCAGAAAACCAAATCCAACAATACAGTAAAAAAATCATTCACCACTATCAAGTAGGATTTATTCCCAGGTTGCAAGGGGTTCAATATTTGCCCAATCGGTGTAATGCATCACATTCAATGAAAGAAAGGGTAAAAACCATATGATCATTTTATTAGGTGTAGAAAAATCATTTCACAAAGTACAACACCTATTCATGATAAAAACCCCTCAACGAAGTAGATCTAAGGGGAACATACCTCGACATAATGAATGCCTTATATGAAAAACCCACAGCCAACATCATCCTCAATGTTGGAAAACTAAGATCCTTTCCCCAAAGTAATGGAACAAGACAAGAATATCTACTCTTGGCACTTTTAATCAATGTAGTACTGGAAGTCCTAGCCGTAGGAGTTAGGCAAGAGAAAGAAATAAAAGGCATCCACATTGGTAAGGAAGAAGTAAAATTCTCACTATTTACAGATAACATGATGCTATATATAGAAAACCCTAAAGACCCCACCAAAACTACTAGAACTGTTAAATAAATTCAGTGAAGTTGTAGTATATAAAGTCAATGTACAGAAATTTGTTGAATTCCTATGTCCTAAAAATGAAGCAACAGACAGAGAAATTAAAACAACACTCCCATTTACAGTTACAACAAAAATAGTAAAATACCTAGAAGTTGACTTAACCAAAGAAGTGAAAGACTTGTACTCTGAAAATTATAAACCATTGATGAAAGAAATTTAAGATGACACAAACAAATGGAAGGACATCCACGCTCATGGATTGGAAGAGTAAGTATTGTTAAAATGTCTAACACCAAAAGCAATCTACAGATTAATACAATCCCTATCAAAATACCAACGACATTTTTCATGGAATTAGAACAAGCAATCTTAAAATTTGTATGGAACCAGAAAATATCCAGAATAGCCAAAACAATCCTGAAAAAGAAAAAACAAACAACAATAACAAAAACCTGGTGGTAATAGCAACACAGACCTTCCCCAAGAAGCAAGAAAAATCTCAAATACACAACAGAACCTTATATCTAAAGAAGCTGGAAAAAGAACAGCAAATATACTCTAAATCCAATAGGAGAGGGTAAATAAAGATTAGAGCAGAAATCAATGATAGAGAAATCAGAAAAATAGTAGATCAGATCAATTAAACTAGGAGCTAGTTCTTTGAAAGCATTAACAAGATTGATAAACCCCTAGCCAGACTTACCAAAAAGAAAAGAGAAAGGATGCAAATAAATAAAATCATGAATGAAAGAGGAGACATCACAACCAATACCAAAAAATTGCAAACAATTATAAGAACATATTATGATCAGTTATATGCCAACAAATTGGACAATCTGGAAGAAATGGACAAATTCCTAGAAACATATAAACTAACAAAACTGAAACAGGCCCATAATCAGCAAAGAAATTGAATCAGTAATCAAAAATCTCCCAACAAACAAAGAGTCCAGGACCAGATGGCTTCCTAGGGGAATTCTACCAAACATTTAAAGAAAAAATACCTATTCTTCTGAAAATGTTACAAAAAATAGAAATGGAACAGAACTTACAAACTCCTTTGGTGAGGCCAGTATTACCTTGATCCCCAAACCAGACAAAGACTCCATGAAAATTGAAAATTACAGACCAATATACCTGATGAGCATAGATAGAAAAATTCTCAACAAGATACTAGCTAATTTGATCTAACAGTACATTAAAAGGATTATTCACCATGACTAAGTGGGATTTATTCCTCACCTGAAGGGGTGGTTCAACATCCACAAACCAATCAATGTGATACACCACATTAATAAAAGAAAGGAAAAGTACCATATGATCCTCTCAATAGCTACGGAAATAGCATTTGACAAAATACAGCATCCTTTCTGGATTAAAACCCTCAACAAAGTAGAGATAGAGGGAAAATACCTCAACATCATAATGGCCATATATAAAAGACCCACAGCTAATATCCTCAGTGGGGAAAAACTGAGAACTTTTCCCCTAAGGTCAGGACCATGACAGGGATATCCACTCTCACCACTGTTGTTCAGCATGGTACTGGAAGTACTTGCCGCAGCAATCAGATCATAAAAAGAAAGAAATGCATCCAAATTGGCAAAGAAGTCAACTTCCACTCTTTGCAGACAACATATTGCTCTATGGAGAAAACCTAAAGACTCCATCAAAAAAATTGCTAGCACTGATAAAATAATTCAGAAAGGTAGCAGGATATAAAATCAATGACAAAAGTATGTTGCATTTCTATACACGAACAATGAAGCAGCAGAAGGAGAAATTAAGGAATCAGTCCCATTTATAATTGCACCAAAACCCCTAAGATACCTAAGAATAAACTTAATGAAAGGGGTAAAAGATTTGTACTCTGGGAACTGTAGAACACTCTTGAAACACATTGAGGAAGACACAAAGAAATGGAAAAACATTCCATGCTCATGGATTAAAAGAACAAATATGGTTAAAATGTCTATGCTACCCAAAGAAAACTACATATTTAATGCAATCCCTATCAAAATAACAGCAGTATTTTTCACAGAGCTGGAACAAACAATACTGAAATTTGTATAAACCAGAAAAGACCCCAAATAGCCAAAGTAATGTTGAAAAAGAAAACCAAAGCTGGAGGCATTAAAATTCTGGACTTCAAGCCATATTGCAAAACTATAGTCATCAAGGCAGTATGATACTGGCAAAAACACACACAGATAGATCAGTGGAACAGAATAGAGAACCCAGAAATGGACCCTCAACTCTATGGTCATCTAATCTTTGACCAACTGAGAAAGAATCCAGTGGAAAAAAGACAGTCTCTTCAGCAGATGGTGTTGGGAAAATTCTACCACATGCAGAAGAATGAAACTGGACCACTTTCATATACCATACAGAAAAATAAATTCAAAATGAATGAAAGATGTGAGACAGGAAACCATCAGAACCCTACAAGCAGCAACCTCTTTGACCTTGGCCACAGCAACTTCTTGCTAGACATGTCTCCAAAGGCGAGGGAAACAAAAGCAAAAATGAACTATTGGACTTCATCAAGATAAAAAGCTTTTCCACATCAAAGGAAATAATCAACAAAACTAAAAGGCAGCCTACAGAATGGGAAAAGATACTCACAAATGACATGTCAAGTAGAGGACTAGTATCCAAAATCTATAAAGAACTTATCAAACTCAACAACCAAAAAATAGATGATCAAGTCAATAAATGGGCAGAAGACAGGAACAGACATTTATATCCATATAAATGAGAAACGTCTAGCTTACATTTGGATAAGATATCAACAATCTATTTTGTGTTTTCTACAATATAAACTCATGGGAATCAAAAAAGATGATTTGCACCTCCATTTTTCAAATTAAAGTACCTAAAGGCACAAGAAATGATTTTTGCTGGTGTGATTTGGCACATCACTTGATATACTGTAAAAGTCATGATGGTTATTAAGTGCTGGCATTATTCGTTATACTATCTATAGAAAGTACAATGCTATTAAGTGCTAACAGAATCAGCTTTACCCTATAAGGGGCCAGCATATCTCTTATCAAAAATTTACTTTTTTCTTTATCAATAAGACATTATCTTTATCAATAAGACATTTTATTTGCAATCTATGAAACAATATATATGAAACTCAGTTTCATAGAACAGTCAGGGAAGGGGCACCTGGGTGGCTCAGTGGGTTAAAGCCTCTGCCTTCGGCTCAGGTCATGATCCCAGGGTCCTGGGATTGAGCCCCGAATCGGGCTCTCTGCTCCACAGAGAGCCTGCTCCTCCCCTCTCCCTGCCTGCCTCTCTGCCTACTTGTGATCTCTGTCTGTCAAATAAATAAATAAAAATCTTTAATTAAAAAAAAAAAAAAGAACAGTCAGGGAAGTAATGCAGTAATATGTGTTCTGTGTGATAAGCCCACACTAATTCAGCAGCTACTATTGATACAATTTTGGGAGACAAAATTAAAAATAAAAACTTTTGATTGTTTTGGAAATACTTGCTTACCTCATTGAGAATTGTGAGATTCAGTTTTCATATATGCTTTCATATCTCCTTCTCCAGCTTTTACAACCCCAAATTCTTCTCTTCATATTTTGCAACATCCTCTGTTTTGATTATTTATCTCCCTAATACCATTGTATGAGTCCTTCCATTTAGCCTTCATTTTTGGCGATGTGTGGATCATGCTGGCATTGGTATTGTCATTCTCATTTCCATTATCTGAGTTCTTAGAAAATATGTTCATAACATGTACAATGCTAAAAATTAAACTAGCACTATGTTGATACAAAGCACAGCTGTTAATGAACAAAGGCAAAGATGAACCAAGAACAGTACAGTGACAGTGTACTTATGTTGAACTTAAGTTCCAGTACTAGGAGTGATGCAGTGATGGATAATCTATGATTGTGAAGCACAAGTCATGGTTGCTAACATTAGTGGCCAGGGGAAAAACCAGCAACTTCAGGAAGCAAATAATCTATTCTGTATCCATCAGACACTAAAACCAGTGTTGTTTTTAGCCCTGTTTTCTGGATTGTTATATGAATTTTTACTTTCCCCCCAATCTTCTGCACCCATTGCCACAGACTGGAACTTTAATCCCAGTCAGGAGTTTCCAAAATGGTTGGTCACTCTGTGGACATCTCTGATGTTGTAAAGTAGAGTGGGCTATTGAGAATGATACAAAGGAGATTTTATACTTGGTAAAATAGAAATTACAGAAGCTCTGAAGATTTTTTTCTTTGTGAAGGACTGATAAAATATATGACTTAATAATATCAGAATGGGAGGAAAATAATCTCATAGGTTTTAATGGAATTAATTAGGGCAGGCATACAAAGATAGGAAATTACTGATTTGGAGGCTGTTAGAATATTTCGTGAATGAAGTGCATAAGGTAGATATATGATTATTAGTAGAAAATACTGGGCCTGGAGCTCACTGATAAGGACAGAATAGACTTCAACGAACACTGCAGGACCAATACAAACTCCTTATGGAGTTAATATGACGATCTAAAAGGAAGACTCTGACACTTGAATAAAAGTAAAACAAATAAAACTTTTAAAAGTTTGAATGAATAACAGGGAAAGAAGTGATGAAATAAAGGTGGTTTTTGCCCTGCCTACCTGAGGTCCAGTAGATCCTCTTATCTTGAAAAGAAACTGTCTCTGCCCTGTTAGTGATGTGCCCTAAGAGAAACATGCTAATCTGCCTAATGTAGCGACTGTGTACTACTCACTCTTGCTTATCACCTCTATCCAAATACTGCGTTTTTAAAGGTGCTAAGGGAACCCATACAAGCTGATATGAATGGCTTGAGAGTCCATGTGTAACTCAAGGAATTTGATTGCATTGAAGGACCACATTCTCCACACAACTGGATCCAATTGAGGCTATTTTATTGCTAGTAGAAAAATTTTTTAATTGAAATAAGACTTCTTATGGAGAGTCAAAGAGATGTTTTGAAAGGGTGATCAAAAAAGACCAACATTTTAAAAATATGTAATAGGTGATTTGAATAACAATGATCAGGGACAAACATCTAGTGACCTGGAAGAACAAAGAGAGACACACTAAGCAGAAATAAAAGAGATGGTGTGAAATGATAAAGAAAACCTAGTATGTGACAACAGGAGTAACTAGAAGTGAAAGGAATAGGTGAAAGAGAAACCACATTCAAAGAAATAATAGAAAAAACTAACTTGAACTAAAGAAAAACTCAAGTTATCAAAATGAAAATACATCATAAGGACTGGGGGGAATAAATTTCTAAAATTTATATACTTACGTATGTAAAGAGAGAAAACACTTTTCTAGCATTAAGTTGATTATTTGCAAAGGAAAGAGCATCATACTGGCATTAAATTTCTCACAAAACTGGAAAGTAATACAGTGCAACTCTGTTTATAAGTCTTATGGGAAAATACTACAATTTAAAGATCCTATATCTACAGGCGCCTAGGTGGCTTAGTTGATTCCACATATGACTTGATTTCAGCTCAGGTCATGATCTTGCGGTCATGAGATTGATCCCTACGTGGGACTCTGCACTCAACGAGGAGTCTGCTTGAGATTCTCCCTGTTCCCCTTCCTCTACCCCTCCCCACACGTGCACGTACCCTCTCTCTCTTTCTCTCTTTCTCTCAGATAAGTAAATAAATCTTTTAAAAAAGTAAAGATCCTATACTAGCCAAAATATCATTTATACAAGAGGGCAAAACAAAAACATTTGTTTTTTAACATGTAAAGCTAAGAAAGTGCCAATTTATACTTTCTGGAGGAATTACTTGAAGAATTATTATAGCCAAAATAAATAAATAAATAAAACACAACTCAAAATAGGAAAGGACAGCATATAAGAATCAGTGGAGGCCAGTATACCTTAAAAATTTATAAATAATTTTAAAGCAGTGATAATTTTAATTGTGATGTGTTGAGAAAGGATTCTCAAAATATGTTACATATAACAAGAAAAATCCAATATGGCATGAAACTACACTTTTAAACTATTCGACATATACTGTAGGAGTGGTAGGTGAAGGACATAGAGGTTTTAAAAAAAATCTTATTTTGGCTTTTAAAGTTCTTCCTTTATTTATTAGATATGTCAATTATGAGGTGATATAAAACTGGAATTAGTGTCTTGAATAAGAGAATCAGTATAGCCAAGTTGACTATTTTGATTAAAAGGATAGATTTTCTGGGGTGCCTGGGTGGCTCAGTGGGTTAAAACCTCTGCCTTCGGCTCAGGTCATGATCCCAGGGTCCTGGAATTGAGCCCCACGTCAGGCTGTCTGCTCAGCAGGGAGCCTTGTTCCTCCTCTCTCTCTGCCTGCTTCTCTGCCTACTTGTGATCTCTCTCTGTCAAATAAATAAAATCTTAAAAAAAAAAAGGATAGATTTTCCTATTCATGGATATATATGATGAGTCAACATAGATTAAATAAATAATATCTTTGTAGGATATGAAAGGTATCTTATTTTTTAATACTCATTTATTGAAAATGTTTAATAAAAGCTTATATGCTACATGCTGGAAATACAAAAAGGAAATTTGCCATCTACTGGGAAAAATGCAGATATATTTAGATGAATGCTATAATAAATATATATACAAGGTTAAGTGAAGCATAGGAAAAGAACAGTCTTTGGGGAAGATGTGAAGGACTTGACAGAGAGGAAATTTGAGTCTGCCAGTGAGCAAGGTAGGAAAGCCATGTTGAACAGTGAGAACATAGCTTATGGATAAGAAAATGCAATTGTTCATCCCAGGTAACTAAATTATACAATAAAATTCTTAAATATAAATGTATTGAAATTGGTGTGAAAATGAAATATCTAAAAAAAAAAGAAATATCTGTTGAAAGCAACTCTGCATACTTCAGTACTCTTATGGTTTATGCCTAGGTATTTTTAAATTTAAAAATGGCAATATTTTGAGGGATTGTGTACAGCAACAGATGTTCACTATGTATTGCCATTAGTATTTGAGAGAGGAAAGAGGATATAAATTCCTTGGCTTATTTTTGAACATCAATGAGCTGAGGAACCATGGCTTAAAAATAGGTTTCACTTCTGCCTTCCTGGTTTAGGTCACATAAGACGTAAAGGGAATACAGCCCTTTGCTTCAGTAGTAGCCAGGGCTGCCCTCATGGGTAAGGAAACTCAACATGATGGGCTTATTAGATGGTGCCCATAATGTGTCCCTTTGCACACAGAAGAGAAAAGCGTGATCAGGTGCTATTCCTTGTGTAGTTTTCTAGTGTTCCTGTGTAGAGCTCAGGGAAAAAAAACCGTCCCAGTGTCAGGATAGAAGAGATTTGCTTTGATTGCTACTGTGCTGAGAAATTAGGTCTTCTCTGAGAATTGAGAAATCACAGAATAAGTCCTATGGCCTAATACAGATTTTCAAACATAAAAGCTAATAGCTTGTTCCACTATTTACACATTTTGCTAGCTTCCATATATCAGGAGGTTCCTTAGAAATTTTAGAATTTTAAATGTTACAAATTCTCATCGTAAGTTGGTTTCATTGAAATGGATAAAATTTTTTTTGGTGGTGCTTATGTGTCTCATTCGTAATTATGTAAATGTTCGAATTCCTGTTTTAGAAAACATAATCTCATAGAATGTGGTAGAGTTTTCTAGCTGCTGATTTTTCATATCAGAAAGCATTGTGCGCAAGAGGCAGCCTAAATAATATTGCTTTAGAAAGTTTGCTTTTGTCAGTTTTTTTTTATTACAACCTCTTTTGGTGAAACGATTTATTTACATGTTGTTTAAAGTTGCTGTCCCTATTAATTGTTCTGATGCCTAACTGAGGCGTTCAGAACTGATAATCGGTAGGCTTTTCTATTTAACGCTGAAAGAACAAGCTGCTTATGATGACCCAACAGAGACAGGAGGAAGGTTTGTGAAAGGGGTGTATTCATCCAGCTCTAATCCTTGTTTTCAGAAAGGCAGTGTCTTTAAGTGTTCTCTAATTAGTGAATAGATATGGTTGTAAATTCTTGTAGATACCTCTTTTGTAGGACAGAGATAGAAGCCTGGCTTGTTTAAATCTTTGTTTTACATTTCTTTTAAGTGAAATTTTGATATGAACATTTAACAATAGAAAATAGTAAAAGTAATTTTATACACATAATTATTGCAATTAATATGCTCCATTGTCCTATTTCTTTTTTTAACATCATCATAATTAGAATCTTGAATGTTATATATCATACAATGCTGTCTAAAATAAAATATGGTTTTATTTTTTGTTTTCCTGCTTGCTTGTTTATTTTGCTGATCTCTTTGTATACATAAAATAATGTTTACTGCTATGAAATAAATTCTTTTTGGGTTTGGTAAAATTGCTTCTACCAGTCACCTAGGAAATGTAAGCTAGGGAACAAGACACTGATACTTAGGCATACCAAGAGGAAATATATTGCTTCAGTGAACTGAATATAAAACATGATCAGTGAAAACACCTGGAAATCAAAAAGAACAGATTTTAGTTATGCTTCTCTTTTTCAAAGAACTTAAGTGCTTAGCTATTATTGTTCGTACTAGAGAAGTAAGTTGGCAGTGACATTTGAAATATGATAAATAAAAGCCTACAGAACGTCTGCTTCTACTTTTAGCACTTGTCTGATTCCTTCTTCAGAAATTGCATAATGGAAACTACCATGGAGTTAATGCAACTCTAATATACAACCTTACTTGTTGAAATAAATGTATTCTCTATTACTGTGTAATGATAAAGCCATAGTTATTGAAACTGCCAAAGATATTGAAACAGAGGGATAGGAGCTTTTTGCC
The DNA here is from genome assembly GCF_963455335.1 of Martes martes. Classification (NCBI taxonomy): domain Eukaryota; kingdom Metazoa; phylum Chordata; class Mammalia; order Carnivora; family Mustelidae; genus Martes; species Martes martes. The sequence goes on from NC_137894.1 coordinate 85,350,792, forward strand.
TTTATCACCTGTATTATTAATTGGAGATAATTACTGCAGAGCAGCTGGCTGTTGGTTTTAGGGAGCATCAATTGTTCTCCTCACCCAGCTGTTGACTAATAAGGATAGTCAACACATCTGTTTCAACAGCTGGTAATTAACAAGAGCCTAATTGCTGCAACTCTTTTAACATCCAATCTGTGAAAAAGAAGGGATGTAGAAGAATATTATTTACTTTGTGCTTTGCACTTTCTGAGACCAGTTTCTCTTTTTTCTCTCTCCCTCCACTTTTTTTTCTTACTTTGAACACCACTGCCTTTGTATGAAGCATTGAATGGCAGGAGAACACAATATGGTAATCCAGAGCTTAACTTTTTCAGATCTTTGTTGGTGTTTCTTATTGCAACATTTCTTTGCTAACTTGCAAGATAAAATGGATCAAAAGCATTTTGAGTAGTTCCATACAACAGTTAAAATCCGCAGCAGTGTGCCCTAGGCTGTGTTGCTGTTGTCTGCAGCATCCAAAAGGAAACAGGGAATTCTCTTTTCTTATGCTTTTCACATGCTTAGACACAGCTCCTAAATAATTCCACATTCATACACAGAATTTTTGTTTAAATCACTATATACATATATTGATTACCACAAATGAAGTCAGTCCTTCTTCCTTTGACTTAGCAATCTTTCTTCCTTTGATTGAAAACTAAAAACTGGAAGAAAAAGAAAGAAAGAAAACTAAAAAATGTAGTTGATTTTCTTAATGCCTGTAAGTCAACTTAAAGTATTTAAGAAAACTTTTATGAAATCTTTCTTGGTCTGTTTCTCTTTGGAATGTGTTTTGGTCTTTTTAAAAATTTTCCTTTAATTCAGATGACCAGTTATTTCTTGTTGATTTTTTATAATAAATGAATAGGAAATTTACTGGATTAGTCATAGAAACCTGAGTAAAATGGTTTCACAGATGGGAAATTTATGAATTAACATTTATTTGATTTTTTTAGCACTCTTATTTAGTTATGAACTACTTCAATAAAAATATATTTCATGTAGCCTTGGCTATAAAGCTTTATGTTTTTATAATTGTAATTTTTACTAGTTACATATGTTTACATGTTTAAATATCTCTTTGTCTCTTATTTTGAAAATTTCCATTTACCAAATATGTTTCTTTCTTCAAGAATGTTTTCCCAGTCATCATGGTCTTTCCATAGTCTTTTACGTTTTCTTTATAGCCTATATTTAAAAACTTTTTGATGAATGAGAACTTTACTAATTGAAGATCACATATTGTACTGATTTTCCTTTTAATACATTCATAAAATTTTAGGTTAATGTCAAAATTAATTTGATACATAATGATTATGGTACTTGTTTAATATAAGTGTCTGAAAAATCCTTACCTAAAATGTTAGTGAAGTTCACTTGATTAATCCTGCTTCACTTACTTCTGAGTTGGCAATATTTCTGTGCAGGCAGTTCTTTAATTGTTGTTAGGTATGTTGAAAGATATAGAAGAAATTCTACCCAAGTGCTTGCCATGAACTGAATTGCAGATTGCATAATTTCAAAATTTTTTGTTGGCAAGACAAGTTTAGTTCAGCAGGTGTTCAGGTGATAAAGTATAGTATAGATGTAGTAAGAAAAAAAAAAAAAAAAAAAAAAAAAACATGATCCTGAACAAATAAACAAAATACTGCTGGCTAAAATTTTAACAAATAGGAGGGCAACTGACATGTAGAGAAGTGTTTATGACTCAAGTGTAATGGAGGGGAATATTGTCATTTTGGGAAATGTTTGCTTCTTCAGTTTAAATAAGAATTTAATTTTCTCTGTGTGCTCATGTTCTTAGGTAGTACGAGAGAAAGCAAGCTTGAAAGGAATGTATCATGCCATGAGAAAGGAAAATGAACTTTTTGGGGAAACTCACATTCCAGCTGATGCTTTAAGTGTTTTCCTACATGTAATTTTTCTTCCTGAGGAAATGATCTTAGGAATGAGTGGCATAGTAGACAGAAATTCAGTAAATTAATAGGTATTCTCTGAAGACTGTAACTACTACATGATGAACCTGTTTTCTAGATGTTAGAAGAGAGAAATCTTATTTAATGATGCATAGAGTATTAGTGAAGCTAGTGAGGTGGTTAGTGGTTTCACATATATTAATATAAATAACTTTCAGAGGTATAGTCAGGAAGTCTCAGAGATCGGACATCTAACTGGATCTAACTAGCAACAAATCTTAAGTCAAGGTAATATCTTCTGACATAGAATTCATTCAACAGAAGAGATAAAGCATCTGCAGTCTGAATTAATGGACAAAGACATAGTTCCAGACAAATATGTTAAATTATTTATGTCTTAAAAAGTAAATGCTATCATAAACTAAAAATGAAAATACAAAGAAGTTTTCTCAGTGAATGATGGTGAATGAGCTAGGAGTTGGGAGTAAATTGTGTCATCTCTGGAGTCATCACAATAAGATATAATGACAAGTTTAATGTTGAAGAGGTTGGTGAAGTAGTTAATGCACAGACTCAGGATTATTTACTAAACTGGTAGTTAATAGTTCTGAGTTCAAATTCTGCTTCTAACACTAACTTTTTATTTATTTATTTATTTGAGAGAGAGAGAGAGAGAGAGAGGAAGAAAAAGGCTTCCTGCTGAGCAGGGAGCCTGGTATGGGGCTCGATGCCAAGGCTGTGGGATCATGACCTGAGCCGAAAATGACCGTCTTCCTGGATTAAGTATTCTTGACTGCATATTTTTCCCACTTTGCACATTGATTATATCATACCAGTTCTTTCTGGCCTGCCAAGTCTCTGTGGACAGGTCTGCTGCCAGCCTTATGTTTCTACCCTTGTAGGTTAAGGACCTCTTGTCCTGAACTGCTTTCAGGATTTTCTCTTTATCTCTGAAATTTACAAATGTTATATCGAGGTGTTGACCTATTTTTATTGATTTTGAGGGAGGTTCTCCATTCCTCCTGGACTTGAATGCCTCTTTCCTTCCCCAGATTAGGGGAGTTCTCAAAATAGTTTGTTCAAATAAACCTTCTGCCCCTCTCTCCTCCTCTTCTGGGACCCCTGTATTTGAATATTATTTTGCTTTACGGTATTGCTGATTTTTAAATTCTCTCTTCATGATCCAGCAGTTTTCTCTCCCTCTTTTTCTCAGCTTCTTTATTCTCCATCATTTTGTCTTGTATATCACTGACTCTGTCTTCTGCCTCATTTATCCTAGCAGTTAGAGCCTTCATTTTTTAGTGCATCTCAGTAATAGCATTTTACATTTTGGCCTGATTAGATTTAGTTCCTTTACTTCTACAGAAAGGTATTTTCTACTGTCTTCTATGCTTTTTTCAAGCCCAGCTAGTATCTTTATAATCGTTGTTTTAAATTCTTTTTCTGACATCTTACCTTATATCCATATTGACTAAATCCCTGGCAGTGAGTACCTCTTCCTATTCTTTCTTTTGGGATGAGTTTCTCCATCTCATCATTATGTTCAGAAAAGAACAGCTGAAAGAGAGAGAAAAGACAAAAAAAAAGCAACAACACCAGGAAAATACGAACAACACAAACCAGAAGAAAGCAGACAAAATACAATAAGGAAAAAAATCGAACAAGAAGTCAAACAGAACAAAACAATAAACTAGATCCTGTGCGTATTTTGGTCTGTTTGTTAAAAGGAACTAGATCCCAAAATAGGAAAGAATGAAAAACATTTATACAAAAATAAGATACAATTAAAGGAAACAGAAATTATATATATATGGCATATATATAAAAGTTAAAATTAAAAAAGAAATTAAAAAGGAATTGATAAAATAAGAAAATAGCAGAGAAAAAACCTGAAAGACTAAAGAATTAAAAAAAAAAAAAACAAACAAACCCACAAACTCTATATACTCTTTACCCCAAGAGCTGAAGTTTTGCAGTTCTCTATGAACCGTAAACCTGGTGTTAGCCGGTTGTTCCTGCTGTTCTTCTGGGGGAGGGACCTATTGCATTGATTATCAGGTTTCCTTACCCTGGTGGAATTGCCCCCCCACCCCTTGCTAGGGGCCAGGCTGTGTGTAAGCAGCTCTATATTGCACTCTGTGGCACTGTTTTGCTCCCTGAAGGCTTTCAGCACCAAGGTTGGGGGAGGGATGAAAATGATGGCATGCCAATCTCTAGCCCTGGAGCTGAAAGTTCACACACACACTCCACTCCCCACCTCCCAATCCCCCACCCCCACTCTTCAGTGAGCCCTCACAGAAAAAGCAGTCAATCACTCTTATCTCCCTGGTTTCCATCCTAACTCTCTGTTCACCCACCCTGTGACCAAGTGTTTTTATTTCAGGCATGTGAACCAGTTTCCAGTCTCCAAACTTTACAGACTTCTGTGGAACGGACCCATGCTGTTCCTTCCAGGGAAGGAGGGGTTCTTGCTGCACTTCTTCCTTTTGCTGGACCTCTGCCTGGAGAACAGTCACTGGACCGTGTAGTGGTTCACAGTTTATGGGAACACAGAGCAGAAAGCCAGGACTTAAGCACCTAGACTCACTGCTTTCATCCTGCTTCCTGCTCTGATACTTGGGAACTCTGCCACATTCAGGCACCCCATTCTTTTTGTGACCCTAGGGGTCCTGAGACCACACTGTCCTGTCTAGAATTCTACCCCAGCTGGTCACCTGGGCATCTTTAAGCCAGGGACATCCCCATCTGTAGCAAACTTCTAAAAGTTCCAATTTTGTGCTCCATTACTTTATAATACTTTATAGTAGACTGCTTAAGAGCTCCCTCCTCACTGAGGTTTATCTTCCAATATAGTGCCCCAGATTCACATCTCCATACCTCCTACCTTGCAAAAAGTGGTAGCTTTTCTACTTGCAGAATTGCAGCAATTCTTTTCTCAGGTCTCCCATTGATTTTGAAGGTGTTCAGAATGATTTGATAACTAGCTAAATTCCAGGGACCAGGCAAAATTTGGGTCCCCTACCCACCCACCATCTAAATGTCTAGCCATATGATCAAAATTCTTACATAGACAACCTTTATATTTCTAGTACTTTCATAAAACAATGTTAAAAGAAAAAAATACCATAAAAAAACAAAATTTTACTTTATTCTTCATATATTTGTGTTTTAGATTAGACAACCCTACAGTAGGTTGTTTTCAGAGAAGAGCTTGCAAATGCAATCTGAAACCCAATTGTTTCTATTTAAAAGTGGGTCAGGAATATTGTGAAAATAAATAAATCCAGTTAATATACTGAATGTAAGAATGCTAAATGTTAAATTGTGAAAAAACAGATTGGTCTATTTTTGATGGTATAAGATGTGTTAAATTTCAATGTAAACTTCTCCTTCCTGCAGTGTATCAAAAAAGCGTGGGGACACTTTTGCTGTTAACCTAGCAGGTCCTGGAAAAACTCTAATTTTTGTGCATTACGAGACTCACAGAAAATAAAGTTTCAAAAATTTTACTTCACAAAAAAATCGGGAGTAGAACCAGAGACAAACCCCTCTCCAACAATAAGAAAACAGATGGTCCACAGCTGCACTAAGGACAAACATCTATAGAAATACTCTCATCTTCAGCTAGGATCCCGATTCCTAGAGCAGGAAGGCTAGGTCACTGAGCCAGAAATTCCAGCATTAATCCAGGCTTCTTGAATTTTATTAAGAATTGTTTCTCCTGGCTTCCTGATGAAATAGGCACAAGTCCTCAAAGGAAGGTATCCTTAACTTAGTCCAGTAGGATCCCACAAATTATCAGGAAAACATTAAATCCCAACCAAAGATTAATTAAACACATGAGGAAGAAAACCCTTACTAATGACAGTCAGCAGATACAGTAACTTCCAAAAAAGAACACAAAAACACAACATACAATCCATCTAAAGAATGTAGAATAGCCATCTCTTAAATGCTTCAGAAAATAAATAGAGCATGAATCACAACCATGCATAAATGAAAAGCATTTTCTAGGAAACACCATGCAAATCTGGAAAAGAATCACATACAAGTTCAAAATAAAAAAAAAAATTTTGAAGTAAAACACTCCAGATAAATGTCAGATTATATACAGCTGAAGAAAGAATTAGGGAGCCGGAAGAATTGGAATGTATCTGAAAAATTACCCATAATACAACACCAGTAAATAAAATCAATATTAAGAGATATAGAGTAAGATAATCCAACAAACCTTTAATTGGGCTCCTCCCAAAAGGAGAGAATACAGACAATCCTGGAAAAGCATTATTAGACTAGAAAAACAACTTGAGATTTTTTTCTAAAGCTGATGAAAGATATTCTTCCAAAGCAAGATAAGAAGGGCATCCACACCTAAATCACATTATAATGAAATAGAATTCTGACATCAAAGAGACACTTATAAAAGTATCCAGCTAAAGGAAAAAAGATTACTTTCAAATGAGCAACAGTTAGATTTACAGATGACTTCTCAACAGAGCAGTGGAATTTAGGAGACATTGGAATAATGCTTTCAATGTGCTGAAAGAAAATACCTGCTAATTTAAAATCATGTATCCAAAATGAATATCTCAAAGAACGAATATGAAATAAACACATTTTTAGGCAACTAGAAATTGATTAAGTCATTTAAGCTTTATAGTAAGCTTTTTAAAAAGCTGGTTTTTTTCCAACCAGAAGGAAATAAAACACAAAAGAAAAGTGACAAATGCACACAGACTCAAAAAACATATAATACTGATATTCTTTGGGGTTTAAACCTAAATAAATTAGAATATATTAGAAATAAACAGTAATAAATAAACTGGGAGGAGAGTAGAGATAAAGGGTTTTAGGTCCTCTTATTGCCCAGGAGTGTTAATATTGGGTTTTTGATAAGTCATATTTTTCTTGTAGTTCCTAGGATAACCATTAAAAGAATGTAAAGGAGAGTATAACATTTAAAGTAAAGAGAGGGATATGGGATGATGATAATAAAAGAATCCAAGAGATAGTAAGGAAAGGTGATATAAAAAGAAAAAAGGTAAGTATCAAACAAAAAGAGCATGATGGGATTACGTATTTAAGCACAAATTTATCAGTAATTACATTAAATGTGAAAGGATCAAATGTTCAAGTTAAAAGATGAAAATTGTTAGACAGAAAAAAGAATAATACATGCTGTTTACAATAGTCACTTCTAAACCTAGGCATATAAAGGAGATTGAAATCAAAAGGATATTAAAAAGCTATGCCGTGCGGAAGCTAATAAAAAGATTGCTCTTTTTTTTAAATTTTTTTTCCTGTTTGTTTTTTTTAAAGATTTTATTTATTTATTTGACAGAGAGAGAGCACAAGTAGGCAGCACGGCAAGCAGAGAGAGAAGGAGAAGCAGGCTTTCTGCCGAGCAGGGAGCCCAATGTGGGGCTTGATCACCGGACCCTGGGATCATGACCTGAGCCGAAGGCAGCTGCTTAACTGACTGAGCCACCCAGGTGCCCCAAAAGATTGCTCTTAAAACTATGTTAACATCAGGCAAAATAGAATTTAAAACTACAAGGTTTTTTGTTTTTTGTTTTTTGTTTAAGATTTTATTTATTTACTTGTCAGAGAGAGAGAGAACACAAGTAAGGGGAGTGGCAGGCAGAGGGAGAAGCTGGCAGAAGGAGAAGCAGACTCCCTGCTGAGCAAGGACTACCCCCCCACCCCCACTTCCATGTGGGACTTGATCCCAGGTCTCTCGGATCAGGACCTGAGTCAAAGGTAGAGGCTCAACCAGCTGACCCACCCAGGTGTCCCTATAAGGTTTTTTTTTTATTTGTTTGCTTTGCTTCATATGTAATAAGTGAAATCATGCCTCCTTGACAAGGTGGTTTCCTGTACTCTGCAATCTCACCATGCAAGCACACGGTTGCCATTAACCACTATTAATTCCTTTTTTCCTTTCTATCATTATATGCCCTGAAGAACCTGTTCTAAAACTCGATTTCAGATATTTTGTCTCATTGTCTTTAGAAACTATTCATTTTAGACAGAACAAATGTATTGAAGATGTTGCATTTCCATTTTTCACTTTTTCTGACAACATTATCTGACGTTCTGACAACATTAACCAAAAGCTTATACAGACCAACATGTATTCTGGGCTCTGTGTAAACCTGTCATCTCTGACACTCAAGATCTGTAATCTGCAAACTGTGGCCTCTGAACCAAATGACTGTTTCTGTAAATAAAGTTTTATTGGAATAAGCCTTGCCCATTCACTTATATAGTGTCTAAGGCTCTTCTCACACTACAACAACAATTGAGTAGTTGCAAGAGAGACTATATGGCCCACAAGTCTAAAACATATTACCTGGACTTTAATGATCATACTCTAGACTACACATAACTTGAACTGATACTTTAAGCACAATCCTTTTTCACTTTAATGACCTGTTACTTGGTACAGTGCTATTTCTTACTGACATCAGTTATTTCCACAATAGTTTTACATCCATCGTTCAAAAGGGTCTATTATACAGCTTACATACTTGTTCACTCTGATATGGCTATTTCAAATGGTAAGTTATCTCATTTTATTATTGCATTATAATCATGTGAGATGGATATTATCAACCCCATTTTACCAATGAAAAAATTGATGTTCAGAGGCCCTAATTCAGAGTCATAGAACTACTTACTGGTAGCCAAACCTAACTTTGCCCATAATAGCTGTGCTGCATTCTTTCTGGAATACTCCTCTCCACCTCCCTTCTCTGTTTTTCGAACTCAGCTCACCCCTCACAGACCATTGTCTGCCTATGAATATTTTGATTTCTGCTTCCATTACAAACTGTTTTGTTCCCTTTCTCATATCAGACCATAGATGACTAGACAGTGCATATAAGACTGCTTTTGAGTCTGGAACCTGATCATCCTTGGTCTGAAAGTTATCTCATTAGGACAAAGAGGTAATAACCTCTTAGGAATTGTCTTTAAAGAGCAATACACTATGGTAATATACTGTGGTAAGAAATCCCAGTTTTCCTGTGAAGGGAGTGTGTAATTGAAATCCAGTCATTTTTTTTTTTAAATTTTATTTATTTATTTGACAGAGAGAGGTCACAAGTAGGCAGAGAGGCAGGCAGAGAGAGAGAGAGGGAAGCAGGCTCCCTGCTGAGCAGAGAGCCCGATGCGGGACTCGATCCCAGGACCCTGAGATCATGACCTGAGCCGAAGGCAGCGGCTTAACCCACTGAGCCACCCAGGCGCCCGAAATCCAGTCATTTTTATCCTTTTCATAGTACCTTTCAATTTTTTAGATATCCTTTTGCATGATAATTAGTTACGTGTCTTTACTATGTTTATAACCTGCATCTGAGGGTAAAAAGCCAAATACTAGGATGGCTATAGCCATATTATTAAGCAATTTTCTAATTTGATGTATTGTTGGAACATATCTAATTAGATTCCTTACAAATGTGTCCAATAGTGTAACATAGTCTATACATTATGATTACTCTATAAAACAATTCTACTAAAACAGTTAACATATATTAAATTATGCCATATTGAAGTGTGGTCTTGTATGGTAGAATAACCAGTGTTTTTTGGATACTTGTATTCTAGTTTCAGCTTTCCTTCTAACCAACTGTGAAATCTTGGGCAATTTCCAAATGTTTTGTTAAACATATATTAACAACAATTTTCTCACCTATAAAGTTGGGGACTGTATTACCTCTAAGATCCTTTTCAGGTCTAAAATTATTTGGCTCTGTGATTTAATTTGTACGGTATGTTTCATTATTTAGCAGATATCACACTTAAGATCAAATGCCTTGGTTCTCTGATAAAACCAGATTACCATTAATGGTCTTGGAGTTACCAAAGGAAGGCTTAATTATATTAGACTGTTACCATTAAAAACACATTTAAAAAACACTAAGATTTTGAAGTAAGATAGAAATGGTTTCTCCACAATATCCATAACAAATACTGTTCAGTGATGTAGATGGTGTACTGTTTTGTCTATCATTCTAAAGTACTAGATAAGAGTCTAAGGAAACAATGTAGTTCATTTCTGATTTGGTAGCAATACAAATGGTTGTTCTATTTAGATAGCATTGCTCAATATATAGTTTTAGGATGAGCCTTTCAATTATAAGACTAACCTAACATTAGTTAACCAACTCTTTTTCCAGTCACTTAAGGTAAATAAGTTTTGGGTATATAATGTACAGCATAGTAACTAAAGTTAACAATACTATATCATATATTTAAAAATTGCTAAGAGAGTACATCTTAAAAAATTCTCATCACAAGGAAAAAATCTGTAACTATGTGAGTTGATGGATGGTAATGAAATTTATTGTGGTAATCATTTCACAATGTATATACATACATCAAATCATTATGTTGTAAACCTAAAACTAACACAGTGTTAACTGTCAATGACACATCTCAGTAAAACTGGAAATGAACCAAAAAAAGGATAATACAAGGAAAAAGAGGTGTAAGGAGAAGATACTAAAGATATAAAACACACAATGTTTGTTCTGTAAATTTCTATTTATTATCAATAACTGTTATCAAGTGATATTTTAATTCCATTGCTTCACCTGGAATTAGTTCAGTTGTTTATCCCAGGTGTTCTAAGCAATAGCTTTTATATGTTGGGAATAAGTATGAAAGGTAGCTGGAGGACATATAAAATTCTAGAGTATACCATTGAAGATTCCAATGAAAATTTCAAAGTTTTCCTTATATAGAAAATAAAAGAAAGGATCAAGAATGTTACAGTTCTCTTTATTTAATAGAGACTACTACTCATAAGAAAAGGACAAGGTATGGTTTTTGTGTGTGAGTGGAGTGAGGAGATAAGAAAAAATCTAAAACACATGCCGCAGGCCAGAAAAAGATATTTTGGTATTGCTAAGAAGGGAATTTTATTGTTTTGGAGCAGGGAAATATATTAGGTTAAAAATCATTTCACCTGACTGGCTCAGTCAGTAGAACATCCAACTCTTGATCTCAGGGTCTTGATCTCAACGTCATGGGTTCAAACCCCATGCTGGGCATGGAGCCTACTTTAAAAAAATAAATAAAATATTTAAAATACTCATTTCACATTTTAACATTGCTGTATGCTTGTTACAATGGATGGTGTCTTAGAAGCATTATTGGCATGATTTTTCTGCATAAAATTATAGTGTTTTAAGGTCAGTAGTATCTTAGATTCAATGAAATTTGGTGATAAGTTCATAAGATTTGTTTAGAGAGTTGTCAAAATACAATTGTGATTATATATGCTTAGAAAAATTTTTTTTACAATGGTAAAATTAGTGGATTTAGGAGGCCATGTTTTAGTCAAGAATTGAGACAAGTGTTTTTAATAGATAAATTTTGGTGGAGTAAACAGCAGAATGTTTATATTAACTACTATTAGGGAGACATGAACCAGCAACACAGTTTAAGAAGTAGAAGATCCAGCTAATGACTAAATACAATGTTAACTCTCAGTTGTTCCCATTACTAAGACTAAATACACACATGATTCCCAGTTACAAGACTCCATGCCAAAAACTTAGGTGAAGTTTTGGAGGAATTAGAATAAAGAACGAAAAGAGCAATTATATGTGGAAAGGCTTGAATGATACATAAAAAGGCAGCATGCTCAAGAGTATCTGGTACATCTCTGGTTATCCTTTTCCTGCAAGTGTGGCTAAGATGTATAAAAGTTAATCAAGTGCTTGTGAACCCACACATTGGTATTATTTATCAAATTCCTAAGTAAATACTTTTGTCTGTCATATGTTCTTGAGAATATAGGTCGACCTAGCACATATGTGTATGTGTGTGTAAACATATCTGTTAAATGTTTACGTATATTTACATATGTATATTCCAGAATGTTATATAGTCTAGCAAGTTGCTTCATTTTCATGAACTTCAATTTTATCACCTATAAAATAAGGATAATTGGAGTTATCTTATAGGCTGATTGTGCAGATAGACTATAGGATTTCAAGCACTTGATATAATGCCCAACCTGTAGTAGGCATTCAACAAATGGCATTATAGTTAAACACAGATGCTTTCAAGTTACATCAAGTTAAGCAGCAAGTTTGGCAGTTTCTTTATAGTGTATATAACTTTATAAAGTATAGAAACACATTATATACACTTACCATAGGACCGAGCAATTCCATTCCTTGGCATTTACCTAAAAGAAATGAAGGTATTGTTCCACAAAATGACCTATATGCTGATGTTTATAGGAGCTTTATTAGTAATTACCCCAAACTGGAAACAACCCAGATGTCCTTCAGCTGGTGAATGGGTATAGATATTGGTGTATCCCTACGATGGAATACTACTCAGTGATATAAAGGAATGAACCATTGATAAGTGTAATAATATGATTGAATCCCAAAAGCATTAAGTTAAGTGAAAAAAGTCAAATTCAAAAGGCTGCCCACTACATGATTCCATTTATGTGTCATTCTAGAGAAGGCAAACTATAGGGACAAAAATCACAAGTGATTACCAGGGACTGGGTGTAAAGGGAAGACATTGACTATATTGGTGAACAAGGGAACATTTTGGACTAATGGAAATATTCATCTTGATTGTGATGACTGTTATAGGACTGTAAATTTGTCAAGATTTACACAACTGTACATCATAAATGGATGAATTTGTACTTTGTGTAAGTTATAACTCGGTAAGCTTGACTTTAAAAAATGCACCCATGTATACTTATGTGATTTGTGATGCATGTTTTACTTCAGTAAAAATTTTACCTAAAATATGTCTATAAGTAGAAAAAGTGTTGTAGTTGTGTAAAACATTTACTTAAAACTCTGTATATAGAAATCCTGACTCACAGAAGGCTTTCCTCAAAAATACAAGTATTTTTATCAAAAATTTCAAGGTAAAGTATAAATATATAGATTCTAAGCATTATAGTAAAAGGGTTGTGTAAAGAAAACTTAATCCAGACAACAAAAAGAAATAAAAGGTATTCAAATTGGAAATGAAGAAGTCAAACTCTCTCTTTTTGCAGATGACATGATACTTTCTATGGAAAACCCAAAAAAGAGTCTACCCCCAAACTACTAGAACTCATACAGCAATTCAGTAATGTGGCAGAATACAAAATCAATGCACAGAAATCAATTGCTTTCTAGCAGGTGCAGCCACTCTGGAAAACAGCATGGAAGTTCCTCAAGAAGTTGAAAATAGAGCTACCCTATGACCCAGCAATCGCACTACTGGGTATTTACCCTAAAGATACAAATGTAGTGATCCGAAGGGGCACGTGAACCCAAATGTTTATAGCAGCAATGTCCACAATAGCCAAACTATGGAAAGAACCTAGATGTCCATCAACAGATATATATATATATATATATATATATATATATATATATATATATATAATGGAATACTATGCAGCCATCAAAAGTAATGAAATCTTGCCATTTGGGACGACATGGAAGGAACTAGAGGGTATTACGCTTAGCGAAATAAGTCAATCAGAGAAAGACATTTATCATATGATCTCCCTGATATGAGGAGATTGAGAGGGAATGTGGGGGGTTTGGGGTAGGAAAGGAATAAATGAAACAAGATGGGATTGGGAGGGAGACAAACCGTAACAGACTCTTAATCTCACAAAACAAACTGAGGGTTGCTGGGGGTAGGGGTGGGTAGGGAGAGGGTGGTTGGGTTATGGACATTGGGGAAGGTATGTGCTATGGTGAGTGCTGTGAAGTGTGTAAACCTGGCGATTCACAGACCTGTACCCCTGGGGCTAATAATACATTATATGTTAATAAAAAATTTAAAAATTTTTTTAAAAAGAAATCGTTTTCTTATACACTAACAAAGAAAAATACAGAAAGGGAAATTAGAGAATTAATTCCATTTACTATAGCACCAAGAACCATAAGATACCTAACCAAATAATAAACCAAACAATAAAGAAATGAAAGAGGTAAAGGATCTGTACTCAAGGAACTACAGAACACTTATGAGAGAAATTGAAGAAATGGAAGACCATTCCATGCTTATGGATCAAACGAATAAACATTGTTAAAATGTCCATACTGCCTAGACCAATCTATGCTTTCAGTGCTATCCTGCTCAAAATTCCACTGGCATTTTTCAAAGAGCTGGAACAAACAATCCTAAAATTTGTATGGAAACAGAAGAGACTCCAAATTGCTAAGGAAATTTTGAAAAAGAAAAACAAAACTGGGGGCATCACGTTGCCTGATTTCAAGCTTTACTACAATCACTTCTCAGCCTTTTGGCTAAGATTAAGTGTCAAGCTTTACTACAAAGCTTTGAACACTAGAACAGCATGGTACTGGCACAAAAACAGATGCATAGACTAGTGGAACAGAGTAGAGAGCCCAGATATGGACTCTCAACTCTATGGTCTAATCTTTGACAAAGCAGGAAAAAAATTTACAGTGGAAAAAAGACAGCCTCTTCAATAAATGGTGCTGGGAAAATTGGACAGCTATGTGTAGAAGAATGAAACTCAACCATCTCTTATACCATACACAAAACAACTCAAAATGGATAAAATATAAATTAGAAATGGATAAAAGACCTAAATGTGAGGCAGGAATCTATCAGAATCCTAGAGGAAAACATAGGCAGTAACCTCTTCAACATCGGCCACAGCAACTTCTTTCAAGTAGGTCTCCCAAGGCAAAGGAAACAAAAGCGAAAATGAAGCTTTTTTCAAAAGCTTACTGCAGAAATTTCTTAGGCAGAAATCTTCATTATAGCGTTTTCCTACCAGAATCTTGTTGGTTTTGTTTTTGGTTTGGGAGGTGAGGTTTTGTTTTGTTTTTGCAGAAGTACCAGGTTAAAATCAAACCAACCAAAAAAAACTTCAAAATAATCATCTAAGGTACTTAGCATTGTCATATATTTATTTAGCAAATTCTCTATTACCTGTCCAATATATGATATTCCTTAAATACATGCAAAAGGATATTTGACATTTTGTAAGTTGAATGTGATAGGTCCTTTTTGTGTGGTTCTTTTTGACCATTAGTCACAGTGGGTACCTATGTCTTCCATGTTACCATTTCAGTCACATTTTATACTTTATTGAAGATTGACAAACCTGTCAATTTTTGACATAAAGAACCAGCCACTATTTTTAGATGCTTTTTAATAATTTTTGAGAATGTTTTACCTGTAATTCTAAAATGTGACATGTTAAAGTAAGCACTCAAACATCTTAAATTTAATGATGAAGTAATTCTTTGTTAGGTTTTCTAGCCCAGATAGAGAATAAATTATTTTAATCTCGTTCCTAAAGTTATATCTAAAGACATGAGTTGTTGCATTGTTTTTATTATTCTCTGTTATTGAAGTAGAAAAGTGGCATTGTCCTGTGTTCACTTACATTATACTAATTAAATTTCCTGTGATCAGGATTTCAGTTTGTCTTATGACTTTATTCTTATGCAAGAAAATAATCCCAGTGAAATAATATGAGTTCAGCAAAATTAGTGAATTTCTGCCTCCAAACTCAATCACTTTTTAATTATTGCCATTAGTGTAGTTTGTGAGGTGTTTGCTAACAATTTGCTCTGTGTTACCTATCAAACACCACTTAAAGTGAAAGACAGTCTTTTCACACAAATCAAATTTTGAATAAACAAAACTGAAAACTGACTTACCAGTACTGTATTTTAAAAGTTTGGTTGAAAATTTTTTGGTTATGCCTGAAACCCAATGGGAAAGATAGTTGGAAGTTATCAGTTCTTTTAAAACTATAAGTTTGAACTCTATCGAAAAACTGATTACAGTCCCTTTAAAATTTGAGGACTATAGACAGAGTGAAATAATAACATCCCTTGAATAAAATAACTCTAAAATTCAAGATTGTTGTCATACTCCCTTGAGAGATTTTTGTCCTGCAGAAAAGGAACTGAAAAGGTTAAGTCCTATCTGTAAGAATCAGATTATAGTCTTGTGTATTTTTTTCACATTAAATATCAAAGATAGCTTAACAACATATTTAGAATTTTCTGGGTTTTACTATTAATAAAGTTAAAAGAAAATCTGGTGTGATCAGGTGGTAGAGCCACATTAAGTTTGTGTGTGAAACATCCATTGTGCTTATCTCTACTCTAGATATTGCTCTGAACCCATGTTCCACATTCTGAATTCTGTGTATAAAGTTAAACATTGCAGAAGGGCATATATCTGATGGTACAGATGAATAAGGCTGAAGTTGAGTAATAAGCAAACTTGGTAAATTTAATATATTCTTGTCTTCAATATGTCTGCTATTAATATAATTTGATTATTTTGTGGGAAATTATAAGACACTGCTAAAAATACCTGATAGATTTTAAAATTACCACAAATTTAAGGCTCCTATTTATACTACAATACTGTATTCTAACTTACCAAAACTAGTATTAAATTTCTTAAAGTATTAATTACTTGCAGGCAAAGTTGTTGGCTATGCAACAAGCCAGAGAGACTGCAATTCAACAGTACAAAAAACTGGAAGAAGAAATCCAGACACTTCGAGTTTACTACAGGTAAAATTCTTTTTTAACCTGGGCATAAACAAATGTTGTTGGTCAGGCCCTATTGAACTATTTCCTCATCTAAATGCCACCTCTGAGATGGTATATATTTTTAAAATAGTACATGAATAACAGTAATAATAGCCTTTTGCCAATTATAATATAATATGGGAAATTTATAAAGAAATGCCACTGAAGGATTTTTAACACTTATTTAATTTATGCTCCAAGAGTAGTTGTGAAATTAAATTCAGTAGGTCACGCTGGCATTTTTTAATGAAAAGAACTAGAATAGAAAATGTCAGAGTGCATCTCCTATAGTAAGGGTAAATATTGTTTTGTGATACTTTTGTTTCAGTTTTGTGTTGTGTGAGAGAGAGTTAAGATTGTGTATTGGGTTTTGTATAAAATATATATATTTTCACAGTGGATCATGGTAAAAAAAAGAAAGGGGGTTTGAAAAATGATATACAATATCCTGTATGTTCTCTGATACTTAATAAGAGTAAAAAACCCTCAAGTCT
The DNA here is from genome assembly GCF_963455335.1 of Martes martes. NCBI lineage: Eukaryota > Metazoa > Chordata > Mammalia > Carnivora > Mustelidae > Martes > Martes martes. Next base: position 85,367,805 of record NC_137894.1, read on the forward strand.
GAAGTGTAAGAAGTCACTAACTTGGGCTGTGAGTTATTGAAAGATTTTCTTTTAATTTTTCCCCTTCTCAGAATAATGTTGTTAAGTACAAAAAAATGCAATTAAATAAAAATCAGTTTTACTTAAATAGTTATGAAAGTATTATGTCATGATATATTACTATATTCACACATGATTATTAATACGTAAAATTAGTATGTCTAATGGCAAGTCTATTAACTATAATTTCAAAGTAGTGATGACTGTAATGGTATTTTTGGGATAACCCTGAAATGTGATGTGAAAACACCAGTGGTTCCAATGGGTGCAAATTTTCAAGAACTGCTACACAGTACTGCTATAGTTTATTGCCTATGTTCATAATTGTAAGAAATACAGTTTACACAAGAGTGAAAAACAAAGTTGAATTTTTTTTTCTCATCCCAAGTTGAGAATGCCTGCTTTAAAGCAATGTTACTGGCATATTGTAGTTGGTTTATTATTATGAGTTGAATTCTGTCCCTCAAAAAAGATATGCTGAAGTCATAACCCCTAGAATCTCAGAATGTGACCATTTGGAAGTAAGTCCTTAAGAGAGGCAACCAAGTAAAATTGGGTCATTAGCATGGGCTCTAACCTAGTATGATTGATGTTCTGTAACAAGGAGAAATTTGGACACAGAGACACACACATAGAAGAAGTCTATAGAAAGACACACGGAGAAGACAACTTTGTGCCGGCATCCACAAGCCAAGTAATGCCAAAGATTGGCAGTAAACACCAAAATGTAGAAAAGGCCTCGGAGGATTCTCACCTATAGCCATCAAAGAGAGCATAGCCCAGCCGACACCTTGATTTTGGACTTGTAGGTTCCAGAACTGTAAGACAATAAATTTCTCTTTTAATCTCCCAGTTTGTGGTACATGTTATAGTAGTCTTAGGAATTAGTGCAGTTATATAATATTAAGTATGTTTGATTGATGACTGACTGGGGAATCATTTGTCTGCAGTTAGAAGCAATGTCTGTGTGTGATCATGTGGGTAAACAGAAACCTGATGGCTAATGAAGACATACCAGCCACTCACCCTTTTCTTTTTGTAACTATACAGTGGATATGACAATCCTTCCTCCATACTTTACACCAATGGATTCTCAACTATAGCTGTGCATTAGAAGCACCTGAGGAGCCTCTCAAAATCCTAATCCCCATCTCCTCCTAGGCCAACTACATCAGTCTCCTGAGGTAGGCTAGGTTGTCAGTGTGTTTTAAGTTCCCTAAAAATTCCCACATGTATTCAAGTTTGAGGGATGTTGCTTTACAAATGCATTTCAGGTAGCTACATTGAATTAGGGTCTCGGTAGAATAATAGAGGCATATATTAAACCCTCTACTAGGACTTAATGAATATTGTGTGATTTGTGCCCTTGGATATTTGCAGTGCAATATGAAGTAGCTTCAGACTATTGGTAAGGGAGGGTTTCCATGGAACCTTTTCCTGCCATCCTTGTGAGATAGGAGAGCAAATTCTTGTTGATAAAGTGACAGTGTCCAAGAATTCTGAGAAGCATATAATAATCTTACATGAACTGATATTCTTTTCTTGAAAAACAAACCTTGATGTCAGTTCCTAATGTTCCTTCTTTTTACTGAATTGCAGAAGATTACTGAAAGATTTTTTAAAAATTTTAAAGCTAAAGTACTTGTTTTCCAAAGACTTTTTTTACCTACATGAATATAACAGAGTTAAACATTCTCTTCTAGATAAAGAGTTAACAGTTGTTGGCTCCAAGATACACTTTACATGTACCCGTCTCACTACTGCTTAAAAAAAAAAAAAAAAAAGCTAGGAGTGCGGTAAAGCTACTGGGATTTGCGCTTAAGACAGCCCTGCCTTTTGTGACTTATATAAATGAACCTCTCCAAGACCATTTCCTTTTTATGAAATTAGAATTATAGCACCTACCTCATAGAGTTGTTTTAAGTATGTACAGTTCTTAGCACAGTATTTAGCTTATTATTAGTGCTCAACCAACGTTAAGATAAATTTACTTTTATACAACAATGTCAGTGAGGTAGGAGTAGAATAAAAATGTATATTACTGAAGCCAAAGGAGATTTAAAAAAAAAAAAAAAAGGTTGCTAACTGGTTAGGAAGATAAGGAGAAAAGTGTCCTTTTTATTGAAATTAGGTAGTCATTAGTAATCTTCACAGAAGTAATTTTAACAAAGCAATGGACACAGAAGACAGTGTTCTGTGAACTGAAGATTAGAGGTCAAGAAGCATAGTAATTGGGACAATAGAGCGGTCCTTGAAGAATAATCTTGAATAAGATTATGGTAGTTAATGGTAGCTGAGAAGAAAGGAAGATAGGCTAAGGACTTTTGTTTTTTTCTTTTTGAAAAATGGCAGATATTTGAGCCTGTGTATGACTAATTGGAAAGAGCCAATGGAGAGAATTGTTATGGCTGGAACAGGGTTCCTACAGAAATAGAAAGAGGTGGAATTTAGAATCTGCCAAAGTGTTTTCCTTGAACAGGAAGATGGTCACCCAGGGCTCACAGACAGGACTCAAGGAGATAAGAATAGTTGTGGGATAGAAATAAGTTTCAGTTCACAATTAAGAGGTTCACTTTTTCCTGTAAAGTGAGGGTCATGGTGGACTTGAAAAGTGCAGAGGGCAGGAGGCTTTGAAAGGGAGTGGGAAAGAGTAGCTACTGAAGGGAAGGGAAAGAGAACCGAATTAAGGCAAGAAGAACACGATGAGCAGTCCTGAAGAGCCAGCTGGGCATAGATGCTACAGAGGAGTCTGAGTTCCAGCTTGTACAGCTGCATAACTTAACAAGTTCAACTATCTTGTGTAGTAGCACAGAAGGGAAAGGATTGAAATGATCCAGGATTACAAGTTTGCAGGATTGAAACGGTGGAGAGGAGAGTGGTTGAAAGTAAACCAGCAAAAAGTTGTTTAAATGATGAATGATAGTCTAAGCTAAATAGAGCAGGAAATAAAACTGAAAGAACACGTATACCAAGAGAGAAAAAGAAGGAATCAAGAAACCCTAAATCTTGAGATCAAAGAGCAAAGGCAGTGGGAATTAGAAAATTCAAGAGCTAAAAGGATCAGAGGTTGTAGGCGGAAAGCGGAATGTTGCTGTTTAAGATCTCCGAGGTGAAGCACTCAGTCTGAGCACTGACCGTATTAAAAGCACTGCCTTAGAAGTAGATGAAATGGAGAGCAGCAAGGGGGTCAGTAGGTAGGAAGAAGTGAAAGATTAATGACACTAAAGTATTGAATACCCATTTTGGATATTGTCTGAAAATATTGGGTACTCACTGGAAGTGCCAATGACTGTAATGCCGAATGACTGAAAAGTAGAGCGATAAAAGCTGCATGTTGAAATAAACAGCTATATGTATCATATTAAAGGAAGAAATCTGTATGGTGTGTGATGCGCAGGAGAATGTGTGTGTCTATGACGACAGTTGCGTCTTTCTAGATACCTCATAGAAGTGGAAACATACAATATTTTGAAAATAAGAAGACCCACATTTCTATCAAAAATGTACAGAGAGGGGCGCCTGGGTGGCTCAGTGGGTTAGGCCTCTGCCTTCGACTCAGGTCATGATCCCAGCGTCCTGGGATCGATCCCCGCATTGGGCTCTCTGCTCAGCGGGGAACCTGCTTCCCTTCTTCTCTCTCTGCCTGCCTCTCTGTCTACTTGTGATCTCTGTCAAATAAATAAATAAAATCTTAAAAAAAAAAAAAGTACAGAGAACTTTCATGCATTGTTGATGGGGATAGAAAATGATGCATGTGCTGTGGAAAGCAGTTTGGCAGTTTCTCAAAATTAGACATGAAGTTCCCACATGATCCAGAAATTCCACACATAGGTATAGACCCTAAAAGACCTGGAGGCAAGGACTCAAAAAACCAGATACTTGCACACCAGTGTGCATACTGTATTGTTCAAATTAGCCAAAAGTTGAAAACAAAGCAAGCCAAGCCCATCAATAGATAAACACATGAATAAAATGTGTTATATGCATACAGTGGGATATTAGTCAGCCGTAAAAAGAGATGAATTTCTGATACATGCTACAACATGAATAAAAGCATTATGCTAAGTAGAATAAGCCAGAGAGAAAAGATAAATATTGTAGGTTTCCACTTCTGTGAGGTATCTAGAATAGGCAAATTCATAGCCACAGAAAGTAGAATAGAGTTACCACTGGCTGCAGGAAGGGGAGTTGGGGAGTTTCCAGGGGCTAGGGGAGGAGAGAATGGAGAGTTGTGGTTTAATATTTACAGAGTTTCTGTTTGGGATGGTAAAAAAATTCTGGAAATAGATAGTGGTAATGGTTGCACAACACTGTGAATGTACTTCATGCCACTGAATTGTACACTTAAAAAATGGTTAAAATGGTAAGTTTTAGGTTATCTTACCACATTTTTTTTTTTTAAATGTACAAAGAACATCCTGCGAGGATATACAGAAATTTATTTAAAATAGAATAGGGGTAAAATCCCTGGGATATTAGACTCTGGGAAAGGAGAGGCAATTATAAAAAGAACAAAGCTAAAATTTCATGGGGGCTCACATTCTGATTTAATTGATTCAAATGAAAGTAAACAGTATTTCTTAGTCACTTGAATAGATGGTGGTTACAAATCCATACATGAAACACAACTAGTATTCATAGAGATACGTTTCTTTCTCACTTTCCTATGTTATAGAGGATAGGATAAAGTTCCATTTTTATGTGAAGAAAACCAAGACTAATTCTGTAATCTCTGTGTGTAAAGAATTCCTAGATAATAAATTTTGTGTAGCAAAGTTTGAGAAAAAGTACATTTCAGTTATTCAAGTCAATTTTACACACACGTATGCACAATGTATATATTATCATGTCAGACAAAGTTATTTACCAACAACCAAGAAAAAACAAGCTAAGAAAAATAAAGAAATTGGACAGTAAGCTGGAGTCAGGAGCAAGTCTGAGTACAGCTTGTATGTTTATACCACAAAACAGCAAAAGAATGAATAAACCTCAAGAGTAAGTCTGGCTCTCAGCTTTTCAACAGCGAAAGACAGGGAGGATGTATGATCAGTTATCAGTTTTAGGGGCAGATTAAATTATGCTGATGACTTTCATTCTGCCTTTCCTTTAGTTCTGTCCGTTAGTGATAAGGACCTTATTCTCTTTCAATTCTTTTCCAAAGATAATTTTTCTTTTGCTGGGTTATGTGCACTAAGAGCTACTGTTACTATAACCATTCCATTTCCCTGTATGGAAATAAGGAATATAGAACTATATTTTTCTGAGCTTTCTCTATTCTGTCTGTTGTCCTTTGAGTTTTAGAAGATTTTGAGTACTAAGAAGAGAAATGTTGGGCTTTCATTTTGTTTGGCCCATTTAGGGACAGGGGCAATGAGGTCCTTGGGCAGAGATACTAAACCTAGGCATTATAACTGACAGCTCTTTCATATTAAAGCAGGAGGCATAGCAGAGGAATAGGAATAGGAAGACTTAAAATAAATTTCACTTGTTTTTTTTTAAGGTTTTATTTATTTATTTGACACAGAGAGAGAGGGAACACAAGCAGGGGTAGTGGGAGAGGGAGAAGCAGGCTTCCCGACGAGCCCGGAATCTGATGTGGGGCTCGATCCCGGGACCCTGAGGTCATGACCTGAGCCAAAGGCAGACGCTTAACCACTGAGCCACCCAGGCACCCAAATTTCACTTATTTTAAAAGTGTTTTTAGTAAAGCATTAGTGCCTCCTCATTGCTGTGCTAAATGCTAAATTCATTTGCAACAGCTTCATTAGTTTCAGCCTAAACAGCTTCACCAGGGAATGATCTTAAACTTGTAAGGTTTAGATTTGTATTTAGTAATGATTTCTTTCCTGTTATTATAAACCTGTAGTGCTGCATTCCTCAGTTCAGGAGGCATAATAATAACAACCTCTTTCTGATCGAGAGAATGCCTGAGTTTCAGTGTTTGCTGATTTTATAGTTCTTCCTTACATTTCCTTTTGCTTAAAAAAGTGGAAGTTCAAGGTGTAGATAAGAATTAGATCCTGTTGTTTAGTGCCAGTAAACTAGGATTTAATATTTATAATAACAGCAGTTTATGTTTTAAGTTTATATTATATTTGTGTGCTTCTGTGTGGGAAGTTGTGATGCCTTTCAGAACCTAGTAAATTCCACATTTAGACCACAAATATTGAATAGAATGCTCCATATTTTAAGGTAGTATGTTTCCTATGATTGTACTGGTATTTTCTTAATCATCGAAATCATTTCTTAGTAGAATACTTACATGTTTGACATAGTGAAAACTGGACTAAACATGAGCCCTACTAAGTGGTTTGTAATATGCATTTCAAAGTTTAGAGGCCATAATATAGAGCCCATGTAAAATATACTGGAAAAAAAGAATGAAATTCTTAATTTTTTCTACATTCTTTTTCTAAATTTTATTTAGTATGAGTCTTTTAGTTCTTAGTTACGTTTTTTCTCTGTGTATATGCCACCCTTAGCAATCAAAAGCATTACTGTCACTAAGAACTGGTGTTTTATTTTGTTTCTTTAGTGGTGATGATAAGTGTTCCTTGAACCATACATACTCTCAGAACTACACATTGATAAGACGATGCCTATGGCATGCGCATTTTTCTCAATGCAACCCCTCAATGAGAGGGGTTGAACGCTTGATCCTGACCACATTTGTTCAACCTTCTAATCAGTTGTGCTAATTGGACTGCCCAATGACATAAAAAATTTTGTCACATAGTATTTTTGATAAGAATTAACTATCCATGAAGTTGTGTTATAGTACCATACTGCTAAAGCAGTAATAAAAAGAGCAAAAGACCTGAATTCTTTCATTTTTGCCATTAATCAGATTTGTTTTTTTTTAACATAGGCAAGCCCCAAACTCTCTGTGTTTCAGGTGTTGTTGTTGTTGTTTAAGATTTTATTTTATTTATTTGACAGAGACACAGTGAGAGAGGGAACACAAGCAGGGGGAGTGAGAGAGGGAGAAGCCAGCTTCCCACTGAGCAGGGAGCTTGATGCAGGGCTCAATCCCAGGACCTGGGATCATGGCCTGAGCCAAAGGCAAACAACTTAATAACTGAGCTATCCAGGCGCCCCTGTGTTTAATTTTTTTAACTTTGACACTAGGGGCTTTTGTAGTTAATTCTAACATTTTGTGAAATTTCTCGCCCTTTCATTGTTTAGTGATGTTTGTTTGTTTGTTTCTTTATTTAGAATCAAGAACTATTGAGGCACTGGCTCAGTCAATAGAGCATGCAACTCGATCTCAGGGTTGTGAGTTCGAGCCCCATGTTGGGTGTAGAGATTACTTAAAAATAAAATCTTTAAAAAAAAAAAGCACAGGGGCGCCTGGGTGGCTCAGTGGGTTAAGCCGCTGCCTTCGGCTCAGGTCATGATCTCAGGGTCCTGGGATTGAGTCCCGCATCGGGCTCTCTGCTCAGCAGGGAGCCTGCTTCCCTCTCACTGTCTCTGCCTCTCTGCCTACTTGTGATCTCTCTCTGTCAAATAAATAAATAAAATCTTTAAAAATAAAAAAAAAAAAAAGCACAAAAACTGTCTTCTTATACTATTAAGTTGCACCTGTTTTCAGGGCCTTTTTAACATACAGTTGGTTTCACCTTTACTAGTCAAACCACCATATATATTTGTTGGTGACTCTGGATGCAAAACAAAAGGAAAATTAAAACAAGTTTGAAAAACAAAAAACCTTAAGGTTTGTGTTTTCTGTATGTCCACTGATTTGGAATGTAGTTATTAAAGATTCTTTCCTTCCTCCTCTCAAATTATAGGATGTGACATTTAGTAAGTTACTTCTGAATGTCAGTTACTTCACCTATAAACGGATATCTGACCTACTTACTGTAAAAATCAGTGAGAAAATACATTTAGATGTTTTTTGAAAACTGTAAAGCACTGTTCAAGGAAATAAATTAATAGTCTACTGATAAAATTACTTTAAAAGTTTTGCTTTACTCAGATGTAAGACAACTTAAATTAGTAAAAGTGGGGCATCTGGGTGGCTCAGTGGGTTAAAGCCTCTGCCTTCAGCTCAGGTCATGATCTCAGGGTCCTGGGATCGAGCCCCGAATCCTGCTTTCTGCTCAGCGGGGAGCCTGCTTCCCATCCTCTCTCTCTCTGCCTGCCTCTCTGCCTACTTGTGATCTCTGTCTGTCAAATGAATAAATAAAATCTTAAAAAAAATAAATTAGTAAAAGTCCATTTCTAGTGAAATATTTTATGCTTCTGTGACTGTATCCAGAAGGCTATTTTTTGCATTGTCAATTTTCACTGTTTGCTGGGCCTTGTTCTAACAATAAGTTAAAAAGCAAAACTAAAATTTATCAAGTATAATTCTGCTGGTCTTTGTTTTTCAACCAAATGACCTTTATTTATCTTTTAAGAGCATTTAACAAAATATTTTGTCATTTAATCATCGTGGTTAGCAAAGGGCCTAGAGTTAAAATGGGCTTTCTCCTGGTGTTTGCCATCTATTAACATTATTTCTATTAGCTTCAGAAAATTTTAATTTTAGAGTTTGTTGGATAAAAAAGTGGTATTTCCCTTGATCTTGGCACGGAATCACCATTATTATAGCCCCACAGGTGCCAGTTGCCTCATGCATACGTGGTCTTTCATTTGTCTCTTCTCACAAATGTAATCAGTGGCCAAATTCTGCTATACTTTTCCTTGCAGTGTCCACTACTTTTGCCTTCTTATTTCCCACAGTTCCTACCTTACATAAGGCTTGTACAATGTCCTGGCCAGGCTTTTCTTACTACTTCATCTACTTGTCTCCATTCCTTACTCCTCTTAAGATTCCTGAAACATTATTTTCAACCTCTCACTCAGCCATTAACACTATTTAATGATACCACATTAGCTATACAATAAATTCCAAACTGTAACCTAACATTCATGAACCCTTGTTATTTCTGCCTCCTCTCTGTCTGGATTACTGTTCACCCATCATCTTTTTGCCTGCTGGTTTCATTCCTATCAGTGGTCACCAGTGCCAGTACACTGCCTCACACGTGGTAGGAACCCAATCAATATTTGTTATACTGAATTGACTATTATTTGCACTCCCAAAATGAACCGTTCACTATTTCCTGAACATACCCCACGATTCCCCACTCCAGTGCTTTCCCGTATGTCCCCTATTCCTCCTGGAATACTCCCATCTCTGCCTATCACCTTATTGAGCTTTTGGAACACAATATAAATATCAATTATTCTATTAATCTTTTTCTTATATTTTCAACCAGAAATGATCTCATTTTACCCAAAACTTAACTAACTACTTAACTAATAGTTCTTCACAATGGCTCTCACAACACATACCTCATGCTTACTTATATCATAGTTTTATGACTATTTCTCTTAATTCCTCTACCAGGGCTGCTATTCTTTATATATACCCAGGCCTTCAGTAAATATTTGCCAAGCAAATAAATAAACAATGAAATTTAACACTAGATTTAAAGTTTCTTATGATGAAAAGTTTCTTCAGGATAGTAGTGTGTGTACAATGCATACAATTAGAATTCAATGATGAATTAAATATTTGGAAATAGTATGGACCTAGTCCAACATCTTGATTAGTCATCTGCATCTGTGTGGGGCAAAACAGGGTCTCCATGTAACAGAGTATGTTATCTGACAAGAAAGTTTATTTTTTCCCAGGCCAACAGTATTCAAACTTGAAAACTGTTATTAGAAATACTTGTTTGAATTTTACTTTTTTTTTAAATTTAGAATTAAAAACTGAAGAAGCAATATTATTATCATATATCAATGTCATATATCATATTCATTCCAATATTGTTTCTTACAGTGAAAAAATAAGTTAGAATCTTTCCTATGGATATTTTGTTTAGTCAATACATTATCTTAACATATTAAGTTAATTGTCATAATAAAAACTGGAAGATCTGCCAACATGGGACCCTTAATGATTATATCATGGTGTGTATATTAATTAGTCAGGGTGCTCCAGAGCAACAGAACCAAGAAACTGTGCACATACGTGGAGAGGATTAATGTGAAGGAATTCACATGCATTTAGAAGGTGGCCAGTCTAGAATATGCAAAGTAAGCTAGCTGGCTGGAGAGCCAGGGAAGAGTTGATGTTGCTGTCATGAATCCGAAGATGCAGAATTCCTTCTTCCTCAGGGAAGCGCTTTCTTTTTCTTAAAGCCTTCACCTAATTGGACGAGCTTCCCCCCCACCCACCACATTATGAAGAGTAATCTGCTTTCCTCAGAGTCTACTGACCTAAATAGTAATCATATGTAAAAAAAAAAAAAAAAAGAAAGAAAGAAAGAAAAACTTTATAGCAACATCTAGATTGATGTTTGAACAAGTGTATGGTACCATAGCCTAGCCAAGTTGACAAAATTCACCCCCACACCTGTGCATTCAGCAATCAGCTGGGACTAAGTAGAAGCTACTTTCTCTAAAAAGAGCACACACTCTCTATTTCGCCGTATTTCCCATCGTGCCTACTTCATGCATTTCAGATCATCTGCCTCATTCATATAGGTATATAAGTTTGTGACCCCAGATGTATGTTGTAATCTTCCTTATTTATAAAAGGAGTATTTGTATGCCTATTACAAATGCACTGTCCCCTGGCTGCCTCTCTACCCTCATTTATTAACATGTTTCTACTCTTGCTGTAGCTACCCTAGTTCCCTTATTATCATAAACCTTCTAAGAATACTGCCCTCTCAGAGCCTTGACTTTTTTCTTTGCCTCAAGTGATCTGCGCTCCAAATGTTGCAAGACTTCTTCTTCACTTTGTTCAACTTTCTGTTTAAATGTACCTGACCAGTGTGCCTGGGTGGCTCAGTTGGTTAAGCATCTGCCTTCAGCTCAGGTCAGTATCCTGGAATCCCAGGATCCAGTCCCACTTTAGACTCCCTGCTGAGCAGGGAGTCTGCTTCTCCCTCTGACCCTTGCCCCTCTTGTGCTCTCTCTCTCTCATTCTCTCCCTCTCAAATAAATAAAATCTTAAAATAAATAATGATAAATGTACCTGACCATCTAAAATAGCCTGCCTCCTCTCTGTATCACGTCATTACCCTCTACTGATTTTCTTTGTAATAGACGATCACAAATGACCCTATACTCTTTGTGGATGGTCTTCTAGAAATTAAATTCTTCAAGGACAGGGATTTTGTGTGCTTACCACTGTATCTTACACCTGAATCAGTTCTTAGCATATCTTTAGTGGTCAATAGAAGTTTTCTGAACATATGAATATATGTGTAAACATTGTAATATGTTAGAAACTTAACAGCAGGTTATGCAGGAAATGGGACTAAGTGTAACAGATTTATTATCTGGTAAGTGAGAGAAGAGGAAATTTTACATTGCATTTCATGCCCTAATAAAGTATTTGAAGCTTTTATAAGTATGCATTACTTTTACATAAAAAATGAATTTAATTTAAAAAAACACCTTTACCCATAACCTGAACAATATAAATTTGTTACCTAGAAATAAATAACCATCTCTAAAACCTAGATCTGTAATGCCCACATATGTGTGTGTGTGTGACAGGAATTCATTTTCTTTAATAGATGTTATTAGTGGTGTGCTTTACAAAAAGATAAGATATATAAGGGAATGAAAATCCAAAGCAGATTCATTATGAATTCATTATGAATCTACATTATGGAATACATTTCTATAAATGATAACCTCACTTATGTTTTAAGTTTGCCAAATATTTCAAACTATTTTTCAAGTACTTTACATTGCAGAAATTGAAACACTTTTAAAGAATAATATGTTAAATTGAAAAATTACCAACTTTAAAAAATGTATTAACTGAAACATTCTCTTGCCACTTGGTAGCAGCAGGGGCCCATGGCAGGTTAGTAAGAAAACAGGTGCCTTTTTTTAAAAAAATCCAATCCTGGGGCGTCTAGGTGGCTCAGTGGGTTAAAGCCTCTGCCTTTGGCTCAGGTCGTGATCCCAGGTCCTGGGATCGAGCCCCGCATAAGGCTCTCTGCTCAGCCTGGAGCCTGCTTTCTCCTCTCTCTCTGCCTGCCTCTCTGCCTACTTATAATCTCTGTCTGTCAAATAATTAATTAAAATCTTAAAAAAAAAAAATCCAATCCTATGAACATTAGCTATGGCCAGAACTGACAATGAAAGTAGAGAATTCCTTCCTATTTCAAAAGACTTCACTGAGTACAATTAGACTTAATTTAGCATATTTGAATTACAAATGTTTTTCTCTTCCTATACATGACATATATATGTATGTTATTAATTCTTTAAAGGAAACTTTAAAGGATACTCTTAATGCTTTAAAGAATACTTTAAAAATTTTATTCAATCTTTTTTTTAAGTTTTATTCAATCTAAACTAGTTTAAAATATTTGACAAATGGAAATAATAGCTAATAATCGAAAACATTTCCTCAGAAACTTTATGATTCATTAACCATGAAAACAATAAATAATGGTTTGATAATGTATAGAACAAGACATAAGACACTGAGATCCTGGAGCTACTCTTGATTTCTAATGCCACTGTTGTCATAAAAAGCTTAGTAAATATTAACTGAGGATGAGGATGATCCCACAGTATTTTTAAGACTGTGTGGCACTGGCAGTCCAGGCCGAGATCCGGGACTTACTATTGTCATTTGCCTTGGGTCCTTTCCACCTGGGCCTCTCCCAAAAGGACAAATGTTTACCTGCAGTTAGGCATTTAAATGTGTAAATATCCAGTCTCAATTATATACGAAGTAGCTCAAGTTTTCACTCGTTAAATCACAAACTAGTTTTTCTCTGAGGTTTAAATTGGTGTTCCAAATGTTTGCAAAGGTCCACATAGGCTTACTTGAATGTTTTTTCCATTATTCCAAACAAACAAAAAAAAATTATTTTATAAACTCAGGTCAATATAAAAATATTTTGTTCCTCTTATAATTCTAAACTCAAGATATTTATGAAATGTCTGAGTTTATTATTATAGTTTACTATTCTGCTTAGTTGTTAAGTTTTAAGTGTTGTACCGTATATCTTGTTTCCTTTGGGCCTGGAAGGGTTTTATTTTATGATTGTCAATATTCTATTAATATACTTACAGTCACTTCCCAAATAACTGCTTCTCATTAGGTCAGAAATAAGCAATACTTGTTACTACATGAAACAATCATGCTAGGGATTTTCTTTAGTGTTATTGACATTATTGATCTGATAAATATTTTAATGTACATTAATCCGTAGAAAGTTTAGATGTCCTATAGAGCTAGGCCAGCTGTTCCCAAAAAAATGAAAATTTTCTGAAACTTTGTTTATATGAAAAAATGTGAAAATTGAGATTTTGTTCTAGAAAGTTGAATACTCTACACCATTGGTTCATAATTGAGCTATGGAAGTTTTCTGATTTTGTTTGGTTTGATTTCACTTTTTTGAATTTGTTTTGTTGTATATGATTCAGAATTGAAATAATCATTTATCTAGTTTTGCTACTCTGTTACCTGAAAACTAAAGTTAAACCAAGGAGTCAAGTAGTATTAGTCTTTTGTGTCCTGACATGATTTTTAATAGCTACTTATTTTTATTTATAATTAGTAACATGATGAAAAAGTGACAAATAGACTTGAATTATAATTCATAGGAAGAAAACTTCATTTATTCTAAATCTGATTTAATTAGATCTTTGTTTATTGTTTTATTTGTTATATGTTTATTTTGCGTTTTTTTGTACTATACAGTGTTTTAATTCAGAGCTGACATTATAGTAAGGCAGATGGTATAGATTCTAAGTGACCTTTGACAGGTAATTAACCTGTCTGAGCCTCAAGTTCCTGACCTGTAAAATTGGAATTGTAATATTACCTGCCTCATATTATTTTTGAGAAAAATCAAATGAAATAATGCATGCCAAATGCTTTGTACAGTTGCTGGGTGCAGGCTTAGGTATTTAATAAATGTGAACCATTGTTATTATAATCCCCATGCTGAGTTTATATTGAGTTGTCATTCACTTTTCTTTGAAATTCTGTTAATACATTTCCACTTTTTTTTTAAGTATTTTTTGGCTCAAAATACAATATTGTGACTGTAATATGGAATTGTTTGGTTTTTCTTTAGGAACAAGTTTTCACTGGAGTTAGAGGTCTTGTTTTTTCCTTGTTGTGGGATATTTTAAGAAAATACTTAGTCAAAATGATGTGCTTGAACTTAGATTTGGCTCCTTTTTTTAATGAACAGTTTGTTTTGGGGAGTTGTTTCTTTTTTTTTTTTTAATTTTTTTTAAACTTTTTATTTCTTTTCAGCATAACAGTATTCATTGTTTTTGCACCACACCCAGTGATCCATGCAATCCGTGCCCTCCCTAATACCCACCACCTTGTTCCCCCAACCTCCCACCCCCCCGCCCCTTCAAAACCCTCAGGTTGTTTTTCAGAGTCCATAGTCTCTCATGGATCACCTCCCCTTCCAGTTTCCCTCAACTCCCTTCTCCTCTCCATCTCCCCTTGTCCTCCATGTTATTTGTTATGCTTCACAAATAAGTGAAACCATATGATAATTGACTCTCTCTGCTTGACTTATTTCACTCAGCATAATCTCTTCCAGTCCTGTCCATGTTACTACAAATGTTGGGTATTCATCCTTTCTGATGGAGGCATAATACTCCATAGTGTATATGGACCACATCTTCCTTATCCATTCATCCGTTGAAGGGCATCTTGGTTCTTTCCACAGTTTGGCGACCATGGCCATTTCTGCTATAAACATTGGGTTACAGATGGCCCTTCTTTTCACTCCATCTGTATCTTTGGGGTAAATACCCAGTAGTGCAATTGCAGGATCATAGAGAAGCTCTATTTTTAATTTCTTGAGGAATCTCCACACTGTTCTCCAAAGTGGCTGCACCAACTTGCATTCCCACCAACAGTGTAAGAGGGTTCCCCTTTCTCCACATCCTCTCCAACACATGTTGTTTCCTGTCTTGCTAATTTTGGCCATTCTAACTGGTGTAAGGTGGTATCTTGATGTGGTTTTAATTTGAATCTTCCTAATGGCTAGTGATGATGAACATTTTTTCATGTGTCTGATAGACATTTGTATGTCTTCATTGGAGAAGTGTCTGTTCATATCTTCTGCCCATTTTTTGATATGATTGTCTGTTTTGTGTGTGTTGAGTTTGAGAAGTTCTTTATAGATCCTGGATATCAACCTTTTGTCTGTACTGTCATTTGCAAATATCTTCTCCCATTCCGTGGGTTACCTCTTTGTTTTGTTGACTGTTTCCTTTGCTGTGCGGAAGTTTTTGATCTTGATGAAGTCCCAAAAGTTCATTTTCGCTTTTGTTTCCTTTCCCTTTGGAGACATATCTTGAAAGAAGTTGCTGTGGCTGATATCGAAGACGTTACTGCCTATGTTCTCCTCTAGGATTCTGATGGATTCCTGTCTCACGTTGAGGTCTTTTATCCATTTCGAGTTTATCTTTGTGTACGGTGTAAGAGAATGGTCGAGTTTCATTCTTCTACATATAGCTGTCCAGTTTTCCCAGCACCATTTATTGAAGAGACTGTCTTTTTTCCACTGGATATTTTTTCCTGCTTTGTCGAAGATTATTTGACCATAGAGTTGAGGGTCCATATCTGGGCTCTCTACTCTGTTCCACTGATCTATGTGTCTGTTTTTATGCCAGTACCATGCTGTCCTGGTGATCACAGCTTTGTAGTAAAGCTTGAAATCAGGTAACGTGATGCCGCCTGTTTTATTTTTGTTTTTCAACATTTCCTTAGCGATTCGGGGTCTCTTCTGATTCCATACAAATTTTAGGATTATTTTCTCCAGCTCTTTGAAAAATACCGGTGGAATTTTGATCGGAATGACATTAAAAGTATAGATTGCTCTAGGCAGTATAGACATTTTAACAATGTTTATTCTTCTGATCCAAGAGCATGGAATGGTCTTCCATCTTTTTGTGTCTTCTTCAGTTTCTTTCATGAGTGTTCTGTAGTTCCTTGAGTACAGATCCTTTACCTCTTTGGTTAGGTTTATTCCCAGGTATCTTATGGTTCTTGGTGCTATAGTAAATGGAATCGATTCTCTAATTTCCCTTTCTGTATTTTCATTGTTAGTGTATAAGAAAGTCACTAATTTCTGACCATTGACTTTGTATCCTGCCACGTTACTGAATTGCTGTATGAGTTCTAGTACATTAGTAGTAGGAGATTTTAACACGCCTCTCTCAGAAATAGATCATTGAGGCAGAAAATCAATAAAGAAACAAGAGCATTGAATGACACATTGGACCAGGTGGACCTCATAGATATATACAGAACATTCCACCCTAAAACAACAGAATACTCATTCTTCTCAAGTGCACATGGAACCTTCTCAAGAATAGACCACATACTGGGTCACAAATCAGGACTCAACCGATACCAAAAGACAGATTATTCCCTGCATATTCTCAGATCACAATGCTTTGAAACTGGAGCTCAATCACAAGGAAAAGTTCGGAAGGAGTTCAAACACCTGGAAGCTAAAGACCACCTTGCTTAAGAATGCTTGGATCAACCAGGAGATCAAAGAAGAACTTAAACAATTCATGGAAGCCAATGAGAATGAAGACACTTCGGTTCAAAACCTATGGGATACAGCAAAGGCGGTCCTAAGGGGGAAATACATAGCCACCCAAGCCTCCCTCAAAAAAATTGAAAAATCCAGAATACACCAGCTGTCTCTATACCTTAAAGAACTGGGGAGTTGTTTCTTCACACAGGAACATTTTAATGGTGAGAAATCTATTGAGAATTAGAAAATTAATAATTTTTCATTTTTCTTCTACCTTATTAAAAATATTTTTATAGAGTTCACAATCAAAATATACCATTTCTCCCAATGTTTTCTATTAAAGCATCTGCCCCAGGGACACCTGGGTGGCTCAGTCAGTTGGGTATCTGCCTTTGGCTCAGATCATGATCTCAGGGTCCTGGGGTCAAAGCCCTCTTCAGGCTCCCTGCTTGGTGGGAAGCCTGCTTCTCCCTCTCCCCACTCCCTGCTTGTACTCTCTGTCATTATCTCTCTTTCTCTCTCTCAGATAAATAAAATCTTTGAAAAAAAAATTAAAAACTACCCCAGGAAATAATAAATATGTAATTTTAAAGCTATTTTTCTATCTTTTATCTTGGAGTTTGGTACAGTATGTTATCTTCTTTAATCCCTTCAACATTCCTTGTGAGGTATTATCCCTTTTCACAGATGAGGAAACTGAAGCACAGAGCCCTGAACTTACCCTAGGTCACATCAGGGCCAGTAACAGAAGTTAAATTATTACCTGACCCATCTAATACTTGGGCCTTTTACTTATCTACTGGACAGCTTCCCCCAGCCCCGCCTCTCTCAGAAATACTGAGTTTAGCTGAGGCTAAACTGGTACTTCAGCATTATTTTCCTGATTTGGATGTGCTTGATATGTTTGTCACATTAAACACACCTCTCAGACCACGTTAAAGACAAGTTAAAACGGTGAAAGAATCTGACCTGCTTTGGAGTTTAACAGTCTTTGTCTGTGTTCAACCGAACTATACAAATTACAACCGCAGTCAGTGTCTGGATTTATAAATAGACTACCTCTGAGTTTTTTTAGAACCTTTAAGCTCTAGCATTATATCATATGTCAGACTACAGAAGGTAAATACTGTGCCTGAAAGTAATTTTATCCACATAATCATTTATTTTATTTGCCTGTTGTAGTATTGTATTGTTTTATCACTGCTCTAGCACAATCACTAACGTAACATTAACCATACTAGAAGTAACCATTAGCCAAATAGCCATGTTTAGTTTAATATGAATTTATCAAGAGCCTACTGTATACTAAGGACTGTGCAGTCTCACAAAAGGGAGAAATTATTATAGACTGAAATAGATAGTGTTTTAGGAAATGCTTGGGAATTGAAGTATGAACAAACAGGATTCTGATAGAGAGGAGGAGAAGGAAGAGCATTCTAGTCTGCAAGAACAGAATAAACAAAAGTGAAAAAGTTGTAATGCATATAATGTGTTACATTATGGAATTGAGAGGCGGTTGCAGGAATTTGAAAGCCAGCATGTGTTTAAGTTTGATCCTGCATTCCCTACAGATATAGCGTCTTGGAAATTAACTTATTACCCAGCAATTCCATTTCATTCAAAACAGGTATTCAAACAAAAACCTGTATACTAATGTTCATAACAGAATTATTCACAATAGCCAAAAAGTGGAAAAAATCAAAATGTCCATCAACTAATGAATACATAAACGGAATATGATATATCTACACAACAGACTATTATTCAACCATAGAAAGGAATGACATACTGATACATGCTACAACATGGATGAACATGCTAACTGAAAGAAGCCAGAGACATGTGCATTTTGCATGATTTTTTAAAAAATGTGAAATATCTAGGATCAGCAAACTCATAGACAGAAAACAGATTAGTGGTTTCCAGGGCTGGAGGTCCTGAGGAATGAGGAGTGACCACTTGATGGACATAGGGTTTCCCTTGTGGATGATGAAAATGTTCTGGAACTAAATATTGATGACAGTTGTATAATATTATGAATATACTAAGTGTCATTAAAGTATATTTTATATTATGTTTATTCTTACGCACACACACACAAAAAAAACACTAGCAAACTTAACCCAACAACATAGAAAAAGAATTATTTACCATGGCCAAGCAGGGTTTGTCCCAACAATGTGAAGTTGGATTAACATCTGAAAATCAAGAAATGGAATATACTTCGTTAGTTTGCTAAGGCTGACATAACAAAATACCTGAGACCAGATGGCTTAAACAATAGAAATTTATTTTCTCAGTTTTGGAGACGGGAAGTTCAAGATCAAGGTGTCGTCAGCAAGATGTCTAGTTTCTCGTCATATCTTTCTCCTTGATTTGCAGATGGCTACCTTCTTTCTGTGTTGCAGCATGACCTTTCCTCTGTGTATTCATATCCCTCATGTCTCTCTCCATGTGTCTTAAACTGTTCTTATAAAGTCAATGGTCAGGTTGAATTAGGGCCTACACTGATGTCCTCAGTTTAACTTAATTACTTCGTTAATGCCCTCTCTCCAAAAACAGTCACATTCAGAGGTACCAGGGGTTAGGGCTTCAATGTGAATTGGGTTGGGGAAACACAATTCAGTCCAGAACACTCCAAAATGCATGTCCTCCTCACATGTAAAATACATTCACCACAAATCCAACAGCCCAAAAGTCTTAACCCACTATTGCATCCCCTCCAAGTCCTAAGTCTCATCTAAATCAAGCATGCATAAAACTTGAGGTCTGAGTCATTCTGAGGCAGAATGCCCCTTCATCTGTAAAACTGTGAAGCCAGATAAGTTATCTGCTTCCAAAATACAGTACTGGGACAGCCCTGGGATAGACCTTTCCATTCCAAAAGGGAGAAATCAGGAAGAAGAAAGGGGTCACAATTCCCACTCAAGTCCAAAACCATCAGAGAAGACTTGTCAGATTTTAAGGCTGTAGGATAATCCTTATAGGCTCAGTGTTCTGTCTGCTGGGCCCATTGAGGTAGCAGCATCACCTTCCAGGTGCACAGGTTAGCAGTCACCCACTGGCTCTGGGCAGAACTCCTGCCCTGAAACCAAGGAGGAGACAGCCTTGCCCATTGGACCTGTGCTGAGAGTAGCTACCCTGTGGATCCCTGAGCCACCTTCAGGGCCATTCTTCTCTTTCTTGAAGGATGACACATGGGTATAGCAGGAGGGTATCTCTATTGTCTCGTCCTGTAGATCCCAGAAGTCCAACAGACTGTCTCTGTCCACTTTAGTCCAAGCTGGCAACATAATATCCTGGTACAACCCCAGGTCTATTTCTAGCTTCTATAGAGATGGCTGATTAGATCCATGGGTCACACCCATACTCTGTTTATGGGGTTGCTGTCTCCTCTTAGTGTTCTCTCTTAGTTTCCCAGTTTTGCAATATGGATAGGCTGAGAATTATCCAAATCTTCCTTCAGTTCCTTTTTCCTTAAAAATTCGTTTAATTTATCTTTCTCATCTCACATTTTACCGTAAGGAGCAAGAAGAAACCCGACGGCACTTTCAATACTTTGCTTATTCGAAATCTCTTCCATTAAATATCTAAGTTGATCACTTACAATTTCTACTTTCCACAAAACACTAGAACAATTCATCTACGTTGTTTAGCACTTTAAAGCAAGGTCACCTTTCTTCCAGTTTCCAAAGACATGTTTTGCCTGTCTGCTTTCTCACCAGAATTACCTTTAACTTCCAGCACCTGCAGTTTCTTTGACTAATGTTTTAAATTATGAATTCAATTTCTTTAATGGATATAGGGCTGTTCAGAGTTTCCATTTCTTTTTTTTTATCAGGTATGGGCTTATTTCTAGACTCTCCATTCTATTCCATTTATCTAGATGCCTATCCTTATGCTACTACCACACTGTTTCAATTAATATACTTTGTAGTAAGTTAGCTGCCTACTTTGTTCTTTTTCAAGATTGTTTTTGCTATTCTGGATCCCTTGCAATTACATATGTAATTCCACAAAGAAGACAGCTGGGATTCTGATGGGAATTATGCTGAGTCTGTAATTAATTTGGAGAGTCTTGCCATCTTAACAATAAGTACAAAGTTTACACTTTGAAAACTATAATATATTGTTAAATTAAAGAAAATCAAAGTAAATAGAAAAACATCTCATGGTCATCGATGAGAAGACTGTATTATTAAGTTGCTTCTTGTGAATGTTGTTAACCATTTAAGGAGCACAGTAACAATCAACACAATCTCCCCAGAAAATAGAGGAGGAAGGAGTACTTCCTGACTTAGTTGATAAGGTTGATTTTATACCAGGCAAAGGCATTACAAGAAACAAAAATTACAGAGAAACATCCCTCAGGAACACAGACTCAAAAAAAATTCTCAACCAAAGCTAAGAAATCTAATCCAAGAATATATAAAAAGGATACTGCGTCATGACCAAGTCGTAGTACAGATTTGGTTTAACACTTAAAAATCAGTGTAATTCACCATGTTAATATAAAAGAGAAGAAACAATCATCTCAATGGGTACAGAAGAAACTTGTAATAAAATTCAAAACACATTCAGTTGCTCAGTTTGACAAACATCTGGGGGCAAATTTAAGCTTAGGAACAAGGCAAGGATGTCCAACTGCCACTTAGTTCAGCTTCCTACAGGAAGTCATAATCATTGAAAACTAAAAGCAAATAGAGCTGCCTGAATTTACAGTCAATATAATTGTCTGTATAGCTAATCCTAAGGAATCTTCAAAAAAGCTACTAGAATAACTCAACTCAGGTCATTATACAAAAATCAATTGTATTTTTATCTATTAGTAACAGACATTTGGAAAATGAGATAAAAAAAATTCAATTGCTCTTATGGTCACATCCAAAATTAAGAAAAACTTGAGGATGAATTTAACCTTGTACCTTGGAAAACTACAAAATATTGCTGGAAATAATTATGGAAGACCTAAGTAAATGGAGACATACACAGTGTTCTTCAATGGGAAGACTTTTCTAAGTCTCACATATTGCTAAAGTATTCATTCTCTCCAAATTGATCTATAGATTTAACGTTATAATAAAAGTTACATCACTCTTTATTATAGACATTGAAAAGCTAATTCTAAATTTTACATAAAGATACAATTGATTTAGAATTCCCAGTGCAACTTTACAAAAGAAACAGTTGGCAGAAAATTAGCACCTGATTTCAAGATATAGTCCATAAAATCACAAATACCAAGATGCTAGTAATGTGAAAGGACCATGTATATCATCGGATTAAAAAAGGCTCTCACACATTTATGGTCTGTTTATTTTCAACAACAAGGACAAAGCAATTCATAGGGAAAAGTAAAACCTATTCAACAAGCAGTATAGAAAAACTGTATAGCTACTTATGAAAAATTAATTTTAACTCTTACCTCAAATCATTCACAAAAATTAACAGGGACTTCGTCTAATAGAATTTTTTTCCGGTATCTAATATAATGCCCAGCTTATAGTAGGTGCTAAATAATCATTTGTATGATAAATAAATGATTAGATTCTAGTTCTGTTTTCTGGTTCTGGCCTCAGTGAGAGATGCTTATCACACTTTTACTTTTTTTTTTTTTTAAGATTTTTTACTTATTTATTTGACAGGCAGAGATCACAAGTAGTCAGAGAGGTAGGCAGAGAGAAAGGAAGGGAAGCAGGCTCCCTGCTGAGCAGAGAGCCCGATGCAGGACTCCATCCAGGACCCAGGACCCAGGACCCAGGACCCTGGGATCATGACCTGAGCTGAAGGCAGAGGCTTTAACCCACTGAGCCACACAGGTGCCCCGCTTATCACACTTTTGAAAGGCTATACAAATTCCTTAGTTTCACTTCAATAAGATATTCTGGTTCCCTCATTGCACCGTGTCAGTCTGGGTAGCTTTCCAGTCATAGCTTCCAGATACCTCACCTGGCACTGAAGTGCATGATAGTTTTATAGATATTTCTTTGTGTCACTGCATTTGTATATATTAGAAACTGCAAGAATAAGAACATGTTAAACTTAAATAGAGTAACAAGAGGCAGAACAATCATATATGTCTGTAGATAATTCAATACTATTTGTTGATGCTGCTGATTTGCATTTTGGTCCCACTGGCAGCTAGAGTCAACATGACATATTCATTTATCCTAATATTTAATTCCAGTGAGCTCTCTTTTTTTTATTAACATAGTTATAATGTGACTTTATTTTGCTCAAAGAAGTTAGAGGATACTGGTGCTGATCTTCAGTGTACAGGCAGATAGACAGTGATTAATGTTGGTGGGCTGAACTAAAGAGATAAGTTTACTCTTGACACAGCAGAACAAGAGTGGAAGCAAAAGTCAGGACTCCTGATGGCTAATTTTATTCTTAAAAGAATAGACTATATTATAAATATCTCCCTTATCACATAGCTGCAAACTGTTTTGTTAAAAACAAAACAAGTTTGATCAACAGAAGGAAAATGCTTTTCTTAGAAGCTTTTATGTTTTGTGATACTACTTCAATGACTTACCAGAAGAAAAGCCCGAGTTATGTTCTGTCTCTTAGAATTCTTCAGTCCTTACTAATCTTCCTTTTGAAGAAGAATAGTCACCATACTCTAGCAATAGTAGCAATAGCCAGTGTGGGCCAAACACGAGACTGGAAAAGAATCATTGCAAAAGTCAGCATGTTTTCTGAAACGAGAATGTGAAGCATGGGGTATTGTATATGCTGCTTAGTTCGAAAGTGATCTGAGTTCTAGGGTTGTAGCAATTTATTTATAATGTGCCCACAGTGTCACTGGTAGGAAATTATTTTTGTTTTGATTGATGTATTTATAAATAAGTTCTAGTATATAGCGAAGGTCTTCTGATTTGACAAAACTATATTGGCTTTCTTAAAGATTGTTATATTCCAGTAAATACTTACTAATAATAACTAGCAAAGTCATTAGCAGCCTTCAAAGTTTTATAGTTCACTGTATTCCTTAAATATTAAATAGTCTTAAAATCTTTACAAGGGGGGCGCCTGGGTGGCTCAGTGGGTTAAAGCCTCTGCCTTCCGCTCGGGTCATGATCCCAGGGTCCTGGGATTGAGCCCCGCATCGGGCTCTCTGCTCTGTGGAGAGCCTGCTTTCTCCTCTCTCTCTGCCTGCTCTCTGCCTACTTGTGTTCTCTGTCTGTCAAATAAATAAATAAAATCTTTAAAAAAATTTAAAAAAAATCTTTACAAGGAAGTTAATATTATATGCTATGCTGCCACCTTTTAAAGTCAATGGGGTGGGGTTAAGCGAGAGAGCGGAAAGGGGAAAATGTTCCTAAAGGAACTTAGAAAACTGAAAGTCTTCCTGTATACTGTTAATTAAACTAAAAGAACAACAGGCTCTCAAACTGCAAAATCAGTATTCTGCTGACTCTCAAATGCATGAAGATCACTTAGAGGTTTTGCATTCATTAATAGTTGTTCCAATTCCATGGCAGACACGTTCCTTTATGCCTTCGCGTTTAAGTTCTTTAGGTTTATATCTTTACATAACTCTTACACCACAGACATTCTTAAAGACTACCTTAAAGTAATTTCTGATATATGCCAACAACAAGGGGAATACCACAAGATTACATTCTTCCTTCTGTCACCTGGGGAGTGTTTTTGACATTGCATATAAAGTCATGTCTAAGAATCAATAGCTTTATTACATTTTCTTTTCATCTACCTATCAATGCATCTGCAACTAATGTTACCAATTTTAAAAAGTAGAAGATATCTTTGGCAGAGATAATTCACAGAATTGTCAAAATACTCAAGTAAGGCATACATATACTCAGATTATATTTTAAATAATTATGTTTATCAGTATAGACACCAACTAAATATAGGCTTCTGGAAAACATTGAAATAGCAAATTCATAGATCTGTAAAGAATTCTTATTGTTCGAACTGTCTTAAATAGTATTCAGCAAGTTAAATGAAGGTAAAGAATTTGAATTTTGTTTTCTTTTTTCCATATGTCCTTAAGTGAAATTAGTAATGAAATTATTCTTTATGTACAGACTACTGTTAAGATTTATAATTTTTCCCGTTTAAAATTGACTGTGTTGGCCACGTGCAGTTCAAGAATTACAGTTCCTTTCCTTAGGATTGAATTTGTCAGCGCGTGTGCCAAAGGAGAAGAATGTTTTGGATCAAGACAAAAGGATTTTTTTTTTTCACTCCATCAAGTACTTAAAATCTTACCATATTTTGTATTTCTTTCTTACTTGAGCCATGACTTTCTTATACAGTTGTTTTATCTTGTCTGAAATTTCTGATTACCTTTCTTTTTCTTGGACCTTGTGCTTTATTATTTCAGCTTTTTCCATCTTGTCACCCTTACTTTGTGTTTCATGTATTTCCCCTTTTCACCAGAGCCCTCTGTCCCTCCTGTTCTAATGGTCCTGTTGGCGGCTCTCTGGAGTCCTGCACAGCTCATCCTAGGATTTCTCTCCACTGCTTCACTGGTCTTGGTCTCACTATTTCGGGATCTCGTGTCTTCTTTCTGGCTTTGTTCCCTCTACAAGTAACTTGAGAACAAAGTTTAGATGGTAGAGGAGTTTTCTGAATATGGAATTCAGATTTGAAAATTACATTCCTTCAAAACTTTCAAGATATTACTCTTCTCTTTTTCTGCTCCCAGAGTAACTGATCCCAGAATCATTTAAATTTGTCTTACTTTGTAGACTTTTTCTCCTGGGAGATACTAAACTTTTTTACCTTGGTGTTCTGAAGTCTCCTGAGGAGGGGTCTGAGAATGGATCTTCTTTAATTTATTCCACTCTGTTCTTACAGATGCTTCAGTCTTAAAATTCTTGCTGTCATATCTGAGAAGATTATTTGCTAGTTTGCTCTCCTCCTTTCTTTTTTCTTTCTTTCTGATGTCTCTTTCTGGTTTTCTCATTGCCAGCTGATTCTTCCATATTTTTCTCTATATTTTCTAAATCTTTAACTTTCTGTTATGTGGTTTAGAAATTTTCTCAACTTCATTTCAAATTTTGTTTTTTGTTTGTTGGTTTGTTTGGTCAAATAGATTTGAAACATTTACTTGTATAAGTCTACCTTCCCATTGTTGCTTTTAAGTTTTCCATTTCCAATAATAAAAATAAGTTGTCTGTAGATACAAAGTTTTCACCAAGCTATTGGCTAAGAGGAGCTTTTCTTGGAAATATTTTCCCATTTAACAAGTTGCATAAAAGCCCATACATTCATTTTTTTAAGTTGTAAAATGTATAACAAAGTTTATCAATTTAACCATTTTTAAGTGTACAGTTCAGCGGCATTAGGTACATTCACTTGTGCTGTTGAGTCTTTCTTCTGTTAACTTTTAATTTAGCCAATGGTATTTTTATTCTCTAAAAATGTTTATCTCATTTTTATTCCTTTTTCAGAGCATTCTGATCTTGTATAATCAACAATGTCTCTTTTCTCTGTGTATTAATTTCTTTTCTAATTTTTGTTGTCTAACTGTTTCTTTGGAGGAATCAAGCTTTCTGGTTACTTACCATCGTCTTTCTCTTTCATTCTGTGGTTTAAAAAAGTTTATAGTTTAAAAAAAGTAGTTTAAATAGTTTTTAAAAAGCTGGATGTCTGATATGTATTTCATTAGCTATTGTGTAATGGTCTGTATCTCACCTGCATGGGAATTGTGCTGAGAATATTGTATGGGATAGAATAGGGAACATAAACCAGTGGGATTCACTTTAATTTTGATCCAGTAAATAAGTAATAATACTTGTGACAAAACAAGGAATAGTTGACTTGGGAGTACATATTCTAATTAGCTTCTTCCAGGGAATTCATTTTTTTTTTTAAGCAGTTCAGTAGTTTTCTTTAAAGATGGAAAACTCTTAGCTTATTGGTAAACATCAAGGTGCCAGCCCTGTCTGCTTGGGGAAAAGGTCTCAAATAGAGACTTTCAATTAACCCTCCTGTTTAAAGGCTCCATTTCTCACTCCCGCCCTCCTTCGTATTGTTATCCGTTAGCCCAGAACTATAGTACCTCCTCCTCTATAGAGTTCTTATGTAATATATTCCGGGATGCTTCTTTCTCTGCCTGTTTCATCTGTTGACACATTCATCACTTTCTGTCTTCTGGAATATATTAAAATTTCTCATTGGGGGTACTTACCACCTCATTCCCACCTCTCTTCTCTTCCCTTTTATGGGTTTATGTCTTTTTAAACTGCAATGCTTTTATTTTTGTGTGATCCTAGGTGTTATGGGGGATAAATGCATGTTGTAATATATGTATCTTTTAGTTTCCATGAATAGACTAATGACCTCGAGAGATAATTCATATTCTCCACACTATTAAAAACACACTCTTTCTAAGGTACAGAAGGACTCAGTTGCTTTGAGATTTATTTTATTAAAAATAATAGAGGTGCTTATAGGGCAGAATGAACATCTCTTACCCTAACAACAACAACAACAAAAATAGTAATAGGGACACCTGGCTGGCTCAGTTGGTAGATCATGCAACTTTTTTTTTTTTTTAAGATTTTATTTATTTCTTAGAGAGAGAGAGTGTATGTGCAGGGTGGGGGAGGGAGGGGCAGAAAGGGAGGGAGAGGGCCAAGGAGACTCAGCGCCGTCACAACCCTGAGATTTTAATCTGAGCTGAAACCAAGAGTCAGACGCCTAACTAACTGAACCACCCAGGCTCCCCAAGAACATGTGACTCTTGATCTTCTGGTCATTAGTTCAAGCCACATATTGGGCATGGAGCTTTCTTAATAATAATATTAATGGCAATAAAAAGTAATAATAATGATGAAAAAAGCAAAAAATAAATATCAATAATCCAACTGCTTTAAAAATCAAAGCATGTAAGTATTATCTATAGACATTTAAATACGTTTTACATATATGTGATTTGAATGTAAGTTTTTCCTTATACCTGAATTTATTAAGAAGCTTTGTACCCAATATGTAAAATGAATTCATAAAATAGATTTACAACTATATCTACCAAATTAATTCGGTTATAAAATTACAGTTTTTAAAAAGAATATTCATTTGTTTCCTTACTCAAACTAC
The DNA here is from genome assembly GCF_963455335.1 of Martes martes. Classification (NCBI taxonomy): domain Eukaryota; kingdom Metazoa; phylum Chordata; class Mammalia; order Carnivora; family Mustelidae; genus Martes; species Martes martes. The sequence continues at coordinate 85,395,482 of NC_137894.1, forward strand.
TGTAAAAATTTTTACTTCTAAATTCTACATGACATAATTAGTCATCAAAACAGATATTTTCTACGGAGTTCTTGACACCGCTTCCCTAAGGTAATATTAGCTGCTTTGTACACATTGCCATTGTACCCTGCACTTTGTCACAATACTTGTAAACAGTTCTTCTCCTTAACTGTTCTCCTGTGCCACCTCCCACTAGACTTAAGCTTTTTGACAGGGTCTTATTTATCTCCATACCTTATCTCCAGTGTCTTACACATGGTATAGGTGTTCAACTAACATTTGTGAAACGTTATTGTGATAGCCTGATAATCAAGTGTCTTAGGGGCCACTTTCTCTTCTGCTTGTGTGTATTTGAGATTTTATTTTAATAATTTTTTAGTTCCTTACTCAAAGATAGGTTTAAATATGGTGAGGTTTTTTGGTTTAGGAAAGATTGTATTCGGTAAGTTTACCATAGCCTCATCATGGGTAGCACATTCACCTGCCTTTTAATCAGGCCTGTCATTTTTGAATAATGAGCTTTGCTGTGTAGACTGATTTTTGTAGGTGGAAATGGAGTTGATTATCTCCCTTGGTAGGTATGGGTTTGTTTAATGAAAGAGTATGTGTGTATATATGTTAGGATATATACATACATATGAAAAAGAATTAACTTCCAATAGATTTTAAAAATCAAAGTATAACTTAGAGCAAAAGATTATTTTTAAGGTGAAAACTATATGAAATACATGTTCTGCTGAGTTGTATTTATCAAAGCATATCAAACAAATCCTTATGAATCATAAAGTTCTTTCGTTCATTCTCTTTGCCTAGCACTTGAGCACTGAGGACTTGAGATGAAAAGAAGGAGATATGGCTGCTCAATAGTGTCTCTTCAATGCAGTTGAAATAACAAAGTATGAAATCTGGAACTCAGCCAACTGTTATTAATATCTTAAATGATTTTTAAATGTAGATTTGCATTTATTAAAGTTTAATACATTAGAAAAGCATGAATTACAGAAATAGTCTTATGAATATGAACAACAAATGAAAACATGATTAAAGGTAGCCATATCAAACATTCTTCACTTGAATTATCTTGCCAGCTCCTGAGTAATGCTTTGATTTGGGTTTGAACCTTTTGTATGTAACAGTTTTTAGAGCAAGTTACTACAGTTCTTTCTGAATAATATAGGTCATGAGAAGTTCATTTGTAGGTGGGGCCGCTGTACTACTTTGGGGAACTGTCTTAATAGATCCATTTCATTAATTGTCATGAATTTTTTATTAACAAAACCAGTACATCAGGTTTAGCCGGCTAAAAACTGTTCTCCTAGTTGTTATCTTTATTGTCAGAAAGAATATTGTGAAAATAGGGAATTACTGCACATGCTTTAACTCTTGATTAACAGAGGAATGGCGCTATCCATGAACAGTAACTTAGGGGCATATTATCAAGCTGATGTACAGTGTTTCAGTTGTGTAACTCCCATTAACTTTAAAGCCCTATGCTTTAATTCCAGTGTCTTCCAGCTAGGAGTAATGTAGCTGTCTGTTAGGTACTCTGAGTTAATGTGATTAATGTCAAGTAGCAGGATATTCATTCTTTCTTACTTAAGCTTTATTCCTTAGGTATTTTTGGTTAAGTGACCTCCTGAGGAATTGCCTTTCAGAAACCAGGCAGTGGTATTAAAAAGCAGCAGTAATGAATTGGAAAATGAATGATGTTAGTGTATGCATTTTATTTACCAATGGAAGAAATTTCCTTCAGTTCCCATCTGATAATCTTTATTATTAAGTCATGCATAGAGCACTAGAACTATAATTTGTTTTATTTTGAGAAGTTTCTAGGGATGCCTGGGTGGCTCGGACAGTTAAGTGTCTGCCTTCAGCTCAGGTCATGATCCTAGGGTCCTGGGGTTGAGTCCCACATCAAGCTCCTTGCTCAGCAGGGAGCCTGCTTCTCCCTCTGCCTCTGCCCCTCCCCCTGCTTGTTCTGTCTGTCTGTCTCTCTCTCTCTCTCTCTCTCTGAAAAATAAATAAATAAATAAATAGAAAGAAAGAAAAAGAAAAAAAGTTTCTAAAGCTTTCTTAGACATATAATGGGCAATTATAATATTATTATCTATATTCTTTTTATCTTCCATACCAAAGTCCTAACACTCTTTATTTCCCACCTCTTGTGAGAGCATTAATAGTGTGAATTATTATCTTCATAAAAATGGTTTTAAAAGTGAAACAGGAAGATGCTTAGTGGTTTTCTTAGGATCCCATAACTGATCTTTGTTATACTCTGTAACATATTTTAGAATGTGTACTTGTACTCATTATACTTGGTTAAACATTGGTTTTATAAAATTTTAAGGCTAAAAAAGTCCTGAGAAAATCACACTTTATAAAATAAAAATGACATAATTTTTGGAAGAAGATATATTATGATTAGAAGCCTGGCTCAACCATTTATTTGCCTGGGTAAATTATTTAACCTCTAGCCTCCATTTTCTCATTTTAAATGGAAATGATAACTACTTTCCAGGGTTATAGTACAGATTAGATATGATATATGTAGAGTGCCCCAAAGAGTGGCTAATCAATAGAACAATAGGCATCATTTTTATTATTATCTATAGATTTGGAGTCAGACCTAAAATAGTTAAACAGGATTAGCAAAGGTAACATGGCATGTTACTGGCAAGGATGGAATTAGGATTGTGTTTTATCCAAATCCAGTATTTTTCACATATCCAGTGTTATCTCTTTCTTATTGATATTGTCCACACTATTTAGTAAGAATTATTCATTGGTAAAAACTCCTGATTCTCAATAATATCATCATTTTCTTTTCCTCTCCCCCCAAATTCAAGATCTGAGTATGTCATGGAGGTCAGAATCCCAGATTTCTTTTTCATGTTACGTGTGACTGAAGGGATCCTGTTATTTTTTTTTTTTAAGATTTTATTTATTTATTCGACAGAGACAGAGATCACAAGTAGGCAGAGTGGCAGGCAGAGAGAGAGGAGGAAGCAGGCTCCCTGCTGAGCAGAGAGCCCGATGCGGGGCTCCATCCCAGGACCCTGGGATCATGACCTAAGCCGAAGGCAGAGGCTTTAACCCACTGAGCCACCCAGGCGCCCCGGGATCCTGTTATTTTTAAAGAGATCCTATCAAACTCTGTTATAATCAGGAGAGGTTTTTCAACAGCCATTTATCAGAATCTGTAAAATAGATCTAGTTAACCACGACCTAGACTAAGTAACAGAAGACATTTCCACACTAGGTCATACACTTGGCTCGGTGTGAGTATCTGCTGATCTCCGGAACCTTGTGTTTTGTCTGCTGCCTCCCTTTATGACTCTGCGCTTCTTGACCTGAACTGTGTTTGTAGCGCCAGATCCTTATTCCCTCTCAATTATAGGCTTTGGGGTGTTTCCCAAGTTTGGCCTTCTCTGGGGCCAGTAGTCTTTCCCAGCCTTGATGTGGGCCTCTCACCATTTCGCATACTGTCTAGGTGATCCATCCCAGAAGGAATAGTAGTAGCTGTTAGCTAATACTTACAGAAAGCTTTACTTTTGGCAGAGTTCTTTCATAATAATCGTCTAAGTTGATCCTCATAACAACTGTGTGAAGTAAGCAATATTATCTCTCTTACAGTTGAGGAATCTAAAATTCAGTTAAGTAATTTGCCCAAAGTCATACAGATAGTAAATGGAAGAGCACAGGTCCTTTGACCACAAACCCCACACTCTTTTCATCTCTCAATCACCACTCACAGTTCTTTTGCTGACGAATGATAACAGAAGTGTCCTAAGATAAAAACAGATGAAAATATCAGAGTTCTGTGCTGTGATATGAGAGCTCTGTGGAAGGAGCATCTATATATAAATCCATGTGAGAAATAATTGTCAAGTGCGTGCTGGGGAATTGGTCTTACACTTCTCTTACTTCGCTCAGTACTGAGCACATGGGAGGCAGCTGGTAAATATTTTTCATTCATTATTTCATTTAGAATAGGAGAAAAAAGACAGTATCTCCTCTAGGGGAAAAAAGCTCTACTATGATACTATTGTAACTATATCTTGGCAGGTTTTTTTTCCAATTTTTTTATGATAGTAATTATTCAATAAGTCTTTTCCCTGGACTGCCTCCACTCATTCTTCTGATTTTTAACTCCCACCTATATACTAATGACTCCCAAATGCAGATATGCAGCCCAGATTGCATGCATATATATATATATATATATATACACACACACACACACACACACATGTACACATATATATATATGCTGTTTATATATGTTTATATATGAAAACTATATGCTGGGCATTTCCAGATGATATTTCATGGGCACCCCAACTCAGAATGTCTAAAACTGAGGGCAGGGGCTTGTTTAAAAAAAAAAAAAAAAAAAACCTGTGCTTTCTTCTGAATGCCTGAGTCAACAAATTCCATCTGTTTCACTTCTTAAATATTTCTTGAATCTGTTTCCTTTTTTCTATCGTTATTACCGACACCTATTCAGATCCTCATTTTTTCTCAATTGAGCTACTGAAGTGTCCTCTTAAATAACTTCTCTGCAGCCAGTTTTGTTCTCTTCAGATCCATTCTCCACTCCTGACTGCCATTTCCCTCCTTAAAACCTTTCAGTAACAGTCCTCCATTTCCATAAGAGAATGGCACACTTGTTAATAAGGCTCTTCGTGATCTGCCCCAGGACTGCCTCTTCACCTTCATCTTTTGCCCTTTCCCTGTCACTTGCTTGGGGCCTCATCCAAACCAAACACCATAGGCTAGTCTTTTTTCTTCTGACTCTGCTTTTGCTTATGATGTCTCGTGCTTTTTTTTTTTTTCCCCAGGAATTGTTCTCTTCTAAATAACCTACTGCCATCCTTCCCTCCCACTGACCAGCCAGCCAAATTAGCCTCCTCTCTGTACTATAACTATCTGTCTTCTCAACTGCATTCTGAATTTCTTAAGGGCAGAGATGATCTTTCTTACTCAGTTTACAATGTGAGGGCTGCTATTTGGTGCAGTATAGACAGATACCTTTGAAACGCATGCACTTTTAGAAATTCTCTTATTCATGAAAACAACATGTTATTAATTTTTTAAATTTATTTCATTGTGATATCAATGATCTCCTTAATAGCTGAAACTTGGTCAATTCATGTTTATCAAATTGGATTTTTCCTGTTTTTTATGTCATTTTTTTCATTGAAATTAGTTATTTGTTATACTGCATTTTGCAGTGTATTTCAATGAAGAACAAAAACATTATATGCTGCCAAAACTATTGCAGAAGCCCTGTCTCATTAATATTATGTAGGTGAAAATATAGGTTTCTTCTACATGACATTAATATTGGTAGCTTTCTATTTGTGAATTATTATACCCATAGCAGGAACAAACGGAATAAAATAAATAAGCTGAAGACCAGCTTTCAGTTCCTTAACCATCCAAATCAGTCTTTTTTTTTTTTTACATTTTTTCCTATTTGAAACTATTTTTCAATTAGCACATATCTTCTTGAGTAGCAAACAAGACCAGATGCTTAATCCTCACCCTAAATAAATATAGGTAAGTGATATTTACCCATAGCATATTCCCCAAGTGAAGAACAAATTATAGTTGGAACCATGTTTGTACTTGTCTTACAGATAAGTTCTATACATACCCATAATAGGAACTTATTAAATGAAAAACAAGCGTGTTGCAGCTATGAATATTTCAGATAAAGGAAATGGAATTGTGCTTATTGGAAAGGAGTCTAACGTTCCTTCTTACAGTAAGCTCAGCAGCAGTATCATCTTGCCCTAATCCACTATTTCAGTCCAAAGCTAGCTAAATATTGGGCTATAAAGACAATAAAAATTTCCCTGCTATATCCTTTTAGCTGTTAGTTTGTTGGATTGGTTGGTTTGTTTGTTTTGATGGATTACTTGCTTCAGAGAGATCTAATAGTTGTATTTGTCACTCCCAAAAGTAAACCTCTTCTAGGCAGTGATCACCAGAATGTAGATAGAGATATTGAAGTACTACAAAATCTAGCATTTATGTTTCAAACCTTTTAATATCAGAATATTTCAGTTCATCCTAATGTTTTTCCTCATAAGAATATCAGATCTTTTGAAAAATAAACATAGATTTATGAAAACTTGTTTTTACAATTGACTAGTTCTTAAAAATTGTAACTAATATTCTTTCTGGTATTTGCATAGTATTTAGATTTATCTTTACTACTTAAGAGAATATATTATAGCAATATATACTTGTTGGCAGGAAGTTTATTCCAGAGACACATACAAGAGCAAAAAAGGACTCATCATGCAAATAGAAAATTTGAAATAAAGTATTAGTTATAAAAACGAAAGAATTGGTGTCTGGAATCCTTGATACAGAGGACAGAATGCAAAATAGGTGAGAGATAGAGCCTCTTGGACTAGGGCTGCAGGTTAGGTCTCCAGAAAGGGAGACCTGCCAGGTATGTCTTTGCTAAAAGCTAGATCAACTTCATTTTCTCAAAGGTCCACAAGAGTACAGATCCTGGTCTGTTTCATTCAGTTCTCTATCCCTGGTGCCTAGAATGATCTGGCACAAAGTAGGTGTTCTGTAAACATTTGTTGAATGAGTGAATGATGACAGTAAAAATTAGCGTGTCGTCAGCCAGACCCAAGAGTTTCCACACACTGGCCTCCCAGAAGTCAGAACACCAATTATTCTTTCTCTCTCACTGTCAGAAAATACTTGGAAGTAAGAGAACACACTCTTTTTCTCATAAAATAATCTCTCTCTTCACCACTTTACAAAATCTGAAGGCCTCTGTTTAGGACTAGCCATGTTTGCAAGCCCATAGTTGTTAAATATTTTCAGCAAAGCTTTCCTCAGACCTCTGTGCTGATACACGTGACCTTCTTTCACTGGAATACCCTTTATTTATCCTTGTTTGATTGGGCAACTATGACTCCTTTTTCAAGACTCAGCTTACATACCATGTCTTCCAAGAAGCTCCCTAGAGCCCCCAACCATCCCTGGATCTGAATTTGGTGCCTCTGTTGTACATTCCCAATAGCTTCTTCTGCTTGGCTTTTGCAATTTTCCAAACTAGACAGTTTCTGAAGAAACATATTAAGTGATTAAGAACTAAATCACCTCTGGCATGACCCAGATATTATTTTACCAGCCAGCTGGGTGGTAAAATATAGGTGATACAATTTGTCATTGTATATTACAATATGCAGTTTTGTATCAGAGCCAGAAAAAAGCATGTTTTAAATTTCCAGTTGAGATAGTATCTATTTCAGCAGTAGTACATCCAATTTACATCTTTCTGTTTGCATAAGTAACTGGTTACCTATGCACATGAGTTAACTAACACCATATTTTACATTTATTCCAGTGAGGTTTTTGTGACCATTTTATTTTTTTATATATTTTTTTAAAGATTTTTATTTATTTATTTGACAGGTAGAGATCACAAGTAGGCAGAGAGGCAGAGAGAGGGAAGCAGGCTCCCCGCTGAGCAGAGAGCCCGATGTGGGGCTCGATCCCAGGACCCTGAGATCATGACCTGAGCCGAAGGCAGAGGCTTTAACCCACTGAGCCAGCCAGGCACCCCTTTTTTATATTTTATTTATTTATTTGAGAGAGAGAGAAAAACAGAGTTGGGGTCAGAGCAGAGGGAGAAGCAGACTCCCTGCTAAGCAGGGAATATGACACGGGGCTTGATCCCAGGATCCTGAGATCATGACCTGAGCCAAAGGCGGATGCTTACCTGACTGAGTCACCCAGGTGCCCCTTTGTGACCATTTTTTGGGGCATTTTTTAAATTATTATGTTCAATTATCCAACATATATTGTACATCCTTAGTTTTTGATGTAGTGTTCAATGATTCATTAGTTGCATGTAATACCCAGTGCTGATCACTGCATGTGCCCTTCTTAATTCTCATCCCAGGCTGCCCCATCATCCCCCCCCCCAACTTCTGTAACCCTCAGTTTGTTTCCTGGAGTCCAGAGTCTCTCATAATTTGTCTCCCTCTGATTTCTTCCCATTCAGTTTTCCGTCCTTTTCCCTATGGTTCTCTGCAGTATTCCTTATGTTCCACATATGAGTGAAACCACATGATAATTGTCTTGCTTTGCTTGACTTACTTTGCTTAGCGTAATCTCCTCCAAGTCCATCCGTATCCATGCAAGTGGTAGCTGTTCATCCTTTCTGATGGCTGAGTAATATTCCATTGTATATATGAACTATGTCTTTATCCATTCATTTGTTGAACGGCATCTCAGCTCCTTCCACAGTTGTGGATGTTGCTGCTATGAATATTGGGATGCATGTGCCCCTTCTTTTCACTATATCTGCATCTTTGGAGTAAATACCTAGTAGTGCAATTGCTGGGTCCCTTTGTGACCATTTTAAATTGAGGCCCCAGGCGTGTACCTGCTGACCTGTCCCTAGTTCTTTTTTTTTTTTTTAATATTTTATTTATTTGACAGAGAGAAATCACAACTAGGCAGAGAGGCAGGCAGAGAGAGAGGAGGAAGCAGGCTCCCTGGGGAGCAGAGAGCCTGATGCGGGGCTCAATCCCAGGACCTTGAGATCATGACCCGAGCCGAAGGCAGAGGCTTTAACCCACTGAGCCACCCAGGCGTCCCCTGTCCCTAGTTCTAATCTGACCTGGATCCCTGGCCAAAATTTGAAAAGTAGGGAATACTATGTCACATAACATTTCAAAGTTCAAAATCCATATAGATAGGCATGTCATCAAGACATAAAGCAGAGATACAAATTTGAAAACATACATATTCTATGCCAACCTTTCAAACTTTGATATATTGATATATTGAAATGTACAGCAGTGTACATCAAACTTTTGAAGTTAGACCATGATACCTTTCTCTCTGAAAGTGTACACCATATTATTAACCAACTCTTAGAGAAGATTTTAGGAAAAATTTAGAAACCTTGCCTTCACACCAATTGGACCATTAGTAATATCTTAAAAATTAACTTCATATGTCACTGATAGTAGGGGACTATTTCTCTTTCCATACACCAGCTATGTCAGGCAAAATATACATAAACATTCCTTTCAGACCACCACAAAGTAAAATAAACAGATCATCCCAGTATTGCAAAATCCAGTGTTTCTACCTCAAGTCTGGCACATTTGTAATATTTTTCCATTTTGAGAACCTAACTTTAACCTTTTTATTCTTTTTTTTTTTTACTTTTAATCCCTTTTGATATAGAATGCATCTTGAAGGATCATTAATTCAATACACTGCTTTAAGTCACCAGCTCTTATTTGATACTTAGAAAAATAATTTGTGCTCTTCTACAGCTAGGCTATAAAAATTCATACTTCGTAAGTCAGTATTTAGTATTAAATTTCTAGACCGAAATACATGCCAGAATAAAAAAGAAATGTGTTACCTGAAATAAGTGTAAGTGTAACTTTAAAGAAATAAGCCTCATTTCTAGAAAGGTCCTAGGAATTATCAAGTATTCTAATAAAACTTAAGTCTGAAGAGATTTCTTCCTTATTTAAAAAATAAAGCTGTCATTTTTTTCTGCCGAGCCAGGAGTTACAGGAAGTGAAAACAAGAGGGCCTAAAACTCAATAGATAATCTAAAAGGTAAAGATGTAAAACCCAACCTTTACTGTGTTGAATAAAAAGCAAAAATCCATATGTCTTCTGATTTTTATAGAGCATGTGGCAACTCTATAACAACAAACTTTGTAACATTTCCTTGTGACGGCAGCTGTACAACGGGTTTTGAACAAGTCTGGTGTAGTGTTTAATAAAACGAAGGGGGCTGGGTTGTTTAATGCTTTGAATTGGCCTTTTACCAAGGAGAGAAGTTTGGCGGTGGTTTGTTTCTCCCTGTTACATTTAAGTGACACAGTACTGATGAAAATGAGCATTTTTTTATCTTAATTCTCATTTGGTCTTTTTCTAAGCAAGATATTTAATGAAATGAAATCCAAATGCTTTTACACCTACACACTATATTGCTGAGCAAATTATGTATGGAGGGAAGGCAAGATAAAGTTGCTTTTAAGAGTCCTTTAACATATCAGTTGGATAAGTGGCAAAACACCTTTACTGCCATTAAATATTTACCAAGACTTGGCTTTGGGAAGGGGGGGCAGTTTAGTGCAACAAATTTGACTCTCTGCAATGCCATTGATTAGTTATCAGAAGGACATAGTTAATAAGTAACTTCAGGTATTACAGAGCACTCTACATTCTTGTCGAATCTTTTCTCTGAAGATGACCTAAAAAAAGTCAGTTAGAACCAGCGTTCACCCCAGCAATGATTGCACAAGCACAGCTAGGAAAGAAAGAAAGGCCAAGCAAATCAGTTGAGCGGTACTTAGGCAATCTTTCCCAGTGACTGTTGTCATTGCTGCTGGACTTTAGAACTGCACATGTTTACATTTAATTAGAAAGGACACACAGTTTACAGCACAGTAGCTATCAATATCGGATCAGAATTGATTTCCGCTTTCTCCCCAGTGATTGCTTCCTTGCAGCTAATTAAAAAAGGCATATAACCAAAATGACTCACATAAATTTTAAAGCAAAGTAAACAATAATCCCTGGAGACCAAAACAGAAGTAAATGACATTCATCCTGATTATTAGCTACATTTTTTAAAAAGAATTCTGACGCCTGTGGATGTGGTGTAAGGCGTGTTTCAGTGTTATCAGACTGCTGATAAACCAGGTATTCCCTTTAGAAGAAAGCTGAATGAATGCCTCACTGAGTATTTGAGCTCTTAAAGAAACAGCCTCACTTTTATCTTTATAATCCCTAAAACATGTAGATAAAGCTGTCTGATAGAAGCTTGCACTGATTTTATTCAGGTTTTCCATTTTCACATATCATACAGAGAAACTGCTAAAACAAATGACAAGATAAATAACAAACTAATTTCGTTTCCAGTCAAAGATATAGAAGTTCATGTATAATTTGCTAAAATTAAGGAATTATCCTGGTACGTGTGACTAAGTTTCCCTAGAATTAACCACAGCCAAAATCATCAATAAAATTGTGATAAAAGATTATTTCTCATAACTCTGTTATGAGAAAACTGCTTAACATTTCACAAGAGAACTAAAAAGAGAACTGCTTTACATTTCACAAACATTTATTGTCAATGACACTACATAATGGTAAAATGGTTTTAAAATGAGAGAAGTAAAATACAGGAGATAGAGAGGTTACCCCCAGGAGAATGGTATCACAGCCCTCCTTCTTTATCTACAGATCTGCCATACAGCACCACCTTTTAGTGGAAGGCCAGCAAGTTGTAAGGAAGTACAGAATGTTCAGACTAGAAGGAGGCCTTAAGAAATCTTAATTCATTTATTCACATATTTATTAAGCACTTATTCTGGGCACTAAAGATAAAATGGTGAGCAAAATCTCGGTAAGATCAGACATTCTGTCTGGTTTGGTGAGTATTGTATCCCCAACCATTTACTGTGTGCTTGACTCTGTATAGCTATAGTTGCTCAATAAATGAATGACTCCTTTCAAGGATTATTTCACTAAAAGCAAATGTTCACTTAGCCACCAGGGGGCCTCCAGTAGCACTTGTTCCTCCTGTTCCAGGAAAATTGCTGAAGTCCACAATGATGCTATGCTAATGAGAGCCCATTTAAAATCCCCCTTCAGAATAGAATAACTCATCGAAGTTATTTTTGCTTGCTTTTCTTTTCTTCATTTCCTTTTTAAATCTAGGGCTTTTTATTACTCTTAGTGTTCACAAAGTACTCAGTCTGCAAGCCACATTGGTTAACTACAGACCAGTCCTAGATATCCGTAGCTTATATTCTGCAGGGCGCATACCAATCACAAAGGTTCTAGTCAGCCATTACAACAGAAAAAAGTTAAGAGCCACAAGAAGCAGGACTAAGGACTGGTAATTAATCAATTCCACAAATAATTATTAAAGCCTTTTCTAGACACTAGAGATCGGATGGTGAAACAAGGACAATTGCTAACATCTATTCAGTTGAGAGGTCAGAATACTGTGGGAGCACATGAGAGGTCCATGTAATCTTGACAAGTGTGATTTCTTGGAGAAACTCATTCTAAGCTGAGCTCTAAAGGATGAATGGGAGCTAGTTAAGTTAAAGATGATAGGGTCAGTGTTCTATGGAATGTGGAAGTTGTTCATCCTGGCTGCAGCAGAGAGGCAAATATGTGAATAAAGAGAGATGAGCTGGAAAGAGAGCCATGAAGAGCTTTGTGAAAGATGTTTAAGGAATTTGAACTTTATGCTAGGAGCAGTGAGGAGTCACTGAATAGATTTAACTCCAGTTAGTGATGGTCATATTTGTGCTTTAGAAAACTCACCCATGGCAAGAAAAAACCACTTGGAAAATATTAGAAGGCACTCTTAATTAAGATAATGATAATGGGGCTAGAAAGAAGGAGAAAGATGCAAGGGAGATTTTAAGTTTAAACCAAAAGAATTGATTAGATCTTACGTGAGAGAGAGAGATGTCAAGGACGGTATGGTAGGATTTGGGCTTGAGCACTGAGTAGATAGTGGTATCCAGGGAGGAGAGAGGGAGAGAAAGGGCTGATTTGGAGAGGGCATAACATGAGATTATGAGTTCAGTTTTAGACATACTGAGTTGTAGATATCTGTAGGATGGTCAGGTGGGGGTATGTATATGGAGATCTGGTGCTCAGGAAAGAAACCCAAGCTATAAAGAAACTATATAGACAATTAAGTGAAGCTGTAGGAGTGGGTTGAAATCAAGTGGGTCGATTAGGAAGAGAAGACACCCAGTTAAGTGTTGGGTAGAGGAAGAGAAGCCCCCAAAGGAGATTGAGAAGCATCAGGAAATATTTTTGTTGAAACAGAACAGCAGAACTGTATTTTCATGGAAAGCATTTCCAGAAAGAATTGGCTTCACAGGGGAGCCTGGGTGGCTCAGAGGGTTAAGCCGCTGCCTTTGGCTCGGGTCGTGATCTTGGGGTCCTGGGATCGAGTCCCGCGTTGGGCTCTCTGCTCAGGGAGTCTGCTTCCCTCTCTCTCTCTCTCTGCCTGCCTCTCTGTCTACTGTGATCTCTCTCTGTCAAATAAATAAATAAAATCCTTAAAAAAAAAAAAAAGAATTGGCTTCACATAGGTCAAATAAGACAAAGATTGAAAAGTACCTTTTACATTTAATAAGACCGTTGAAGCAGTTTTAGACGAAGTGGACTGCAGAGCCTTGAAGAGAAGTTGAGAAGGTACTGACAGCAAGTCAGATTATTTAATTCTAAATGAGATGATTCCTAACTAGATCCAAGAGAAATCCTATCTTTTTGACCAGACTTAGTAGCTTTAGAACTTAGGGGTACCTGGGTGGCTCAGTGGGTTGGGCCTCTGCCTTCGGCTCAGGTCATCATCTCGGGGTCCTGGGATCAAGCCCCACATTGCACTCTCTGCTCAGCAGGGAGCCTGCTTCCTCCTCTCTCTCTCTTTCTCTCTCTCTATCTCTATCTCTATCTCTGCCTGCCTCTCTGCCTACTTGTGATCTCTCTCTCTCTCTCTGTCAAGTAAATACAGAAGAATTTTATCTATATCTATTTCTATATCTCTATCTATGCACATAGATATAGATATATATCTTTAGAACTTAGTGAGTTAGAATCTCTTAGTAGAAGGGTGCCTGGGTGGCTCAGTCAGTTAAGCCTCTGACTCTTGATTTCAGCCAAGGTCATAATCTCAGGGTCTGAGATCAGCCCTGCCGTTGGGTTCCCCACACAGTGGGGAGTTTGCTTAAGATTCTCTCACTTGGGGTGTGGGGGGATAGGTGAGCCTGGTGGTGGGTATTAAGGAAGGCAGGTATTACATGGAGCACTGGGTGTGGTGCATAAACAATGAATCTTGGGACACTGAAAAATTAAAGTTAAATTAAAAAAAAAAAAAGATTCTCTCCCTCTCCCTTTACCCTTCCCCCGCTTACACTCACTCTCACTCTCTCTCTCAAATAAATCAATACATCTTTTTTTAAAAATCTTTTAGTAGAAAATAAAACAAAAAAATCTTTGTATTATATCCGGCCCAAGTAAATAAAAGGCAGGTCCTAAAACTTTATTGTATATCCTATATTTGAGTCTTAGTATAGTTCCATGTTTTCTTGAAATTCCAGAGCTGACCCAGTTGGACAGGGAGCAAGGTGAGTCTTACCTGTTAGAGCCTGTTTGTCCTATCAGGTAATAAAGACACACAAAACACCCCCTAGCCCTAGCAGTTTTTTTTAAAGGCAGATCTTCTTGCCCTCTCTTTAAAGTCCTTCAGTAACTTCTCATTGTTCTCAGGACAAAGACCAAAAAGGCCCAATACTGGGGCGCCTGGATGGCTCAGTCAGTTAAGTGGCTGCCTTCAGCTCAGGTCATGATCCCAGGGTCCTGGGATCCAGCCCCACGTCGGGCTCCTTGCTCAGCGGGGAGCCTGCTTCTCCCTCTCCCTCTGCCTGCTACTCCTCCCGCTTGTGCTCTGTCTTTCACTATCTCTCTCTCTCTGTCAAATAAATAAATAAATCTTTAAAAAAAGAAAAGGCCCAGTATGATCTGGTCCCAACCACTTTTTCACTGGTTATGGAACATGAATGCTAGCGGAACTGGGCTTCCTCTGGCCCCAGAGCCATCCTTTCTCTTCTTATAAGGCCTTTGTGTGTGTTCGTCCCTGCACCTGAAATTCTCCCTCCACCCTTCTTATTAATACCTACTCTTAGCTTTACATTTCAGCTGAAATGTCACATCCCTTCCTTTACAGTATCTGTAATAATTTGACAAGTGTGTGTAGTCCCCACTCTAGTTCTAGCCAAGTGCCCAGCACCCAGTAGTCATTCATTCATGTGAGGAAGGGAAGAGTGCCCTGGGCCTCACAGTGCACCCCCCCCATGAGTAAAACAAAGCACATGCTTCTGGTACGCATATACTGACTGAACCCTCCATTCAGTACTTCAGCTAACCTAATAGCTGTTCAGCAACAGCAGTGTATCAAGCAGTGTGCATTTGCAGTAGTCCTGTAGAGTTTATTTAGACCTCATATCTGAGATCGGCATCAGTCCATCTCCTAAGCAGTATTATATAATGTGAAATGAAACTCTATGCTTAATAGGCCCTAACTTTTTAAAAGATGGTTAATTAGGATCCTTAATAAAATTGAAAAATATATATCCTATGTAAGAATAGTTGGTTGTTTACTGTTCCTACATTTTTAGGATAATCATTTATTCATGCAGATGGTATGAGACATAATTTTCAATAGCTGAGCAAACTTCTCAGCCATTTACTAGGAAACTGGCCAGGCATAGTGTGTGCAAAGGTCCTCAAAAATCTTCTTCTCCAGAACTGATCCTTATATAGATAATATTCTTCCTTTTGGACTGTTCTTAGATGAAATACCCCATCTCAGTAGAATTAGGATGACAGGTAATATCTGGCGTTTAACTAGGCCTCAGCATTGCAAGATCACTTCTATCTAGAGATAATTAAATCCAAGCTTCAACATTGTGCGAAGATTTCTTCTATGCCATTTTTAAGAGGTGTTATCTAGCAACTACATAAATATAATGATACCTGATCACAAGTAAGGTTTACCCTTCCTGATAAGCCCTCCCACGGAGGTACTTTAATTTTTCACTTATAAATTATTACAGACAGCCAAATTCAGGTATGATTAGGTCTGATATGGAGACTATATCATTGCTGGATATGCTTGCCCTTGTTTCTTTGTATCTCGTCATTTTTGATTCCTACCAAACCAATCTTACTCTGTCTTCATTCCTATTGTGTGTGTGTGTGTGTGTGTGTTGGGTGTGGTGGGGGAGGGTAATTAATAGATTTCTATTTATTAGGACAGTTTAGATTTACAATAAAATTGAGCAAATAGTAGAGTTCCCATATACCTCCTTACACATGTGTGCGCGCACACACACACACACACATATACACACACAGATTGCCCAGTATTAATGTTCTGTATTGGTGTGGCACATTTGTTAAAATTAATGACACCATATCAGTACATTGTTATTACCTAAAGTTGATAGTTTACATTAAGTTTCACTTTTTGTGTTATAAGGTTCTTTGGGTTTTGAAAAATTCAAAATGTCATGTATCTACTGTAACAGTATCATACAGAATAGTCTCAGCACTTATAAAAACCCAGGTACTTTGTCTTTTTACCCCTGTCCACCTCCCTCCGGACCCTTGGCAACTACTGATCTTTTTACTGTCTCTGTAGTTTTTGCCTTTTCTATGATGTCATACAATTGGAATCATACAGCATATAGCCTTCCAGACTGGCTTCTTTTAGACTGGTTTCTCTCACCACATAATACACATTAAAGGATATATATTTTTCCATATATTTTTATGGCTTGATACCTCATTTTTTATTAATAAATAATATTCCATTATATGAATGTACCACAGTTTTATGTTTTAGTTTTTTTAGTTTTTTCATCTATTGAAAAATATTTTGGTTGCTTCCAATTTGGGAAATTAATTATAAATTAATTATAAGTCTATAAACATTCATATGCAGGTTTTTGTGTGGACATGGGTTTTCATTCCTATAGGGTAAATACTTAGGAGCACAATCACTGGATCAAATGGTGAGATTATGTTTAGCTTTGTAAGAACCTGCCAAATTATCTTTCAGAGTAGTTCTATCATTTTGCATTTCCACCAGCAGTAAATGAGAAATCCTGCTATTCTGTACATGCATCAGAATTTGGTGGTATTACTTTTTTAGGATTTAACCATTCCCATGTGTGTATAGTTGTATCTCATTGTTTTAATCTGCAAGTCCTTGATATTACGTGATGTTGAGCATCTTTTTATATGTTTATTTATGATCTGTAATTCTTTGGTGAGATAGCTATTTAGAACTTTTGTCCATTTTTTAATAGAGTGGTCTATTTATTGTTGAGTTTTAAGTGTTCTTTGTATATTTTACATACTAATCCTTCATCAGACATGTTTGCAAAGATTTTCTCTTGGTCTACGGATTATTTTTCATTCTCTTAACAGCATGTCTTACGTTATACAAGTTTTTAACTTTAATAAGATCCAACATCTACTTTTTTCATGGATCATTTTTTAATTTATTAATTTTTTTTTAAGATTTTATTTGTCAGAGAGAGAGAGAGAGTGTGTGCACAAGCTGGGGGAAAAGCTAGCAGAGGGAGAAGCAGGTTCCCAGCTGAGCAAGGAGCCTGTTGCAGGACTCAGTCCCAGAGCCCTGGGATCATGATCTGAGCTGAAGGCAGACACTTAACCTACTGAGCCACCCAGGTGTCCCTATGGATATATTTTTGGTATTATATCTAAAAACTCATTACCAAACCTAAGGTCAACTCAGTTTTTTTCTGTTACCTTCTAGAAGTTGTATTTTGTGTTTTGCTTTTAAGCCTATCATCCATTTTTAGTTATTTTCTGTGAAGGGTGAAAATTTCTCTGTCTAGATTCACTTTTTTCTCATATGGACATCCAATTCCAGTGCCATGTGTTGAAAGAAAAAAGCTGGCAGTTTTCCATTGAATTGCCTTTTGCTCCTTTGTCAAAGATCGGTTGACTTTATTTGTGTGGCTCTATTTCATTCAGGGTTCTCTCTTTTCTTCCTTTGATCTATTTGTCTGTTCTTTTACCAATATAATGCTGTCTTAATTGCTGTAACTTTATAATAAGTCTTGCATTTAGGTAGAGTCAGTCCTCTGACTTTGTTCTCCTGTGTTGACTTGATTATTCTGGATTTTTTGTCTCTCCATATAAACTTTAGCATCAGTTTGTCAATATCTACAAAATAATTTGCTAGGATTTTGATTGGAATTTCATTGAATCTAGATGTTAAGTTGGCAAGAATTAACATCTTAACAATTTTGAGTCTTTTTATCCATGTACGTGGAATATTTCTCCATATATTTACGCTGTCTTTGATTTCTTTCATCAGTATTTTCCTCGTATAGATCCTGTACATATTTTGTTGGATGTATACCTAAAATATTTCACCGGGGGGAGGGATGGTATTGTGTTTTAATTTTAAACTGAAATTGTTCACTGCTGCTGTAGGAAAGCAATTGACTTTATATTAACCTGTAACCCTACACCCTTGCTCTTTAGTTCCAGGAGTTTCGTGGGGTTTTTTTGTATGTTTGTTTGTTCGGTGTGTTTTGTTTTTGTTAAGTCTTTGAGATATTTTTACACAGATAATCATGTCATCTCTAAACAAATACAGTTTTATTTCTTACTTCCTGATCTATATACCTTTTATTTCCTTTTCTTGTCTTAAGAATTGTTACCTTAACAACTTTCGATGTGATTAAGTGAAGGAACTTGGAAGGGGGAACTTAATCTAGATTATCAAGGTGATCCTAAATACAATCAGATGTCTGTTTATCAGAGAGTGGCAGAGGGAGTTTTGAGAGACAGGCAGAGGAGAAAGCCTTGTGAAGAGATTGGAGTGTTATAGCCATAAGCAAAGAAATACAGCCGCCAGAAGCTGGAACAGGCAAGGGAAGAAATTTCCCTGGAGCCTCTGAAGAGACTGTAGTCCTGCTGACTCCTCAATTTCAAACTTCTGGTCTCCAGAATATGGGAATAAATTTCCATTTTTTTAAGCCACAATTCATGATAATTTGTTATGGCAGCCCTGGGAAACTAACACACTGATGTTCTCAAGGAATCAGCTTTTGATTTGGATGATTTTCTCTATTGATTTCCTGTTTGCAGTTGCATTAATTTCTGACCTAAATTGTATTTTTTTTTCTTCTGTTGGCTTTAAATTTACATTACTCTTCTTTGTCTAATTTCCTAAGGTAAAACTTGTGTTACTAATTTTAGATCTTTCTTCTTTTCTAATATATGTATTCAGTCCTATCAGTTTTCCTTTCTGCACTATTTTTGCTGTGTCCCACAAACTTTGATAAGTTGTATTTCCACTTTCATTTAGTTCAAAATATTTGTCACACTCTCTGGAGACTTCATCTTTGATACGTGTGTAATTTAGAGGTGTGTTGTTGAATCTCCAGATACTTTGGGATTTTCCAGCTATCAATTTGCTCCTTCAGGCAAATAATAGTTGACTTTCCTTGCTTATTTTTGAGGAAATCAGCTTATGCTCTGGTATAATAGGCCTTAGTTCTGAATGACGTACAATTATAGGGAAATGCATTCAGTACAGTTAAGAATGTGGTTGAGGAGATTTAATATGTAAATCAGACAGTGAGGTGATTCCACTGACTTGTTACTTCTGTTGTCTCAGTTGGTTTTATTTGATAAAATAACTTGTTAAAGTTATTTCAGAAATAAATACATTCTTTATTATAAACTAAGTCAGTTAATTCTGAACTTAAATTTTCAAGAATTTTACTTGATGTATGATCAACCTATTTATTGATATCTATTGAAACACTCCTGGATGCTACATTTTATGATACAAACTGGTGACCACTAAATATTTGTTGAATTAATTGATTAGAAATGTAACAATCATTCCACTAACTCTAAAAATCCATTAAAAAAAAAACATTTAATTGAGTGACATCACCAAGATTGTGGCATAGATCATTTCTTACTCTACTCTCCTTCACAAGAGGAACAGCTAATATCTATTCAAGAATAAGACACCACTGAAAGAATCATACAACACAGGGATGAGGCTGAAGCACCCCCTTGCACCTCAAAGACCAAGAAGACAGACTGAATGAGAAGATTAGAAGTAGCTACATAATGACTGCATTGCCCCTTCCCCAGTATAGCATAGCACCGTATGGAGAGGTCTCGCCTGAGACACCAGTTCCTCCAGTGGGAAAAGAAAACCTGGGAAGACAGCAACTCTCTCCCAGCACTGTGGGTCACTTTGTAGGAGCCCCTCCTCTGATCTCACACCGCAGAGATTATCTGGGAGACAGCCACTGGGAATCTGACAGAAACTGGAGGATGGGTTTGTAGCAGCCAGCACACAGATGTTGGCAGACTGAGTTTCTATCCACAGTGCCCAAATAGTAATCCCAACCAGTGGCTTGGCTCATCTACAGAACCAAGCCAGGGGCACATTGTGACCAGAGAACTCAGTGAGGTACAGATCTGCCTGTTTCAGATCCTCTAATGAGGAATTATACCAACCCTAGAGCCCAGATTGCCCATACCCAAGCAGAAATCACAACCCCACCCACTGTAGAGAATCCCTTCCAGCCCCCATCCTGACCAGAATGGCTGGCCACAACTTCTGGAAGCTGTGTAGACCAACAGCACTTGAACTGAGAAGCAAATGGATGGGACTGATCACCCTAAACCAAAGCCAGTACTGGGTTTGGAGACTTCCCCCTGCCATACACAGGCAGAGAGGTTAAACCATAGCCAAACTGAGAATAGCTTTAAAGCAGCCCCTTTCACCCTCCTCCCCAAGCAAGGAAGATAAGACAGAGTGCTACTGACTATGGAGAGTATCTTCCAGCCCCATCTGACCAAAAGGGCTGGCAAAAACACCTGAAAGTGGTGCATCCCAGCAGCATACAAGCCAAGAGAAGAACAGACAGAACCAATAGTGTAGAGAGAAGCCAGTGGCCCTATATGGCCAGGGAACTTGGGGTGCAGGTCAACTTGAGTTAAGAAAATAAAGAGCTTTGCCAGTTGTAGAGCTTTTTCTACGGCTGCACCCAGGCAAGGAATCTAATTTATAGCCCTGCTGAATGCAGCCTTTAGTCTGTTCGACCAGTGAACATAACCAGAGCACATGGGAAACTGTAACCCATTCAGGAGGCCTGCACACAGTGGCGCTTGAACAGAGAGCACAGCCTGTGTCTCCCGAATCTGTAGAGCAAAAGCAGTAGTCTCATCTGACCAGGGAATTGAATGCACTCTCAGGCCTGATTAAGGACCCAAAATGACCTATATAGGCCCTGGGTTCCAATCTGCTGCCCTGACTGGGCTGGGGAGCTAATTCATAGCCTTATCTGCTACTAAATGTAGTACCCAGTCCCAACCATCTGGTAAACCTGACCAGTGAATTCAGGCAACCATGGAGCCAACCCAACAGTCTCACTTGGGTAGGAAACCAAGGCAGCAGTCCTATCCAGCTGGTCTCAGCCAATGGTACAACCCACCTTTCCATTCCCATCCTCAGAGCTCAAGTACCTAAAAGTACCTAAAAGTAGATGGCAATAACAGACCCCACATGCCCAAAACATTACCAGCAGACTCACCCAGAACCCAAACTTAGCTGACTGATAAAGAAAGATCTCTGCCAAAGCAAGCCTGTAAAGTCTGGAAGAGGAGCCCCATTATTCAAATGGGCTAAAACCAATGTAAGGAATCAAGGATCACAAAAAATCAGGTAAATGTGACATCACCAAAGGAAACTAATTAAGCTCCAATAACTGACCCTAGAGAAATGGAGATTTTGAACTATCAAACAAAATGTTCAAAATAACCTTCTTAAAGAAGTTCAATGAACTATAAGAAAGCATAGAAAACTAAATGAAACTAGGAAAACAATGCATGAGAAGAATAAGAAATTGGACAAGGAAATAGCAACCACAAAAGATAGATAGAAATAAGGAAAGAAGGAAGGAAAGAAGGGAGATCCTAGAGTTGAAAAATACAATAACTGAACTGAAGAATTCAATAAAGAGTTTCACAAGTAGATTCACCTATGAAGAAGAACAAATTTTAAAAAGGAAGAAGAAGAAATCAGTGACCTAGAGGATAGAATGTTGGAAATTACCCAGTCAGAGGAGCAAAAAGAAAAAAAAAATGAAAAGAGTAAAGAAAGCCTATGGGAATCATGGGACACAATGAAAAGAAAAAATATTCACATTATAGGAAATTCAGAAGAAGAGAAAGAGATAGAAATTATTTTTAAAGTAATAATAGTTGAAAACTTCCTGACCCTGGGGAAGTAAATGGACATCCAGATCCATGAGGCCCAAATGATCCCAACTAGGTTGAACCCAAAGTGGGCTACACTGAGACACATAACTAAACTGTCAAAAGTCAAAGAAAAAGAATTTTAAGAACAGCAAGAGAAAAGAGAGAAATTACATACGAAAGAATTCCAATAAAACTATGGATGGATTTCTCAAAGAAATTTCTCTGGCCAGGAGAGAATGAGAGGACATATTCAAAATATTACAAGAAAATAACTGTCAACCAAGAATTCAATAACTTGAATTGAAAAGAATTCTATACGCTCTCCTTCAGAAATTAAGGAGGGATAAAGACTTTCCGAAGAAAAAGATAACAGAGTTCATTACCAGGTTCATTACTTACCTTACAAGAAATGCAAAATGGAATTCTTTGAGTGGAAATAAAATAATGTAATTAGAATGATAAAAACACAAAAAGCGGGGGGGGGGGGGATGCCTGGGTGGTTGACATGGTTAAGGGTCTGTCTTCAGCTCAGGTCATGATGTCCAGGTCCTGGGATTGAGTACAGCATCAGGCTCCCTGCTTACTGGGAAGCCTGATTTTCTCTCCCTCTGCCTCTCCCCTTTCTTGTGCTCTCTCTGTCTGTCTCCCTGTCTCTCAAATGAATAAATAAAATCTTTAAACACACACACACACACAAAAGTAGCATAAATCTCCCTGGTAATGGTAAACATATAGTTAGATTCTGCAATATGGTAATGGTGGTGCATAACTCAAAATTCTGGTTTAAAAGTTAAAAGAAGTCCAAACAATCATAAATATAAGATTCTTTTAGTTACACAATATTAAAAAAGTGTAAATTATAACAGCAATAACCTAAAATGTAAGGGTGAGAAGAAGTAAAGTGTAAAGTATACAAATCCTACTGGATTAATTATGAGTTTAAAAGAGGATCTTACAAGTTTAAGCCTCATGGTAACCACAAGGGAAAATCTTGATACATTAATAGAATAGAATAGAATGAAAGAAAAGAATCATATGAACATAACAAAGAAGTCAAACACACTAGTACCAAAAGATATCAAAACAGAAATAAAATATAACAGAATAAGAAAGGGGAGCAATGGATCTACAAAGCAACCAGGAAACAATGAACAAAATAGCAATTGTAAGTCTTTACCTACCAAAATTACCTACATATAAACAGATTAAATTCTCCAATCAAAAGACAGAGATTCCAATTAGTTAATATACAGTGTAATATTAGTTTCAGATATACAGTATAGTGACTTAGCACTTCTATACAATACCCAGTGCTCTTCACAAGAAGTGCACTTCCTTAATCCCCATAACTTATTGAATCCGTTCCCCCACCCACCTCCACCCTGGTAACCATCAGTTTGTTCTCTCTGGTTAAGAGTTTGTTTCTTGGTGTGTCTGTCTCTCTTTTTCCCTTTGCACATTTGTTTTGTTTCTTAAAATCCACTTAGGAGTGAAATCATACGGTATTTGTCTTTCTCTCACTGACTTATCTTACTTCACATAATACTCTAGCTCTATCCATGTCATTACAAAAAATAAATTTTTTTTAAAAATGGGGAAAAGCTCATTTGTAAATAATGAGTTAGTGTATATTAAAAACGAAGAGGTGAATTTGGTTTTTCTGAAAGGTGGCTAAAAAAAAAAAGACATAGAATGACTGAATGGATTAAAAACAACAACAATCTGCTGCCTTTAAGAGACTCATGTTAGCCTTAAAGACACACAGAATGAGAGTAAAGGGACATAAAAAGACATTTCAAGCAAATGGCAACCAAAAAGAAAGCAGGGATAGCTATACTGAGATCAGACAAAATATACTTTAAACTAAAAATTATAAAAAGAGACAAAGAAGGTTATGATATAATGATAAAGGGGTCACTATATCAAGACGTTACAACAATTGTAAATATTTATGCACCCAACATCAGAGTACCTAAATATATAAAGCAAAAATTAACACAATAAATAATAGTTGGAGACTGTAATACCCTACTCGGAACAATGGTTGGATCATTCAGACAGAGAATCAATAATGAAACAGCAGATTTATACAACACTATACACCAAATAGCAAATAGATATATATAGAACATTCTATCCAACAACAACAAAATACACATTCTTCTCAGGCACACAGGGAGCATTTTTAAAGACAGACCATATTTTAGACAACAAAACAAATCTTAGCAAATTCAAATTCAAGAAGTTTGAATTCATACCAAGTGTCTTCTCTGATCACAATGGCATAAAATTAGAAATCAATAACAGAAGGAAAACTGGAAAATTCACCAACATGTGGACATTAAACAACACTCTCCTGAACAACCAAGGGAGAAAAAAAAGAAGCAAATAAGGAAAAGATAAAAGAGTTTCTTGAGACAAACAGAAATGGAAACAAAACATACCAGAACTTATGGGATGCAGCAATAGCAGTTCTAAGAGGGAATTTCACAATAAACACCTACATTAAGAAACAAAGAGCCCAAAAAAGCAACCTATCTCTGTGTCTTGAGGAACTAGAGGAAAAAAACCCAAAGTTAGCAGGAGAAAGGAAATAATAAAGATTATAGCAGAAGTAAATGAAACAGAGAATAGAAAACCAATAGAAAACACTAGCCTGAATAGGAATTGGTTCTTTGAAAAGATAAAATTGACAAACCCTTAGTTGGACTAACCAAGGAAAACAGAGAAGGGACCCAAATAAACAAAATTATAAATGAAAAAGGAGACATCACAACTGATATCACAGAAATTCAAGAGATCAGAAGAGGCAACTGTGAACTACACACCAATAAACTTTACAACCTAGTGAAAATGGAAGAATACTTAGAAATATACAAGTTACCAGGATTGAATCAGGAAGAAATGGAAAATCTGAATAGACTGATTACTAGCAATGAGTTTGAATCAGTGAATAAAAGTCTCCCGAAAAGAAAACCTCAAGACCAGATGGCTTCACTGATCAATTTTACCAAATATTTAAAGAATTTACATCAGTCCTTCTTAAGTTCTTCCAAAAACTCAGAGAGGAGGGAACCCTCCCAAAATCACTTTATGTAGCCAGCATTATCTTGATACCAAAATCAGAAAAAGACACTACTTAGAAAAATACAGACTAATATCCCTAATGAATAAAGATGCAAAAATTCTCAATAAAATGTTAACAAACCAAATTTAATAGTACATTAAAAGGATCATTTACAATGATCAAGTGGGATTTATCCTTGGGATGCACAGATGGTTCAACATACACAAATCAATCACTGTGATGCATCACATTAATAGAATGAAAGGAAAGAATCATATGATCGTCTCAGACACAGAAAAAGCATTGGACAAAATCCAACATCCATTCATAATAAGAACTTATAATAAATTAGGCATAGAAGAAATATATATGAATGTAGTAAAGGTCATATAT
Source organism: Martes martes (assembly GCF_963455335.1). NCBI lineage: Eukaryota > Metazoa > Chordata > Mammalia > Carnivora > Mustelidae > Martes > Martes martes. The sequence continues at coordinate 85,420,824 of NC_137894.1, forward strand.
GACAAACCAGCAGCTAATATCATACTCAGTGGTGAAAGGATGAAAGCTTTTCCTCTAAAATCAAGAATAAAACAAGGGTGTCCACTCTCACCACCTCTATTCAACATGGTATGGAAGTCCTAGCTGGAATAATCAGGCAAGAAAAAGAAAAAAAAGTATCGGAATTGGAAAGGAAGAAGTGTAGTTATTTCTATGTGCAGATGACATGATTTTATATAAAGAAAATCCTGAAGACTCAACCAAAAACTCTTAGATCTAATCAATGAATTCTATAAAGTTGCAGGATACGAAATAACATACAAAAAAAAAAAGTAACATTTCTATACAACAGCTACAAAAATTTCTGAAAAAAAAATTTAAAAACCAGTTCCATCCAAAGCCAAAGACTCCACTGAAAAGGAGAATTACAGACCAGTATCCCTGATGAACATGGATAGAAAAATTCTCAACAAGATACTAGCTAATTGGATCCAACAGTACACTAAAAGGATTAGTCACCAAAACAGAGTGAGATTTATTCCTGTGCTACAGAAACATCCACAAATCAATCAACCTGATACACTGTATTAATAAAAGAAAGGAGGTCCTCTCAGTAGATGCACAAAAAGCATCCTCGCTTGATAAAAACCCTCAACAAAGCAGCAATAGATGGAACATACCTCAACATCATAAAGCAATATACAAAAGACCCATAGCTAACATCATCCTCAATGGGGAAAAACTGAGAGCTTTTCCCCTAAGTCAGGAACATGATAGGGATGTCCACTCTCACCACTGTTGTTCAACTTAGTACTAGAAGTCCTACCTTCAGCAGTTAGATGCTTTTGATTGATTCGTGTATGTGGAACTACAGAAAACTCTGAACAGCCAAAGACATCCAAGAAGAACAAAATAGGAAGTATCACACCTCCTGATTTCAAGCTATACAGTAAAGCTGTAGTCATCAAAACAGTATGGTACTGGCATAAAAACAGACAAATAGACCAATTGAACAGAATCAAGAGCCAAAAAATAATCCTGAGAATACAGTCACCTAATATTTGACAATACTTAATGGAGAAATGACAGTCTCTTGAATGAATGGTGCTGCAATAATTGGATATTCACATTCAAAAGAATGAAATTGGACCCTGTCTTACACCACTCACAAAAATTGACTCGAAATGGATTAAAGACCTAAATGTAAGACTTGCAACCATGAAATTCCTAGAAGAAAACAGGAGCAAAGCTCCTTGATGTAGGCCTTGGTAGTGATTTTTTTGGCATGACATCTAAGACACAGGCAACAAAATTAAAAAAAAAAAAAAAGGTAGACTTCTGCACAGGGAACAAAACAGTCAAAAAGTGAAAAGACAACCTGTAGAATGAGAAAAATATTTGTAGCCATCTATTGGATAAGGGATTAATATCCAAAATATATAAAGAGCTCATACAACCTGATAGCAAAAAAAAAAAAAAAAAAAAATCCGATTAAAAAATGGGCAGAGATCTGAAAAGACATTGCTCCAAAGAAGGTAGATGAAAGGCCAACAGGTACATTAAAGGTGCTCAGCATCACTAGTCATTAGGGAAATGCAAATTAAAACCACAGTGAGATACCACCTCAGGCTTGTTAGAATGGGCATTATCAAAAAGACAAGAGGTAACAGCCGCTAGTGTTCATTTGGAGAAAAGAACCCTTGTGCACCTTTGGTGGGATTATAAATTCGTATAAGCACTATGGAAAACAGTATGGAGTTTCCTCAAAAAATAAAAAAACTACCTTATGATCCAGCAATTCCACTTCTAGAACTATATCCCAAGGAAATGAAGATATGAACTTGAAAAGACATATGCATCCCTGTGTTTATAGCAGCATTATTTATAAGCCAAGACATGGAAATACCTAAGTATCCACTGAGATCAATAGATAAGTAAGTCGTATTTTGTATGTATGTATTTACATACACACACACAAAATGGAATATTATATTCCATTCCACAATGGAATATTATATATATATATATATACATACATACATACATATACATACACATACACATACACACACACACAATGGAATATTATTCAGCAATTTAAAAAAATCTTACCATGTGTGACAACTTGGTTAAAACTTAAAGACATTATGCTGAGTGAAATAAGTCAGACAGGGAAAAACAAATACTGTATGATCGGTTAAGTGTAGACTCTTTAAAAAAAAGTGCATAGAAAAGGAGATCAGATTTTTGGTTACCAGAAGCAGAGGATAAGGGAAGGGGAAATTGAAGGAAGATGGCTAAAATGGCACAAACTTTCATTGGTAAGTACTAGGGATGTAATGTAGGTAGGATATACATGAAGGTTATAAAAAGAGTACATCCTAAGAGTTCTCATCACAATGAGAAATTTTTGTCTTTTATTTTTTCTTCTTTCTTTTCTTTTTATTGTATCCATATGAGAAAATGAATGTTAGTTGAGCCTGTTGTGCTAATCATTTCACAATATATATAAATCAACCCATCATGCTGTTTACCTTAAATTCATACAGTGATGTATGTCAGTTATTTCTCAATAAGACTTGAAAATTTATTTAAAATGTTTAATTACTGCCTATCTCACAGCCCTTGAAATTGATGTACTAGGATCGGTTCCTGATTATCCAAGAGTAGATTATATTTTTCATGAATTTGGTGACCTGAGAAACAAAATAGTAGGTAACTCTGCTCACAAAACCATTCATATTTATCTACCCCTTACAGAATACAGGCAACAAAACACATCTTAAACTGTATCATATGACATACAAATATGTTCTTATGAGCATCAATAAAGCTATGGAAAGCAGCCATGATTGGAAGTAAAATGAATAAATATTCCTTCATATTTGATAAAAAGGAGAATTCTAGTTCTGAGAAGGTGGAAAAATAGAAAATGTAATGAAGGAACAAATGGAAATTTTATTTGTTTTTCAAACAAAAATTTTAAAACTGAGAAAGACAATTGAAATGTAAAGCCCAGGGAATGGGCTCAAGAGCAGGATTAAGAGCAGAAAAAAAGCAGTGACTAGAAGACAGAACAATAAAAATGACTCAGTCTGAAGAACAGACACATAGACTGAAAAAAAAAAAAGATCAGAACCTCAGGGACCTACAAACTATAATAAAAGACCAAACATTTGTGTCCTTGGAGTCTTCCATGGAAGGAGAAAAGAAAGAGGATGGAGCTGCAAACTTATGCAAGGAAATAATGACTGAAAATTGTCCAAATGTGGCAAGAGACATAAGCCTACAAGAAGCTGAGAGAACTTTAAACAGGGAAACCCAAAAAAATATACCCCATGACACACCATAATTAAACTTATGAAACCTAAAGAGAAAGAATCTTGAAAGCAGCTGGAGAGGAATACCTTGCCTATAGGGGAAAAACCATTCACATTAACAGGCATCAGTCAGAAGCTATAGAGGACAGAAAAAAGTGGCACAATATTTTTCAAGGGCTGTAAAGCACTGTCAAGACCAAATTCTAGATCCAGAGAAATCTACTTCAAAAAATAAAGGCAGAGGGCACCTGGGTGTCTCATTCAGTTGAGTAACAGACTCTTGGAATTGGCTCAGGTCATAATCTCATGGGTCATGGGATTGAGCCCCAAGTGGGGCTCCATAGTCATTGGGGAGTCTGCCTGATGAGTCTCTCTTAAATAAATAAATAAATAAATAAATAAATAAATAAATAAATAGATCTTAAAAAAAAATAAAGAATAAAGGGAGAAATCAGGGCACCTGGGTGACTCAGTCCATTAAGCATCAGACTCTAGATCTCAGCTTCGATTTTGATCTCAGGGTCATGAGTTCTAGCGCCACATTGAGCTCTACGCTGGTCATGGAGCCTACTTTAAGAATAAAAAGGCAGAAATCAAGATATTCTCAGATGAAGGAAAAATAGGAGACTTTGTCAAGAAATCTACCCTATAACAATGCTAATGGAGGTTATCTAAAAAGAAAGATAAAAGAAAAAACCTTGAAATGTCAGGAAGGAAAGAAGAACACTAAGCAAACTGAAGATATATAATAGGCCCTTTGAGTTTTCAAATTATGTTTGATGATTGAAGGAAAAATATAGCCCTCTCTGATTTGGGTCTAAATGTATGTAGAGGATATATTTAAAATAATTATAAATATTAGGATTTTTTGTTCCAGCTCTTTGAAACATGCCAGTGGACTTTTGATCGGGTTAGCATTGAAAGTATAGATGGCTCTAGGTAGTACAGACATTTTAACAATGTTTATTCTTTCCAATCCATGAGCATGGAATGGTCTTCCATCTTTTTGTGTCTTCAGTTTCCTTCATGTGTGTACTGTAGTTCTACGAGTACAGATCCTTTACCTCTTTGGTTAGATTTATTCCCAGGTATCTTATGGTTCTTGGTGCTATATTAAATGGAATCGATTCTCTAATTTCCCTTTCTATTTTTCATTGTTAGTGTATAAGAAAGCCACTGATTTCTGTACATTGATTTTGTATCCTGCCACATTACTGAATTGCTGTATGAGTTCTAGTAGTTTGGGGGTGGAGTCTTTTGGGTTTTCCATAGGAAGTATCATGTCATCTGCAAAGAGAGAGAGTTTGACTTCTTCTTTGCCAATTTGAATACCTTTTGTTTCTTTTTGTTGTCTGATTGCTGTTGTTGGACTTCTAGTACTATGTTAAATAGCAGTGGCGAGAGTGGACATCCTTGTTGTGTCCCTGATCTCAGAGGGAAGGCTGTCAGCTTTTCCCCATTGAGGATGATATTTGCTGTAGGTTTTTCATAGATAGATTTGTATGGAACCAGAAGAGACCCCGAATTGCTAAGGAAATGTCGAAAAAGAAAAAACTGTGGGCATCACGTTGCCTGATTTCAAGCTTTACTACAAAGCTGTGATCACTAAGACAGTATGCTGGCACAAAAACAGACACATAGACCAGTGGAACAGAGTAGAGAGCCCAGATATGTTACCTCAACTCTATGGTCAAATAATCTTCGACAAAGCAGGAAAAAATAAACAGTGGAAAAAAGACAGTCTCTTCAATAAATGGTACTGGGAAAACTGGACAGCTATGTGTAGAAGAATGAAACTCAACCATCTCTTACACTGTATACAAAGATAAACTCAAAATGGTTAAAAGACCTCAGTGTGAGTCAGGAATCTATCAAAATCCTAGAGAACATAGGCAGTAACCTCTGCAACATTGGACACAACAACTTCTTTCAAGATATGTCTCCAAAGGCAAAGGAAACAAAAGCGAAAATGAACTTTTAGGACTTCATCAAGATCAAAAGCTTCTGCACAACAAAGGAAACAATCAACAAAACAAAGAGGAAACCAACGGAATGGGAGAAGATATTCGCAAATCACACTACAGACAAAGGGCTGATATCCAAGATCTATAAAGAACTCCTCAAACTCAACACACAGAAAACAAATAATCACATCAAAAAATGGTCAGAAGACATGAACAGACACTTCTCCAAAAAAGACATACAAAAGGCTAACAGATACATGAAAATATGCTCAACATCATTAGCCATCAGGGAGATTCAAATCAAAACCACAATGAGATACCACATCACACCAGTTAGAATGGCCAAAATCAACAAGACAGTAAACAACAAGTGTTGGAGAGGATGTGGAAAAAGGGGGCCCCTCTTACACTGTTGGTGGGAATGCAAGTCGGTGCAGCCACTTTGGAAAACAGTGTGGAGATTCCTTAAAAAATTAAAAGTAGAGCTACCCTATGACCCTGCAATTGCACTACTGGGTATTTACCCCAATGATACAGATGTTGTGAAAAGAAGGGCCACCTGTACCCCAATGTTCGTAGCAGCAATGGCACAGTTGCCAAACTGTGGAAAGAACCAAGATGCCCTTCAACGGACGAATGGATAAAGAAGATATGGTCCATATATACAGTTGAGGATTATGCCTCCATCAGAAAGGATGAATACCCAACTTTTGTATCAACGTGGATGGGACTGGAAGAGATTATGCTGAGTGAAATAAGTCAAGCAGAGAGAGTCAATTATCATATGGTTTCACTTACTTGGGGAGCGTAAGGAATAACACTGAAGACATTGGGAGATGGAGAAGAGAAGTGAGTTGGGGGAAATCAGAGGGGGAGAAAAACCATGAGAGACTGAGGACTCTGAGAAACAAACTGAGGGCTTTGGGGGGGTGGGGGGTGGGGTGAGCCTGGTGGTGGGTATTATGGAGGGCATATATTGCATAGAGCACTGGGTGTAATGCATAAACAATGAATTTTGGAACACTGAAAAAAAAATTTAAAAATATTATGCATAAGGGAGGACAAAGAAATGTTAACAGCAGTAAAGTGTCTATATTCCACTGGAGCTGGTAAAATAATGACATCAATAGACTATAATAATTTATGTATGTAGAATGATATACCTAGAGATACACTTTAAAAGACATTGTAGATCTATAAAAATGGAATTTCAAAATGTGTTCAAGTAACCTACAGGGAAGCAGGGGAAAGAAAACAACAACAACAATAAAACTTCAGGAACAACAAACAGTGAAATGGCAGGCTTAAGCCCAAACTTGAATGTTAATGGTCCAAATATAACAAATGTTTATGGTCCAAATATAACAACAGACAGAGATGGACAGATTGGATTAAGAATTATGGCCTGTAGGGCACCTGGATGGCTCACTTAGTTAAGCATCCAACTCTTGGTTTCAGCTCATGATCTCAAGATTATGAGATTGAGCCCCACATTAGGCTCCACGCTGGGCATGGAGCCTGCTTAAGATTCTGTCTCTCTCTCCCTTTGCCTTTTCATCCCCCTCTCTCCCTCACCTTCTCTAATAAATAAATAAATAAAATAATAATTAAAAATAAAAATTATGGCCCAACTGTATGCTGGCTATAAGAAACTCACAGCAAATAAAATCATTAAATAAGAGAACAGAAGATAAATCATAAAAACACAATTCTAAGGCAAGCAGGAATGGCTATACTAGTATCTTATAAGTAGACTTTAAAACAAAAACACTTATCAGAGAGAGGCACTGAATTATAAAAAGAGCCCACCAAAAATACAAAACAATCTTAAATATGTTTATACCAAACAAGAGAACTAAAAATATGTGAAGCAAAAACTAATGGAACCGAAAAGAGAAATTGACAAACTCACAATTATAGTTTGAAGGTGTTGACACCTTCCTCTCACTAGACAGAGAAAAAAAAAAAAAAATCCAGGGATACAGAAGAATTCAACATGACCATCAACTACCAGGGTCTAATCAACAGTTTTAGACATTCCGCACAAGAGCAGGATACATATTTCTTTGTAAATGCCAACAAAACATATACCAAGAGAGATCATATTCTAAGTCATAAAATCAACCTCAATTGACTTAAAAGAACTGAAATCATACAGTGTATGCTCTTTAGCCACAGTAGAATTGGAACAAATATTGGTAACAGAAAGATAAGACAGATCTCCAAACACTTAAAAACTAAACAATGCATTTCTAAATAATCCATGAATCAAAGAGGAATTCTCAAGGGAAATTTTTTAAAATACATGGAAGTCAGTGAAAATAAAAATACAGCAAACCAAAATATGTGAGATACAGCTAAAGCAGTGCTGAGATGAAATTAAATTAGTGCTGAAAATACTAAATGCATTAAGGAAAATTGGAAATATATCAAATCAATAATCTAAGCCCCTACTTTAAGAATCTAGAAAGAGGACAGAAAAATAAATGCAAAATAAACAGAAGGAAGAAATGATAAAGATAACAGAAAGAAGCATATAAGAGCAGAGAAAAGACACTTCACCAATATCAGGAATGAAACAGGATAGCACTATAGAATTTACAGATATAAAAATAAGGATTACTGTCAACAACTCCACACACATAAAAATGGCACAACTTTAAAGTAATGGACCATTTCCTAAAAAAAAAATGCACAAATTTTTGATACATGCAACAAAAAATTTTTGATACATGAATCCCCAGAAAATTATGCTGAATAAAAAAAGACAGTTCCAAAAGCAACCTTTCCATTTATAAAACATTTTTGAAACAACATTATAGAAATGGGAAACAGATTAGAGGTTAGTGTTTAAGAAGGGGAAGGAGTGGTGGGGAAACATGAGGGATCCTTGTGGTGATGTAACTGTTTTTTGTCTCGACTGTATCAATGTCACTATCTTGGTGGTGCTTTTATACTATAATTTTATAAAATATTACCATTGTGAGAAAGTAGGTAAAGGACAACAGGGATTTTTCTGTGGTATTTCTTGCCAACTGCATGTGAATCTACAATGATCTCAAAACAAAAAGTTTATTTTTAAAGTATCCCCAAAAAAGTAATGGAATGAAGTGTGAGTAAAGGTAAACTATGGAACATATGGAGCTGTACCTTAAGATACAGAGAAAAGGAAAGGAAAGAAAACTGATGTGATCCTTTTACAATACTGGAGGCCACTTGTTCAAATAGAGAATTTAAGCAACAACATTCAATAAATAACTTTTTGTATGCCTCCTGTAGAGAAGCCACTGAGTTAGGCCCTAGAAGGAAACAAAGAAGAATAAAACATTGTTCCTTCTTTCAATAGTATTAGAACCTAGTAGGAAAGAAGACAAGTATATAGTAACTACAGAGGATAGTAGAAAGTGATGAATATAATATAAGGAATATAGAAAGAGTATGGGAGCTCAGAGGAAGAAGTGTCCCCTTGGGCAGGAGGGTATGGGGTGTAACTTCGTGACAGTTGTTGCAGTCTGGATCTTGACGCGTGGTGATGGGGGAGGGAAAGGAAAAGTGAAGGCAACAGCGTGAGCAATAATGCAAAGGGGCAAGTGTGACGGCATTTTCAAAGAACAGTTTATATTTCCATTTGGCTAGAATAAAAAGATTTTGATACAGTAGGTAGGATGAAATCTGAAAAGTAGAATAGAACTTTGGACTACCTTGAATGTCAGACTAAAACCTGGGACATCAACCTAGAATTCTGTATCCCAGAAAATTACCCTTCAAAAGTAAAAGAAAATAAAGACTTTCTCAGATAAACAAAAATCGAGGGAATTTGTCGCCTGTACACCTGTTTGCAGAAAATGTTAAAAGAAGTTCTTCAGAGAGAAGGCAAAGCACAGGCCAGAAATTCAGATCAAACTAATTGATGCAGTGAACCAGGAAGTAAATATAGACACTATCCTCTCAGAAAATGCACGTAGGATAGGGTAGCACATACTTCTGCCTTTCATACTTGCTTTGTCTTTATTTATTTTAATTTGGTAAAACAAGCCAAACCTGCCTCTTTTTGTTTTTCTCAGAATGATTTAAGAATGTTATCAGTAAGTGATAAAGGTTAAGAAAACTAGTTATTTCTCCCAATTCATGAAAAACCTGTAGAAACAGGCAGTTGTTTTTCATCAAACTATTTGCAAAATGTCTGAGTATTGTATAAGATATCATTCAAAATTAGAGATAAATTATTTCTTTTAAGAATTACACAAGGTAGGGGCGCCTGGGTGGCTCTGTGGGTTGGGCCTCTGCCTTTGGCTCAGGTCATGATCCTGGGATCTAGCCCTGCGTCCTGCTCTCTGCTCAGTGGGAAGCCTGCTTCCCTGTCTCTCTCTGCCTGCCTCTCTGCCTATTTGTGATCCCTCTCTCTCTCTGTCAATTAAATAAATAAAATCTTAAAAAAAAAAAAAAAAAGAATTACACAAGGTAAGTGCCCGTTCTTTACCAGATGTTGTGCTAGGTATTTTCACATAGCTAGATCACGTCATTTTGTTCTCATGTGAACTCCATGAAATTTTTCTCATTGTTCTTGAGTTGATGAAATTAATACTCAGAGATGTAAAGTATCTTCCTAAGGTCATACGGGGTGAATGACAGGACTGAAATTTGAATCTACTTCTTCAAAGTCCAAAGCCAAAATCTTTGCATGTATACCAGGTTTGGCATTTTTGACACATTAGACTGTCCCCTGCAATGGAGGATGCTTAGCGTCATCTCTGGCCTCTACCCACTAAATGCTAGTAGTACTCCCCTCCTCAAGTTATGGCAACTAGAAATGTCTTCAGATGTTGCAAATGGCCCCTGAGGGACAAAATTACTCCTAGGTAATAACTGTTGGTTTATACTGTGGTACCTCACCTCTAAATTTTTAATTTGAACATATTTATCCAATTAAAGCAACATATATAAAACACTTGATTGATTGAGCAATTACTGTAAATAAAAGAAGAATGAACAGAAGATAAGTGCATATTGTAGGATGCTGAGTAAAGTGACTCATGAAGGATTTAAGTTAATACCTGATTGCGGAGACAAAAGAGGAAGCCAGGAAAAGTAACATTAACACTTGGTATAAATGGAAAAGTACTAGTTGCAAGAATAAGCTGAATCCACGTGTGGCATTACAATTGAGAGAAAGCAAGTTCTGCAAGCAGGAAAGCAGATAAGCTCAGGAGAACATAACTATCTGCAAGCAAAACTTAAAAGTGGGTCATAAGCTTGATAATTCCAAGGTAGTTTAAGCTGAGGCAGTTCAGAGGGTCAGGGACTAGGAAAAGTCATGACCACGGACTTGACGGAATTGAAACTAAGACAGAAACCACTCCAGAGGGGGTGGGGGGGGGCGGTTCGGAGGACCTGGTAGTGGGTATTAAGGAGGGCACGTATTGCATGGAGCACTGGGTGTGGTGCATAAACAATGAATCTTGAACACTGAAAAAATAAAATTAAATTAAAAAAAAAAAGAAACCACCCCAGAAGGGAAATCCGTTACATGCTGCTTGCTTACTAGTACAGTGCCCATCCCAGGGTATTTTCAACCCCGGCCTGCTGTTGGACTCAATGTGGTGAGCAGCATAAGAGGCAATGTACGGTCTCATTTGCTTTGGATTAGAATTATAATATGAAAAATTACCAAGTAAAAATATCTTCAAAGTCTCACTTTCTATAATAACAAAAATTTAAAAAAGAATTACATCATTTAAAAACTGTAAGAGTGGAAACCTTGTAGATATTACCTCATTAATTTCATGATAAACCTAAATAATTGCCATTCTTTGTCAATACTGGGTGAGCCACAGGCTGTGGAATCTCTGAGAGCGATTTAATGGCTTTTTTCTGCTGTTGCTTTATCATTTATTCTTACTAAAATTCAAGTATTTTCCAATACAACATCATTTAAGACCAATAAATTGTAATTCTGCTGCCATTGCTAAAAATGCATCTGAAAATCAATAACTTTGAAAAGAGGTTAAATGTGATTTGACTATGAAGAAAGCTAAACAAGGTGGCCCTAGGGAAGAGCACTCTGAGAGAAAAAAACAGTATTAAAACAAAAATACGCTCTAAATGGTAGAGATTTATATATGCTAGGAATCTAGCCCCTCTGCTTCATCTTTATTCTGATAAGAAAGTGTCCTTAGCAATATCCGCATTTTGATTTATTGAAGTTACTAAGGAATGTGTCCCCATTTTAAAAAAGTGCCCTTTGTAAATAGAGTGTAGAATTGGGAAGTAGATCACAAGATGAAACTGAAAAAAGCTACAAATTATTGTAAGTTCTAAGAAGAAAAAGGCTAGGGTCATTGAGACAGAATACCAAAGAAGGAACACCAAAATTTAGATTGAAGCGTCGTAAAAGCTTTATCTGAGAAAGCAGTATTCATGCTGAGACCAAATGAGTGAGCAGAAGTTTGTCAGGGAGAGGAGAGAGACATTACAAACAAATGCTTCAAGCAGGAAAAGCTTGACGTACTTGAGAAACTGAATGTCTGGCTAGAAGATGAGGAGGAAGAGAGAACAAATGATACAGGGCTCCGTGGCTCATGGCCATCTGGGAGGAGTGTTTCACCTTTCAGCCCAGGAGAAAGACTGTGCGTTGAGATTCTGGATCTGTTAGCTGTGTGAGATTAACTAAAATACTGCCCTGTGTTTGCTTCAATTTCCTCATCTGTTAAAAAAAAAAAATTGGTAGGACTTCTCTCACAAGTTGTTGTGAGGTTTAGTGAGTTAAAATAGACAATTTGTTGTTATTATTTGTAGAGATTTATTCCGAGTGCAGTGAGATGGCACTGCAGGATTTTAAGTGGCATTATCTGTTTTATTGTTTTAAAACATCATTCCAGCTACTGCTTCTGTTTGAGAAAGTCTTGATGGGAATTTAAAGGCTTCCAAGGCATTTTGAATGATGAGTAGTGTTTTGAGCTTGAGAGTTAGGGATCCCAGTCACAGGTCCAACTGAGAGAAAACTGAGATATAAATTTGAAAAAAAATTAAAGGATAGACAACCAGAAAGTGATGAATGATTAGAGAATTAAAATTGAGATACCATGGTTTTAATAAAGGTAAGATTTTAAAAACCGAGTCATTGATTCTTAATATTTAATTGGCGAGAGTATACTGAATAGTGTTATGGACGTGGTAGACAAATGCAGAATTCCCAAATGAAGCTGTCCCTTGTGAACTTTAAACGAGACCATATGCATAAAGGTAAAACATAAAGGAACAGTTAAGCCAAGATTTTTAAAAATAGGATATAAAAAGCATTGCCATTAAAGAAACAATGATTAATTGGACTTCATTCATATTAAGAACTTAATATTCATCAAAAGACAATATTAAGAGAGTGAAACTGCACTGCACCCCTGTAAGAATGTCTATAGTTTACCAGTAAGGAGAATACTCGAAGGGAGAATGTAGAGTAATTGTGACTCTCATATACTGCTGATGAGAGTGTAAATCAGTAGGACCACTTTGGGAAACTCTGTGCAGCATCTGCTTAATCTGAACATACATACACCCTATAGAGCAGTTCTTATTTCAGAAAGGAGTACTTATGTCAATTATATTTCAGAGAACTGGGTGGGGGGCGATGAGTACTTAGGTCCATCAAAAGATAACATACAAGAATATTAATAGCAATAGTGGAATGATTAAATGAATTGTGGTATATTTATATAACAGAATACTTCATAGCAATAAAAGCAATGAACTACATGCAACAGTAGGATGAATCTCATAAGCCTTATTAAATAAAATAAGCCAGACCAAAAGTTTAAAAACAGACAATACTAATCTGAATAGAGGTTGAATAAGTGATTGCTTTGGGAAACGGGAATTAACTGGAAGGGAACAGAGGGGAATCTTCTGGGTTTATTACATATTTTGTTCTTTACATTTTGTCAAGCTGAATACTTTGGATTTGTGTACTCTGTCTAATTTAAAATATAATTAACAATTAAAATGTAAGTAATAATCTTTCAAGTGTAAAGAAAGAAACAAAAAACAAACAAAACAAAAAAGCTTTTTTTTTCAAGCTTTTTTGTTTTGTTTGTTTTTTGTTTCTTTCTTGCTTGGATCTTTCAAGTAGCCAAAGAGGTGGCTTGATGGAAACAAACATGGAATAAGAGGAATCAAAGTGTGAAAGAACATAAAAAGGATAGGAAAATGGTCAAGAGATGGGAACCTTTAGGCATATGGATTGGTCAAAAGAACTTAGAAAAAATGAAATAAGGGTTAGATAAACAACAAGGTGAAAAGCGTAAAGAAAGATACTTCTTTGCACTCTACAAATACAGCACTAAACACCTTTCTTATTTTTATGTAGTAATCAACTGACCATAGTTTAGTAGCGGTCTTTCTTCGTTAAGAACTAATTTGGATCTTGAAATGATGTCTTTTGGTATGCTGACTGTCCCTGTTTCACGTCCTTCTTATTTCTGTGTGACACCTTCTAAAAAGTGAGCACACTAGAGAGATCTATAGGTTACTTAAACAAAAAGAAGAAATGTATAATTACTTTGGTTTGAACAGTTTTAAATAAAGTATCAGACTAGATATTCAGCCAGTGCTAAAGTTCCTTGACAAGCTTTTTGAAGCTTTCAGAATTATATTACTTTCTTTCACATCATCAATCTGTATTATATAGTTAGGTTGTTTTACTTCAAGTCTCCCATCGACATTTCTTTTGTATGCATATACTGAAATGATTTTATTTAATAAAAAAAGAACATCTCCTGTGTGGATTTTAAATTTCCCTTATTAAATATTTATATTTTCAAAATGTCTTTATTTAATTGAGTGAGGTGCGTGGTGCCATTTCAAAATAACCTCAGGCGGTAGTTGTAATGACATATCAAAGATTTGACCTTTAGCATTTTAGGGTTCTATTTGTCTGCATTTTCTTCTGCATTCATTTAGTCTTAATTTATATGCTATTTCTCTGTATGACTTAATGAGTGGATATATTTGGCATGAGATTCATTAACAAAAAGAAAAGATACCTGAATATGTATTATTTCTGTGCAGTCGGACTAGTGATTTTTAACTTCATTTATATCTGTGTATGGGCTGATCGGTACTCGTACAGCCCTCATTCTTTCTCATTAAGTGCTCAGCTGAAGAAAGCCTGGATCTGTTAAACCAATGCCCATTCTCTTACTTCTCACTTCTTCGCAGTCAGCTTGTTGTATTCTTTTATTTACCTAGAGATGCTTTATTTTCCAATTCTCCGCTATCCCTTTTAAAGAAAATTGAATGTAATATTTACACTTATGTAATTAATTTAACATCTTGCAGCATCTTCTTGCCTGCTTGGGTAACATCAATAATCATTTGGGTAGCTTTCAGCCTAGAAGGAGAGAAATAGAATAATTATCAAGGATAATATTGTGATATAAAAATTATTTTTATTTACCCATTTAAGTGGGTCTTCATTGATTTTTAGAAATGGGTGTTTCTTATGGAGATTTTTGTTATATAGATTATTGGTCAGGAAGACTACATATTTAGGTTTCAATTATTTATTTTTATGTTTTTCTCAGCTTACACAAATCTTTATCCCAAGAAGAAAATCTGAAGGATCAGTTTAACCATACCCTTAGCACTTACGAAGAAGCTTTAAAAAGTAGAGAGAACATTGTTTCCATCACTCAACAAGAGAATGAGGAACTGGCTACCCAACTGCAGCAAGCTCTGACAGATCGAGCAAACATGGAATTAGAGCTTCAGCACGCCATGGAGGCCTCCCAAGCGGCCAATGACAAAGTGCAGAAGTAAGTAAAATGATCTTGCATGATTTCAAAAGCATGAAACAAAACAAAACAAGAACACCTTTTTTGCAGCTAAATAATAGATTATTTATTAGTCATGCTGTTAATGGTTTATGACAAAAGTAGATTGAGCCAAATGGACTTTTTTATTTTTTAGATTGCCTATCGTGCCCATAGTTGGGGGTCAAAAAAGTCATTCACTTGGGAATCTGGGTTACTGTTGAGGGCAAACCACTTTTATTTAATAACTGATCTTCATTAGTTTCTGGAGGCCACACCATTAAAATCCTTTCATAGGTAGTAGGTAAAGTTATTGGCAAGGGGAAGAGGCAGTCAAGTAACCAACTTTACTCACTTAGCTTTGTGATAATCCTGCTTGAGTTGAGATCATCTGTGATTTTGCAGTCTGAGACCTCTAGGCACATGGAATAGTTACAGTGGACTTAATTTGCATGTGTTGTTCTTCTGAAGTATTCAGGGCAGCTCTTCACAGTGCATAGTTACATTAGTTTATTTTCGATGATCTTTGCATTTTTGCTAAAATTTAAATAAAGCTACAAAAACCAATCAGTCCTTACGATAGCCGGCAAAACATTAACATAGGGCATGTCATACGAAGAGATCATTTGTTAATTTAAGGGACTTGAACACTATAGCAGAATTTCCTAAGGCAGCTTTAATGGAATGGAACTTGTCATTTTTAAATAATCCCATCTTTATGTGTTATTAACAGCATTTTGTCATTCATATACTTAATTAATTGCCTTCAGTTCCTAAGACATACTTTTTCCTTAATTTTTTTCAGTCTCACAATATGAAGCAGTACTAACTTCAAAATTTCTTACTTCTTACCACTTTTTATTTGAAAATAAATCATCTCAACCATTTCCCCAGTGTCTCTGAAATTACATTTTGAATGGTATCCCAAGGTCAGGTAAATCTGTAGTTAAGAATCCTTTTAAAATAGATCAGGAATTATGCATATTAAAATCTTTATATAATCAGGGTACCTTGAAATTTATGATTTATAGTAAGTACTCTATTTTTTATAGGTTTAAAGATTAAGTTTATGTTCAGTCAGAAACTATATCCAATTATTCACAGTGTACATTAACATTCTAAAAACACTAAGATACATAGGTAGGTCTCATTGCATTGTAAATTACAAATCAGTACCTTTTGGCAGTCAGGGTCTGTTAGCTCTGTTTACTTAAAGTCTACCAATAATTACAAATATCCAACTTTTCTTTACATGTAATTCTTGAAATTTTTATACCTGACTAAAATTCCCTAAAACAGTGCTTCCCAGAGACCAACTAAATTTCTGTAAAATCTTTGGAAATGTCAACCTTTTATTTTTTAGATCTCATCAACTATTATTATTGTTTTATAAAAAATAATTTTAAAAATACTTTGTATTGATATAGAAGTATATCAGTATTGAAGTAGAAAGATCACCTCAGATAATGCTTTAAGTTGAATAAGTTTAACCTTTTGAGAAACTTACTATATTTTCCTAGTCTTCACATTTAACCATGGACAGATCCAAAGGTTTTAATGGAATGACACCAATCAATGGACAGAGTTTAAGTGAAACAATTATGTCATTTTAAATGTTAAATTTCAATTTCAATGTTGAATCTTTTATTCTTACTTCCAGCAATAAGACCTAGATGAAATACGATGAGGCTCTCCTATTTGTATTCAGTTCACTATATTTTTAGTTGCCCTCAATGGGGCAGTTTACCTTCATTGTAGTTAATGTGGGCATCAACTTACTTTACGGCATTTAAGAGGCTAACCTTCCAGGAAACCAACTTAGAAGTCTTTGTGAGATGGTATTAGTATTCTCCATATAATCTGAAATTACTGTTAGTAGCAATTATTTTTGAAGGTCCTTTGTAAATATGTCAGGATTCCAGGCAGTAACTACAGTGTGAACTATAAAGGTGCATATTTCCCCTTTTCCTTTCACAACCAAATTTCTTGAATAACTGATCTATATTTAGCATCTAATTTTTCAATTCCATTTACTCCAGTGCTACTCAGTACACTATGGCTAGCTTTTGTACTGAAACAGTTCTTTTTAAGATTACCAGCAATTTCCTGTTAAATTCAGTGGCCCATTTCTAATTACATTTTTATTATAAAACTAACATATGATCATGGTAAACAATAAGTAAGGATGCTCCCATATCTTTGGTAATGTAGCATAGTGGTTTAAAAGCTCAGAATCTGGATGCAAAATGCATAGGAACGTGAACTTATACACTTTATTTTAAAAACACTGTGCTGCTGCAGATAATAATATATGGTTAGTAATATTCCCACTCGTAACGTTGTAAGAATTAGATGAGATAAACATGTAATGCCTTTAGAACAATGCATCTTGCATTATCCCTCCTTGTCTTGCCATTTCACTCCACACTGTAATATCCCATTCTTCAGAAGGGCTCTATCTTTTCCAGACCAGAATACCTTTATATATGTGGGTTCCTCTAGTTAGAGCCTTTTACCCTTTCCCTCATGAAAAACGTACTCATCCTATGAGATTCAGTGCAGCAGAGAGGATAGAGGCAGGCTTTGTAGTCAAGTCAGACAGACCCATATTTCAATCCCTGCTTTCCTACTTATTACCTGTGAGATTTGGGGCAAGTTACTTAACCCCTGGAAGCAAAAGTTCCTCAGTTGAAAAGTTCAGACAGTATTACCGCCTTCACAGGCAGGTTTGATATGAGTAATAGACTGGATACCAAGTAAGATACCTAGTTCAGTGCCAGTTACTTTATTTTCAACATGTTATAAATTATTAGTATAATCAAACTCATGCAACTAGCAAGACTAGTTCAAGTATCTCTTCTTTGCAAAGGCTTCTTCAACTTCCGAGAAAGTTAAATATCACTCTCTTCTCTGTGTTGTCATAGTATGTTTGTTAAAGATTCCTCCCCTGAAAATAAGATCCTCGCCATTCTCCTGTATCTCCCATCTCAGTAATAGTCTTCAGCAGTTTCAGCACCGTCTTTATTCCCTCACTCTTTCTGACTTTTCACATTCACTTTGCCGTGAGTCTCTGGCTTTTCTGCGCTGCCTAAGAATCACCTGATTTCCTCTATTCCATCCTCACTTGTTAATTGCATTATTTCAGGACCTCATCATCCTCCAACTAGTCTGAAATAATCACAAAACTAGTTGACCTGCCTCTAGCTCTCAGGTATGTCTTCCTCACTGCCACCAGAGGGAAGTTTTCTAAAATGAAATCAGGTTATATTACTTCCCTATTTGAAATCTTTCAGAGCCCTTCATCCCCACATGCTAAAGCATAAACAACTGAGCAGGGTATATGAGGCCTATCACCTTTCTGGCCTTCTCCCATTCCCTGGTATCATTTCCTCCCACCACCCCAACCACAGTATCTCTACACAAGCTATTTCTTCTTCTTAAAGCATATTCCTCCCTTCTAGTACCTAGTACCTCCCTTCTAGTACCAAATTTTTGTTACTCCTTAAAGTCTAGTCTTAATGTCTCCTCTGTGATGTTTCTTTATTTTTTTATTTTTTCATAGTACCTAATCCGTATCTTTATTAAAGGTCTTAATCATCCAGGTGTTACAATTGCTTTATCTGTCTTCCTGTCTACTTCCTGCGAAATTACCCATCACTGAACATTCTCAAGACATAAACATTGTTCCCTTCATCTTTGTATCCATATCGCCTCCAAATATTCACACAGATGCCTGCTATAAAGTAGGTGCTGTGTAAATACTTATGAACAAATGAACTAGAACAATTTAAAAGGTTGATGGGATGACAGAATAAAGTAAAAGCTGGTCAGGTCAAGAATACACAGGAAAATTTCAAATCTGCTCTGATTTGCTATAGGCCTTAGGTAAAAAAAATTTTATCCCAACCCAGTACCCCATGCTAGTAGAAGAGTTTCTTAGAAAAGTCTGACTTTTGTGGCCAGTCCTGCCTGCCTCCCTCACTGGCACCAGCACTCCTGAGGTGTCTGACTTTCTAGTGGGCTTTTAACCTTTTTTCTATGCACCAGCTTCCATCAAGTTTAATTACATTTAAAAGATCTGAAATCTTCAGTAATGGTGGAGAGACTATGTGCTAATTTCTAGTAATTAAAGAATTTTAAATTTATATTTTATTTCCTTTTAGAGTCAAATGAATTTCTTTTTTTTTTTTTTTTAAGATTTTATTTATTTATTTGACAGAGATCACAAGTAGGCAGAGAGGCAGGCAGAGAGAAAGGATGGGAAGCAGGCTCCCTGCCAAGCAGAGAGTCCAATGCAGGGCTCGATCCCAGGACCCTGGGATCATGACCTGAGCCAAAGGCAGAGTGCTTTAACCCGCTGAGCCACCCAGGCGCCCCGAGTCAAATGAATTTCTTAAAGTTTTTTAACCTGTGGGAGTATTCCTGAAAAAGAAAGTGGTGCAGAATTACCATCCATAAGCTAGCCATTATACGTAGGTAGAAACACTGATAGGAGAAAGTGTGAAGAATGCCAGACTTCACTGTCCAGAAATTGCTTCTTAGTCCAGATGTCATAAAGCCTAAAATTTCACCAGTGGAAATCCATTCCCTCGGGTTAAGCAAGGTTAAGGTACCTGTGTGTCAAAAATGTGTATGTTTGGGGCGCCTGGGTGGCTCAGTGGGTTAAAGCCTCTGCCTTCGGCTCAGGTCATGATCCCAGGGTCCTGAGATCGAGCCCCGCATCGGGCTCTCTGCTCAGCAGGGAGCCTGCTTCCCCCACCCCCGCCTGCCTCTCTGCCCACTTGTGATCTCTGTCTGTCAAATAAATAAAATCTTTAAAAAAAAAAATGTGTATGTTTGTGGAAGAACACATTGTCATTTCGGTTTTAGGTTGCTCTTTGGCTGATTCTGAATGCACTTAGTTTTGGTGAGCTATGTGGAAGTAGAGGGAACTAAAGAGCAGGTTAAGAGCATAGGAACTTGTAAGAGAAACTTCTCTTAATGATTCTGCTAAGGACCATCCATAATCCTTATTTATTAAAGAGAAAACTGACACACAAATCCATTAAGGGATATTTTTATCATCACGAGAGATTTAAAACTCTGTTGTTCTTTATGATATATTTTATTTCCCATCTGTCTTTCTGTCTATAGATATGGTTCTTGTGGCTTAGAACACAAGGTTTCTGAAGGATTTTAGAAATATATTTTACTATACTTAACATCCTAAGCTACAGATAATTACTTAAAAGTATTTACAACTAGGCTTATAAGGTTAGAAGCTCTCAGAAGCTTCTAGATTTTACAGTAAAGTAACTTTTGTCACATGATCATCTTTACTGTGGGCCAGATTTACACTGATAAGATTCAAATCCCTCATAAACCATAACTATATAATAAGTAGATCAGACAAAAAGACAAAGTACAAAAATTCTAAACCTTTAAACATATTTTCAAGAAAGAATGTATCACTATCTAAAATTTTCTTTCTTAGGGTGCCTGGATGGCTAGTCACTTAAGTGGCTGCTTTCAGTTCAGGTCATGATCCCAGGGTCCTGGGTTCAAGTACCGCATCGGGTGCCCTGCTCAGCAGGAAGCCTGCTTCTCCCTCTCCCACTCCCCCTGCTTGTGTTCCCACTCTCACTGTGTCTCTGTGTCAAATAAATAAAATCTTTTTAAAAATAAAAATAAAAAAATAAAAATTTCTTTCTTTTCATACTTTAAAAAATCAGTTATTTAAATTTACTTGTGTTCTCATTTCTAATTACATAATTAAAATATCAAAGATCAGCATAAAACATTTCCTTTTGAAATATAGGGTATCCCAAGCTTTTGAGTGGTATTGACAGGGAAAAAAAGGAGGAGGAGGAGTACATGTAAGCTAACAAGAAGTCTTTCCTGCCTCTTGGTCAAATACTGATTTCTATGAAGAAGTTGAGGTCACAAAGAAATTGTGAATTCTCAGCCTGGTTTCCCTGCTGATGAGGACTGTCTGTAGTACCCTTCGAGGTATCAGGGGAGTCGCCATAGTGTCACACAAGGTTTCTTAGCGTAGAGCAAACATACTTTCCACAAACTCAGCTGCTTAATCTGTTTGCAGGTTGAATTATAAAACAGGGTAGATCACTCTGAGTGCTGGGAAGGGGAACAGAGCATTTCACAGTTTCTTGGTTAAAAAAAACAAAAACAAAAACAAAAAAATACTGCCGCCTTTTCATCAAAAGACATCACTAAACTTTGTAGTTTTGTTGCTGGCTCTGGAATCTGATTTTAACCATAATGAAAACAAATTGTGGTAAATTATCCTTACATAGTTAAATACAAAAGGTATTAAAATTATATTGCCTTTTCACTAAAATTACTCTGCTTCTTGCCAATTTTACCTGTGATTTTTTTTTAAATAAATTCTTGGTTGGACTTTAAGTAGCAAGACAATAGTAAAGATGTCTGAACACTTTATAAATGTTGATTAAATCAAAGAATAAGTTTCACAATTCTCAACTCAGCATAAGGTATAAATCACTAATATAAAGTTGAAAATTGATTTTGATTTATTAATATTAATAAACGGGAGGATTTAAAACTTCTGGAAATTGCTCTTCAAAATTTATTTTGTGTTTGAGAATTAAAAGCTCTGTGAAATATCATACATACCTCAGCACATAATAAGTCAAATAATTTATTTGGGATAATTTGTTTTTGTTTTTGTTTCTTTAAAGATTTTATTTATTTATTTGACAGAGACACAGAGAAAGAGGAAATACAAGCTGAAGAACTAGGAGAGGGAAAGCAGACTTCCCGCCGAATAGGGAGCCTGATGCGGGGCTCGATCCCAGGATTCTGGGATCATGACCTGAGCTAAAAGGCAGACACTTAATGACCGAGCCACCCAGGCACCCCTAGTCAGGATAGTTTATATTCAAATCACTTCCCAATCAGCTCTAGAAGGCACCTTCCAAATCTAGATCCAGTTAGATATTGTCATTATATATGGAAGATGGATTCAGATGACTCCTAAGCAGTCATTGTAAGATGTACAGCATCTAACATGCTTAGTTTTTATTCTTAAGCACATAATATGCTTTTTAAGAATTTAATATTCTGGATTTGTAAATCATAACACATTTTTAAATTAAATGCATATTTAACTTATGAAATGCAAGTCTTCTTACACATTATCAAATAAGTATGTATTTTATAAAAAAATTTAATTCCATTATATATTTGTATAGTGGATCACCTTTCTCATCCATTGAGTACATAAAGTAGATTTCTTTAGAGCTACTTTTATTATGTATATATAGAGAGAGATACCTATCATATTTGATAGATAAGTATTATATTCATTTCTTTATAAAAACTGAAGAGTTGGGATTATACCTTTATCTTTAGGGAAAGTCTCACTTTGAAACAAAAAAGAAACATGGTGTTAATTTTCTATGGTGTTCCTCTCTACTAGAGGATTAATGTAGGATTATTGGAATTGAAGCCTGACCCAAAACTTAAGAAATTCTAATGAAGTGGAAAGTAAAGGATGCAGACTAAGAAAAGAAATTCTTTAAACCTAAGAATCTGCATTTTCTCTGATAAGTTCCCTTGTATAGTTAACTTTTTGAAATGAATCATAAGGATCATGAAAGTAAGGACTAAAAAGTGAAATTGCAACACAGCTGCTTAGATTTGATTTGCTGCTTCTCTTCAGAACCTATCTTCAAATAGGTGATCTAGAGTTGAGCTAATATACATTTTTGCCTACTAAGACAGATAAAACATGTTTCAAAATGGGTACAATGGAAAGGGATGAATGTAAAAGAACAAAAGAATAAAATGTGGGAGAGATCCATGCCATTTCAGTTTAAGACCAAATAAAATGTAGGAATTTTTGATGTTTTCCATTAACCCCAATATTACGGTAATTAAAAGAGATAATGTCCCTATTACATTAGGAGAATTATAGGATCCACTAAACAATGATCAAATATTTTTAACCAGAACTTGACAGGTTAACATAAAAACAAAAAACAGGAGTTCTTTGCTCCAGAAACATTCAAATGTGATTTTCACGCATTTATATGAAATGTGAGTTCCTTAGAATGGCCATATGATCAGACAAGCATCCTTTTCCTTGGTTCTGTTCTAGCTCCAGTTAAAGCCTTCTTACTCTTTAGTCCTTAACAGGCTACAGAGCTCCCGGGTACTTCTGTGAAGACAGGAGAACTCATTCATCCATCTTACCTGAGGATAGTTTTAGAAATTATTAAAACAGGATATGTATAAAGTGATTTTAACTTTCTTACTTAATAGCACTGACCACCAGTGTACTTTAGACTACTCTTATAGTAATAAAGGGAAGAGGGAAGCTATTGTAAAAATTTGATTTTTAAGAAATTTTCATTATTCCTGCTTGGATGTTGCTCGGCCTCATCATGCTTGACAGCTCACTCAGAACCTCCTCCTTTGCTTTCCCTATTCTTAAACACATAGAAAAATTTAATGTGATGTATCTATCTATTCGTATAGAAAGGTCTACATTTTTATATAAATCAAGGTCTGGTTTTTTTTTTGATAAATCCTCAGTATACTCATCTAAAATCTGGTATATACTTCCTTACTAGGTATAGCTTTTATTCACAAAATGTAATTAAGAAAAAACCTAAGTTGAACCCAAGAATAAGATACCAATTTTATTTGGATTCTAACATTCCATGCTTAATTATTTCTCCCCACTAAGTCAGGGATTTTCCCATGTGCGTATTTGGCCCTCAAAAAAATACAGAATAAAATAATTTTTTGTGGGGCCTGGGCAGCTTGGTCAGTTGAGTCCAACTCTTGATCTCAGCTCAGGTCTTGATCTCAGGGTCATGAATTCAGGTGCCACGCTGGGTTCCGCACTGGGTGGGAAGCCTACTTAAAAAAAGAAAAAGAAAAAGAAAGAAGGAAAGAATCTTTTGCTTATTTCAGTGAGCTTTAGCTGGCAGTAAAATCCTAAACATTGTCCACACATAAACTTCACTCTTGATCATTTATTGTTTAAAAAAATCATTCTATAACAATATATTATGTAGTAGCAGCAGAAGTGATCTTCTTTCTTCTTCATATTGTTATATATTCTCAGGCAACTCTACAAATAGTTTTTGGGTTTTTTTTAGTTCTTAACCTAAGTATAAAGAAAAAAGGGTTCCACTACTATCAATTACTTTGTCAGGTGTTTCTATATAAAGACTGACTAAAAGTGAAATTAAGGAAATTTTAAAAATAAATAAATTTTTTTAAAAAAGTAATTAAACACTCTAAAAAAAAAAAGAAAGAAAGAAAAATAAGGTTCCAGAAATTACATAATGAACAGTATTTTGGAACTTACTAAACTTAATAATTTTAATTTTTTAATTGTTTTGGTATTTATACCATTCAAACTAATAGTCCTTGGGACATCATCTTTTGACTTTTTCTTTTGCTGTGTTTAGCAGTATCCTGAAAGCGTATGAAAGCATATATTATTTCTCTTTATGTTCCCGTTTGCTGTTTGACAAGCTACACAATGGCAAAACTTTTGAAATCTTGAATTATCTTCTTCCTTAAATTAATTTGCCTTCTGAGCCATGTATATTTCACACCAGTCTTCCAAGAAGTTCTCTACTACTGACTGGAGGGCCTAATCTTTCCCAGAGTGGTAGGAGTAGCACAGTTCAAGAACAAGAATGAATCTCTGTATAATCACACCACAATGTGAGGTGACCCTGAGACAGAGAACTGACCAGATACACATATGGGTTTTAGGAAGACTTTCTGATGCTCTTTTTTAACACAGCTGTGAGAAGAATGTGGCTAAGACCCAATAGTCATTCTTGAGTAGAGCTGGCAAAGGAAACCATGAGGAGAAGAGAATTTAACACATGGGTGTAAGAGAGCACGGCTTCATTGATGCGATCTGAGGGGAATGCCTAATGACTGGAAGAATCAAACTTGGCAATGAAAACACAAAGCTCTTTTCATCAATTCAAACGCAGACTCTAAAGCTGCAGATGGTCACCTCCAGCCTTGTCTATTCAGTGTGAGGTTTTATAAAATGGCACTTTGGTGAATACTAATAGATCAAAACAAAGATTTAATAACGTAAAGATGTGGTGTTCATTTTTAAATGAGTATACAGGTCAATGTCTCAGAAAAGGATAAAAAGAGTACCTTTTATATGTGGGTCTAAAGTCTTTTTGTTATTTTTCAACTTCAAAAATAAATGACATCTTTAACACACAGATTGTGTTTTATGGAAAAGAGTTTACATTATTAAAAAGAGACCAAAATCAGGGTTTATATTTACATTTACTGATTTCATTGCTTCTGTTTGAGGATTCTCAATTTATAATGTCTGTTAAGGTCATCCTTTAATATTTCCTTGAAGCCTACTTGATAGGATAAATATATATTACCATTCTCAAGGATGAATCAATCTAATTAAAAATTTAGGCCAAAATATTTTATACTTGAAATAGAACTTTTTTTTCCTATCTTTTCAGAGAATGCTAGGAGACATCGTTTAGCACAAAGGAAGCCTTTGAACTTTAATGCAGCCTTGAAATTACATTTTTGCTACTTTGTGTTTGATTTTCTACAATTTTACAAATTCCTAATAATTGCTTATATGTGAAAAGGTAATTCACTGTATTCCAACTTGTTACTGCTTACATAACTGAATCGTACTTTGAATTAAAAAATGGTATATTTTTCCAGAATAAATTACATTATTTGAGGTGATTAGCACTTTATAGTTTATAAAATTCTTGAGCTAAACCCCCCCAAAATTAAGCTTTATTATCCAAAATAAGCTTAACATATGAACTTAAATAACTCATTAATAGCTTTCATATTTCTACTACTTGTGAAGTAAATTAAATTAGTAAGTCTGTATGCCTAATACTTTTTATCTAATAAGTGACACTAATATATAATAAATTAAAGCATTAGAATTGAAAGTTAAAGGGGAGGCAACTTACTATCTAGTAGAGATATCAGTGTCTAATAGGACCCGTGATTGTCATTAACTGAGTATGATGTGGAAGTCATGAAATTGTGTTTCTTCTCAGTGTTCTCAACTGGAAGTAGAACTAATGTACTTGCCCTATACTTCAGAATACGGCTGTGAGGCTCAAATAAGATGCATGTGCATTAAAGTATTTTGGAAAAGTATAATGTGCTCTATAAATATAAGACATTGACTGAAGAGTATGTTTTAATAATAAGTGTTATAAAAATGTTTTAAATAAAAAATTATAATCACCTTTTAGGAACTAGAAGTAGAAAGTGAGAAAAATAATAAATTTAACCTCAGAGACATAAAATAAATACCATGTAACTTTGGAAAAAGAGATTGTTCACAAAGATCTTGGAAACTGGAAGTAAAAAGGATTCTGTGCATTTTCATACATTACTAGTAAGAATGCAAAATAGTAAAACCCCTGTGGAGGAGAATTTGATAATATCTAACAAAATTACTGATGCCCTTACACTTTGACTAAGGAAAATTGCTTCTAGGAATCCATCCTGAATATATACCTCCACGAATATGAAGCAACAGGAATTACAGGATTGTTCTTTTTGTTCGTTTGCTATTTAAAGGTTTATTTATTTACTTGAGAGAGAGAGATACTACAAGTGGGAGGAGGGGGGGCAGAGAGAGAGGGAGAGACGATCTCAAGCAGACTCTGTGCTGAGTGAGGAGCTAGATGCTGGGCCCTGATATCAGGACCTGAGCTGAAACCATGAGTTAGGCTCAACCAACTGCACCACCCAAGCATCCCTACACGATTGTTTTTATTTATTTGAGAGAGAGACAAGGATAGCGACAGAGAGCACGAGTGAGAGGAGCTGGGAGGAGAGGAAGAAACAGGCTCCCTGCTGAGCAGGGAGCCCAACCTGAGGGGGTGGGGAGGACCTCCATCCCAGGACTCTGGGATCATGACCTGAGCCGAAGGCAGACGCATAACGACTGAACCACCCAGGGGCCCCAGGATTGTTTTTAATAGCAAACAAAAGAAATTCAAATAGGAGAGTAGTTTAATAAACTATGACATATTCGCATAGTGGGATACAGTGCAATTGTGAAAAAGAGAAAGGAAGAAAGGTCTATAAACTGATACTGAGTGATTTCAGGACATATTCCTAACTGAGAAAAAAAATCAAGTACCTAAAATATCCTACTTTTTATGTGAAAAATAGGCATAAAAGTAATAGGAAAGATAAACCCACAACTAATGAATTACTGGCCTTTGGAGGTAGATGGGAAAGAGATAGCTCCTAGGTCTTGTACCAGAAAGCAAGATTAATGGGGTCATGTCGAAAGGACACAGGAGCCAGCTTAGAAAGTTTCCCACTGACCAAATTTGGCACAAATTTGCCTTGGGAATTTTATCAGTATCAGAGGATACTCATCCTTTCTTTATTTAAATTTTGATATTTTGTTTATGAAGAAATTTTTTTGTTGGGAGTCCTGGGTGGCTCAGTCAGTTAAGCATCTACCTTTTGCTCAGTTCGTGATCCCAGGATTGTGGGATCGAGTCCTGCATCTAGCTCCTTGCTCAGCGGGGAGCCAGCTTCTCCCTCTCTCTCTGCCTGCTGCTTCCCTGCTTGTGCTCTCTTTCTGTGTCAAATAAATAAATAAAATCTTTAAAAATTTGTGTTAACTTTAATTTTTTAAAATATTGATTATAATATTATTTAGTTTTATTAGTGAGGCTTTTCATACCCTCTTAAATTTTTCACCTGAAGGGAGTGCTTCATCCATCTCACCCTAGTTCTAGCCCTGAATAGTCCATAAAAGGTGAAAAAGACACTGCTGGAGGAAAAAAGAAAACACTCTTGGTTTACCTTTATTTAAAAAATAAGAATGAAAACTTACTAAGTTACCCTAGCTTGTATGATTTCTACTGACTGGTGTTTTACATTCAGAAATGATGGTGCTGTAATAGAGCTGAAGAACTGTGGTTCTTCCACCCTGTGGAATGTCACCAGGTTTTTCACTGTATACTATCCAGAATGTCTACCATTGTCTGAAACGTCTGTTTCTTATGTCACTATCCGCACCACTTCTGTCAACTGTTGCTTTGTCTTTATTTTGATCATCGGTGTAGATCTGTGTAGATATCTATCAACAGTGGGGTGGTCCTGATTGCAGTCTAGACCCGAAATGTTGATTTCAATCTGGGAATGTATGGTTTTTATGAATCAAACATAACTCAGGTAGAGAAAATTACTGTGACGATGCTAGCTTAATAAGTTGAATATTACTTTTACTTTGTAGGCCCTTGGCTTAGTGTGAAGTTTGAAGGTGCATTGAATATTATCTCCACTAGTCTCCCAAAGGATGTTGCCAGTCTTTTGAATTAAACTTGAATAAGGTTGATTTGTATTCCCTGTTAATCAAAATTTGAAATGTTGACATTAGAAAATTTCATTCAGTGCTAATTATATATGACTTTTATGAAAGTTAGGAAGGAAAGAATCCTACATTTTAAAGTTTAGTATCAGCCTAAAGCCCTATGAAAACAATAGTGAGTAGCTTAATAAGCCATCTTAATAAGATACCTTAATAAAACTAACCAGTTATTCTAGCTTGCTATGTTTCACTTGGCAGTATGAATATCAGTGACTTGCTTCCTCCGTCATTAATTGAAACTTTTCTGGGTTTAAAATGATGAAAAAACTCAGCAGTGTTTCCCAGCCTTTCTTGACTCTTGAATCCTTTTGGTAGTAATACATATTCTCTAAGTAGAATTGTGAGCATGTCTTTTGGTTGTTATAAGAAAAAGAAGTTAATATGCATTGATTTATAATTTTATTTAAGTACAATCTTTAATATTCATAATATGTATCACCACATGATATTTGACTTACTTCGACCATATAGGAAATAGCATAATTTATTGTTTTATTATGGTGTATTGTTTGGTTTAAGGATAAATGCATATTAAAAAGTAGATTAAAATTTAGTAATATTAAATAACTGCTTATGAGATGATATTTGGAATTCTTAACATTCTACCTTTAAAAGGAAATAATAGAGGTTTCTCAGCATCCATTTGCTGGAATATTTCCACAAATAGCTCATTACAGATATTTTGGTCTTTATTTCCATGTAAGTAAAAACTAATTAAGTTTAATTATTATTCCAATATTTTTTGTCCTTTGTTTTCTTTAAGTCATACCTACGAAATAAGGTGATATGAGTAGTTTGATCAAAGGAGCTGGTGAAGAGAATCTTGAGGTAAATTTATAGATTTGTGCCCCACATTAATTTGTGTTTCAGCATCAGTGTACTTTCTCCTTCCTCTAAGTATTCAGTTGTCCATTAAGGGTGGAAATTAAACAATATACAACTGAGAAGAAAAAAATAGAGTCAAAAACAACATGTTGACCAGCTATGCTCAACTGAGAGATTAAGTCATGAACATGCTATGCTGATCTTTGCTTAATCTCCACCTTGCTCATTCATATGCGCTCACAAGTTATGAAAGTAATCCACTTTAAAAGGCAAAATAAAGGGGCACCTGGGTGGCTCAGTGGGTTAAAGCCTCTGCCTTCGGCTCAGGTCATGATCCCAGGGTCCTGGGATCGAGCCCCACATCGGGCTCTCCGCTCAGTGGGGAGCCTGCTTCCTCCTCTCTCTCTGCCTGCCTCTCTGCCTACTTGCGATCTCTATCTGTCAAATAAATAAATAAAATCTTTAAAAAAAAAAAAGGCAGAATAAAATCACACAAAAGGCAAAGATGTTTAATAATAATTTTATATTTTGACTTCAAAAATGGAACTCAGACATTACTACCTTTGACTTACATGATCTATGAATTTTTAAATTACAAAAGGAACAAAATGATGCTTTAGAGAATTTCATTATATAGTTTTGCACACCTTTTTTTATTCTTGTCGATTTTAACACACTATATTGCTTACAAAACATTTATTTTCTCAAAAAATAATTTTAAAATACTTTCATGATTTATCAACCATACCTCCAACACAAAGTCAAATAAATTACCTGAATTAGCTAAATTAGGGTATAAATTATTGAAAGAAAAGAATTCCTTGCTGGAAAAGTGTGTTGGAGCACACTAAGTAAATGTTAATGGTTTCTTTACATATCTTCAAATACGAGAACTTTTTCAAAAAAGGAAATTTAATAGTTCATTATAGAATAATTAACTGTATGCTTTTAAAAATTAAGTAAATGTTTTTCTCATCATGAGCAAAGTATACAACTCTAAGACCTGATTTTCTTGTGTTAATGGACTTACTAAATATTAGTCTTTGCTAGTCCAGCTTATACCATTTATCTTTCCTATGCCGACACTCTGATTTTTGCTCCGCAGTATTTTACAACTTGCTGTTATGTGATACTAGCCCCAGAGCTAACTTTTCCAGTTTCTGAGTATGCTTAGTATATTCTGTAACTAATAAATCAATAAAGCCTTTTTGTAATGTACAAACTCCTATCTCCATGAAGCAATTATAAGCAAACTGTAAATGAACACATAAGTCCAAGAAAGTATGCTGTGATTATATTGACTCTGAAAACATTTGTCTTTTGTAGAATACAGCATTTATTGTGTGGTATAAATTGGTCATAGTGTTGCTTATAATTTTTTTAAATAATAAATCCAGTGAATAGTAAAACAATAAAAATGTTTATAGCCTAGGAATACACTTTAATTATTCTGAGGAGCTACATGTTAGTGGTATCTTTGAACAAATTAATAAATATGAATCATATTTCCTAGTTAGGGAATGAAACTGAGACCTGTTAATAAAATTTTTATCCATAGTAATTGAATTTTATATTGGTTTCATATATTTTCTGTATCATATGATAGATAGCAAAAATGCATTAAAAACTTTTAGATAATATTTAAGTAACAACTTAAACACTATAAACTCTACATTGATTAGGTAAATGTGTTTGAAAGAGAATAAGATAAAAGCATTGAAGAATTTACTTTAGCAATCACATCATCTTGTTCATTTTTAAATAATTCCTGCTTAATATAATGTTTCATTACTCAATGAAATTTGATCAAGACTGTACTTCTATGATAAAGCATAGCTTTGATACTGTTTTCCTGAAAAATTTTATTCCTTTCAGAAATAGCCCTTTTGCCAACTAGTGATTGATTGTATTTATTATTGGTTTAATTGATGTAGCTGTCCTAATCAGTTATGATAAAGTGAAAACCTAAATATAAGCCATTATATTTGGGTTGGTTGAGGAGGTAAACAGATGAGTTATAATAGCCATGCCAAATATAAATGGATTTTTTTTCCGATCTCAAAGCTGATGTATTTCATTCTAAATAAAAAAGGTGAAAGATAACATTCCTAATGAATAAAAGGCCATCATTTAAATATTTTCCCAATTAGAATAGCACGATCTTGAACAATTTTATTCATGTCTTTATGTCTATTCATTTTCATGTCTTTATTCAACAAATATTTTTTAAACAGCTACCGTATATCATGCAGTGACAGTGTTAGGAGAAGAAGATGGGACCAGAAGTATAAGTGGGGATTGTCCAGGCAAAGAGCTTCCGTTGGGAAGCCAAAGCAAAGAACTTGGCACCTTTTATACACTGAAGGAAGATCTTTGCGGCCAGAAGGCAGCTAGAACATAAAAGGAGGTTGGAGTTCTGTGCAGAGTCAGAGCTTGAAGAACCTCGAGACCCTTGTTGTTTTTCTCCAGTAGTTTCCATCTTTAAATTTCATCTTACAAGCAGTGGAAGTCATTGATAGATTTTAATCAGAGGGCATGTTCTCACCTGCAATTCTAAAAGATTTAAAGGCTGCTTTGTGAAGGATAAATTGCAATGAACAAAAGTGGAAGTAGAAAGACTCATTAGGAAGGAATGGCACTGGGGAGAGACTGTAGTGTCTTGGACCAGGGGAGTGTCCTTGGAGACGGAAAGAAGAGGGACTTGAGAGCTTCATGGCATCCAGCCTTTCTGAATGGAATGTAGGGTATCAAGGAGAACTCCCAAATTTTTGTCCTGAGCAAACTGATAGTTGGAAATACTATTTATTAAGGCTGGGAAGACTAGAGGAAGAACAGAGTTGAAATGGAAAGACATTTTTAACGAGTTTGAGTTGTGTGTGAGATATCAAGTAAGTATCAATAGTATCCTTATTGATATCTTATTCTCTCAAAGAAGGACTTACCTTTATAACAGATAATCCTTCAAATTGTGAATAAATCCATTTAAGAAAATACTTGGGATTTATATTAGTTATATTTATTATTTTAAAAATTCTAATGAAAAGAGAATAACCTGCAGTTCTCCTGTATGCTAATCGTACCCTGAGACTATACAAGGCCAGCTAACGTCCTGTGATGTGTTTGATGTCTACAATACCAGGCATGATCCAAGAACACTAATTAGTATATTTTTTCTTCCAATGGCATAGATCATTTTTATCTAAAAGTTTTCATTGAACCATCTTGCCAAGAATCAGTTTAGGTTTTAAAACTCTGTCATTCACACATATGTCAATATTTTGGGCCAGAAATCTTCTTTGCTATTTGTATTTCCTGCCAATAATGAACTGGTATCATATTAAAAGATAAAATGGATACGTATTAACCAGACAGGTATGTAATTTGAAACCATAATTTTGTTTCAGAACAAAAAAATGTTTTGCTTTTGAGATTTATATTCATTTAGTTTTCTATTACTATGTAACAAATTACCCCAAAATTTAGTGAATTAAAACAATTACTCTTTCACCATTTCTGTGGGTCAGGAATCTTAGTGCAGCTTAACTGGGTCCTCTGACTCCAAGTCCCTCACAAGGCTCCATCAGCTCAAGGCCTGACTGATAAAGATCTACTTTCTGGGTAATTCACATGGCTGTTGTCAAGATCAAGTCTCACAAGCTGTTAGACTAAGGCCTCAGTTCCTCCCACACTTAAGACTTCAAGGCCTTTGGTTCCTTCCTCTGTGGGCCTCTCCACAGAGCATCTCACAGCATAACAGGTTGCTTTATCCAAATGAACAAGTAAGGGAGCAAAAGAAAAAGAGAGTAAGTTAGCTGAATGGAAGTCCTAGCCTTTTGTTACCTAATCACAGAAGTGATATTCCATCACTTTCACCATATTCTTTTCATTAGAAGCAAGTCAGGAGGTCCAGTCCACACCACTGGGGAGGCTATTACACAGTGGTGTGAGTATCTGAAGGTAGGAATCATTGAGAGCCATGTCAGAAGTTGCCTTCCACAAAGTGTTTTAAGAGTTAAGTTACTTTTATTGGGCCTTATGTAGCTGAAAATTGGTGGTCTGCAAGACACTCAGTTAACCATATTGCTTTATGAGCAGTGACAGTTATGGGAAAATGCACAACCACAGTCTGACCTTAGGATACCATCACAATCCTCTGAAAATCTACAAGAGCCTGTCTAAAGAAACCAAAGTCTGACCCAAAATTAAGTACCAAGGATCATACATATTCAGAAACTAATAGATCATGAACAGGGCAGTTAGTTGGATCCATCTGTGGTGCTCTTAGTTCTGGATAGCTTCCTACTTATGAATTTTAAGTTTAAAACTCTAAGTGCAGCTAGCTGATGTAAGAAACGAGGAAGGAGGAATTCGATTTTTACTTCCTTTAAATGAAGATGAATACAGAGAATCTGAATCAAGATTTAAGCCAGACCTACTAGTAAAAACGAGAAAAATGAAATAATGGACCAGGGGTTAGAAAACCAGTCATTATTCTCTGAATGTATGTTGAAGTGTAGCAGTTGCATTGGCACTTCAAATCCATTTGTTTTTGATATTGATACATGAATGATGCTAAGCATAGTTTAAAAAATTCAGTAGCAATAGAAATTCAGCAAAATATTAAGTTATCAAATATAAGTATTTAAACACTGAAGCTTATTTTTAAATGACAAAGAATTATAATAATTAATGTTAAAGATTACAAAAAATAAACTGAAATAATAAAAAGCGTGATTATTACCACAATAGAAATGTCAGTGAATGGACAGCTGTTAAAATATTTTGGTAAAATCGTATTAAAAGGAGCTTTAAATAATGAGAGAGTAGTACCTGTGCTTTTCTATGTACCTTGGATTATCTGAAGGTACTTAGAAAATTTTTTGAAACTATTTCTTCTGCTCTCCCATTCAAATATTATTTTAATCAAGTATATACTGCTCATCAAGCTTGCAATAGACAATGGGTACCTACCCAGTAGATATCACAGGTAAATAAGATTAAGGCAGCAGCATCGCCATGACTGAGTTTTTTAAAATCTAGGAAGGGGTATTGACAAGTAAACGGTAATTACAGTAGGAGAAATATATGGTCCTTTAGGGGCACTGGGAAAACTTGGGTGAGTCAGGGAGGGTTTTATAGTTGTAAAAAGCATGAATGTTCCTTTAACTCAGTGGGTTGTGTTTCTAGTCATTTTTTTTTTTTTTAAGATTTTATTTACTTATGTGACAGAGAGAGAACACAAGCTGGGGGAGAAGCAGACTCCCTGCTGAACAGGGAGCCTGATGGAGGACTCGATCCAGGACCCTGAGATCCATGACCCGAATTAAAGGCAGACACTTAACCAACTGAGCCACCCAGATTCCCCCATGTTTCTACCCTTGATTACCAGTTAGAAGAACATGCTATAGAAAATGGTCTAAAATTGAAGATTCAACCTCTTCCCCAAAATATGATTTTGAAGTATCAAATATGCTATGGCATATGTACAAGTTTCATTGACTAAAGAAATAACAACACAGAACTTAAATGGATCCACATCATTCATTTCAAGCCCTTGGGGCTATATGTTGTGTTTCAGAATTTAGAATTTTTCAAATTTTATAAAGGTAATATGATATATATTTTCTCTTTTATTATGTAACACTGATTGTTCTAGAGAAGCACAATGTAATGGAATATATGAATTGTCACCCTCGATTAGTTTTCCTGGTACATGAGTTTGCAGCAAACTTATAAAAATCTTTCAGCTTTAGGAGCTTTATGAATTTTGGAATTATACGTTAGAGGATTTCATGTGAATATAGCTTCCTTTTCCATAAAAAGGTAGATGGACCTGATAAGTTAACAAAAAGAATGCCTGGTGAAGACGTTACATTATTATTATACCTTTGATGCTGATCATTGAAATTAAGGAGAAAGATCTCAACCACTCCTCTATGATGGTGTATTGACTATCCCTCGGCAGTGGGGAGAATCAGTGGAAAAAAGAAGAGAATATTTCTAATGGCTTCTTTAAAAGAGTATATCTAAGAGATTACGGCAGATCAAAAGTTGTTTAATTTTTAGGGACAGAAGAATCACAGAAGAGTGAGAACTACTTTATAGTTTTCAATAGGAATTTAACAATTTTACTGGATATGACCATCTCCAAGCTAATATTTATGCCAAAGCTCTGGTCAGAGTAATTGTTGCATATATGCTGTTTTATAATACCAGTGGGTGCAGGAACTTAATGGACTAGGCTGAGTTTATTTTCAGGAATTTGTCACAACTTGGGAACTTTTTTTTTTACTTTTCAACATTTTCTCCAAAACTTTATTTCACTGTAGTTAAAGTTTTTTCCTGGAATTTCATAAGTCAGTTAAGTTCCATGTTTAGTGAGATGCATAACCACCTATTAGTGTTGGGTTAAGTAAAAAGAACACACATTAAAGATTTTTTGAAAGAGGGATTTGTGGTTTTGTGGTTTTATCTGGAAAAGATGTCCTTTTATTACAAGCTGCAGCTAGCTTTCAGGGATGGGCCACTAAAGGAGAAGACAAACTATAGAAACAATTAAGATTATTTTTTAGAGCATCAGGTTTTCATTGGAGCCCAAATGCAAAGCTGTTTTGGCCTCCTCCCTAAAGACTTTTCCTCACAATTCTGTGAATGTGATCACTGTTCTAAGCAAAGCATTTTGCCTGTCATGAATAAGAATTTATACTAAAGTGTGCAAGAAAAGTGAAGGCAAATGTGTAAGTTTTCAAATGCTAAAGAAAATTAATGTTGAAAGTATAGTCTCTAAAATATTATCAACTTCCTTACAGACTTTCAGAAATACAAGCACTGATTGTTAATTTCCAGCCAATGCAAAACATAAAGTTACAATTTGAATCTTTAAAAACTGCTCTATGCATCTATCTTTTATAAGACTAGAGTGTAAATTCTGTGAGAAAAGAATTTGGTCTTGCTTATTTGGGTTTGTTTGTTTGTTTGTTTGTTTGTTTAAATCTGCTGTTACAAACAATGTTACAAGTGAGCAGCCTCCTTTAAACATATTTATATGTAGTTTTTCAATAGATTGATAGGATAAATTTCTAGAAATGAAACATGTAAGTTTCAAAAAAAGTATGCCTTTTTAAGTCTAAGGATTGGTGAATTGTTTTTTTAAAAGTTATATTGATGACTAATAATTTATAAGAATGCCATTTCCCCAAGCTTTATTACTGTTTAGTATTATTAAAGTTTTTAACCTTCCAATCTGAAAGAAAAAAATTACATCTTATTTCAATATGCACTACTTTAATTATGAATAAAGTTAAGCAGATTTTTATATTTTTATTTACAATATATTTTTCTTTTTATTTGAACTGCCTGTTCATGACTTTTTCCCATTTCTGTATTGGATTGTTTATTGATTTTTAAGACCTCTTGGGATAGTAAATATATCAGCTTCTTATTATTGTGAACATTTTTCCCCATTTAAAACTTTGCTTACATTTTTTTTTCAACAGACAGAGAAGTTGTGTTTTTTTTCTTTTACGGTGTCAGATTTTTTAATATTGTGGCATTATATGATAACTACGGCAGCTTGCCTTCTCTTGAGTTGCTTATTTGAGGTTTTTTATTATTATTATTTATGATTGTCTGCCTAGAAAAAGCATTAGAAATATTTATAGCCATGGTCTTTGTGTTCTTTTTTTTTTCTTTTTTAAACAAAAGATTATTTTTATTAATTAGTAGTCCAGTCGGTTTTTATACCTTAATACTAATTCAGGATGGTTTATCTTCACAAATAAGCTATTTAGTCACTGTTCTTCAGCCATAAATCTCCCCTTCCAAAGTAAATATCCTGCATGGTTAGAACAAACAGGATGAAAACACAGTGGGAGGCTTGAACGCTTAGATGCTGGACTGGCGTCATTAGGGTGTGGGAGATGAAAGTGAAGTACCTGAGAGAGCCTTCACTGTGTAAGGAGATCTGTCTCTTTCAGTTCAAATCGTCTTTTTCAATATTGTAAATACTTAACAAAACTGTATAGCCTTGATATGGGATGTTAAAAAACAACGGAATAAATCTTTGTATAGCATACATCCCCTTAATTTGTTTTTCTGGGAGATTTCTAGCTTTAAGAAAATTATAAAACTGTGAATAATATACACACTGAATATAAATACTTTATAGCCACACGTAACTTTTAAGCTCTCTGTCAGTCTCATAGAATTCCCACACCTGGGGAGAGTATAAGTGAGAATGGTACGAGAAAGAAAGAGGTTACATTTTTCTCTTTTAAATGCCCCCATGTTCACTTTAATAGTCATGTGCATGTTTTCATCTTTACTAAGAGATATATTAATTAATATTGTTTTGATAGGCCACACATTTTAAAAATGCTTTTTAATCATAATATATATTTTTTCAAATTACTGAGACAATTTACATTAATTTTTGAAAAAAACTGAAATATCACTAAGCAACTTGGCATTTTTACAAGATGTTTTCATACATTACATACAATTTTTTTAATAATTTTTTAAATTTTTTAATAAACATATAATGTAGTATTAGCCCCAGGGGTACAGGTCTGTGAATCGCCAGGTTTACACACTTCACAGCACTCACCATAGCACATACCCTCCCCAATGTCCATAACACCACCACCCTCTCCCGACACCCCCTCCCCCCAGCAACCCTCAGTTTGTTTTGTGAGATTAAGAGTCTCTCATGGTTTGTCTCCCTCCCAATCACATCTTGTTTCATTTATTCTTTTCCTACCCCCCCAGTCCCCCATGTTGCATCTCCACTTCCTCATATCAGGGAGATCATATGATAGTTGTCTTTCTCCGATTGACTTATTTCGCTAAGCATAATACCCTCTAGTTCCATCCACATCTTTGCAAATGGCAAGATTTCATTTCTTTTGATGCATTACATACAATTGTATAACCTAATTCACTTAATATATGATGAATAACTATGTCTAAACTTTATGTATGATCTTTTACTATGTGGTCTAAATGGCTCTAAATCTACTGTATGGTTGTGTCATAATTATTTAACTAATTCACTGTTGTTACTATTGAGTTGATTTAAAATACTGCTGCAGTGAACATCTTTGCAACTAAATATTTGCACATATCTGCAGTTATTGCAAGGGACACAAATTCCTGAAAGTGGAATTACTGAGTTAGAAAGTATTTAGAATTACTAGAAAAGGTTTCTATTAATTACAAAAACAATTAGACTATTTTTAGACATGCCATTGAAGAACTGCAGATTTTAAATCTCTCAGGTACATGGAAAACTGAGAAATATGGTGCTGATTTTTTTATAGTAGACAGATAATATTTCATCTTGTCCTCTAATAATAAAATACGTTACCATAAATACTTTCTATGGTAAGAATGACCTAAATTGTAAAAGCTGTATTTATAAGGATATACAGTGATAGCAGGAATTTAATTTGGACATACTTCTTATGGTACAAGGACTAAGAAAATTTTTTTAAAATTTCTATACTTTGGGGCACCTGGGTGGCTCAGTCATTAAGTGGCTGCCTTCAGTTTGGGTCATAATCCCAGGGTCCTGGGATTGAGCCCCGCATCAGGCTCCCTGCTCAGCGGGAAGCCTGCTTCTCCTTCTGCCCCTCCCTCTGCTTATATTCCCTCTCTCTCTGTCTCTCTCTCTCTGTCAAATAAATAAATAAAATCTTAAAAAAATAAAATGCAATTTCTATACTTTTTAAAATATGGCTTTTTTATAGTCTTCAAAGACACTGGCACCTAAAGAGCAGAATGATGTGTATCCCATCAAAGAGCTGCCTTACAGTAGTTCCAGTTGAGAAAGTTTAGACAGGAGTTAATAGCTCGCTTTGAAGATAGTAAGTCATCTACTGTTCTCAGTAAGCAAAATAGTGGACCAGCACTTTTGACAGGTTAATATGAATGATTTAAGACTTTGGGTGTATGTACATAGCATTGGAAGCACGCCGCCTATGAAAACTTTTTGGCAAAAAGTTAACAATCATGAGTAAGATGAACTCCTTCAACTGTTCCTTTACAGTGGGTAATACCTTTCCTCCTAACCATTTCATTGTCAGCCTTAAAACAAAAGGTTTCTTGGTCTGACTACATACTACATGGAGTTAAAAATAAATTCTCTCTTCTTGAAAAGATATGGGATTTTAGAAATATGGGGAGGAGCAACAAATTTGGGTTTTATTTCCATCTATTACTGTTATTACAAGATACAGGGAAAGACTTTGTAAAAACTCACACAAACACACACACAAAAACGTTGTATCATGTACTTAGCACTCTATTAAATTTGGTGGTGTAAATAAACAGAATGCTCTAAGGCTCCTGCCCATAGGAAGTTTAGGGCATGGGTATTTAGTTGTTTCCAAATACTGCTGCAGTGAACATACTTCTAGCTAAAAATTTAGAGAGGGCACAAATTCTTGGACGTGGAATTGATGGTGCAAAACAATATGACATTTTGTATCTGTATATAATGCTAGTCGTATATTCATATATATATATATTTCACCTTGTTTCTTAAAAATCATTTCTTAGAATAGAATGGTAGTGAATAACCTAAAAATCATTTCTTAGAATAGAATGGTAGTGAATAACCTATTAATTGTTCCGTGCGGGTAATACAAGGAAAAGGGAGGCCTCAAAGAAATTGAACTTGGCCCTCTGGAATGAGTGGGATAAGAATAAGCAGAGAGGAAAGGAGAGTGTAGACAAGAAAAACAGCATAAATGAAGCACAGGTACACATGTGAATATATTTTGTGAGAGGAGATAGTAGAGAGGTCACCCTGGCAGGAACTTGGGCCCTGTGGGATATCAGATAGGCAACGTAGCCTGAATTACTGAGAGCCTTCACAGGCATACAAAGGCAGTTTGACTTCATGTGATAGGGAGTAAGAAACCAATGTAGAGTTTTGAAAGCAGCAAAGTTTACTTGAAAGAAATAGCATTTGAGGAACATCGGGCTCACTTAGCACTGTGGAAGATTAATTGAAGCAGGCTAGTTTTAGAAGTAAAAGTACCAGCTAAGAAGCAATGATAGTAATATAATAATAACAGACAACTGGTGTGCTGGTGTAGGCTGGTAGCAGGGAGAATGGAAGGGATTCCTATCAGGAACACTATAGAGAAAAACTATGATTTGGTGCTAAAGAGACGTGACGGGTAAAGAAGTAGTCGGTATTTTAAGATTTTCTGGCTAAGAGATAGGAACGACACAGTGCCACCAATAGAATGTCTTTAGTTCAATGCTAAGAACTAATTTCATTTTCTTTTTATGTAACCCTAACTTATAAACTTATGAGAAAAAATATTAAGTTGAGTTTGAGAACAGTACTGTCAGATGGCAGATATAAAACTCATCAAAATTGGCTTCCAGAAACTGAAAAGCAAAAGAAGGGAAGGCTTCTAAGGATTCTTCTCTGGGAATAATAGAAATACCCACGAGAATGTCTTTGGAATGATAGCAATTTAGATTATATAACCCTATTTCCCACATAATTAAACTCTTTCTGTGGAGTTTAGTGCTAAAAGTCAGAATGTCCAAAGTTATTCCGAATGATAAAGATTATTCTTAAGAGCTGTATCTCAAGCCATTCAAAGATAGGCCAAATGTCAAGGCTGTGGTTTGAGGTGTCATTCTTCAAACGGGCAAACAGTAGATCAGTTCCTGAGGTGATATCACGGGTGATGTCAGAATTCTCTGAACCAGGTTGGTGGGCAAATATTTCAAAGTCCAGATGTAAGCAGCTGAGAGCAGCATATAGAAAGAATTTTTATAATTATTTTGTTTCAAAATGCACACAATGAAGACAGGCTATTTGCACAGATTTACAAAAATTGTTCATTCATATCATCTAGGTTACTTACTCAAGGAAGTATTTTTTTTTTAAGATTTTATTTATCTGAGAAAGAGAGAGAGCGCACAAGTAAGTGGTGGAGAGGGAGAAGCAGGCTCTCCGTTGAGCAGGGAGCCCAGCGGGGCTCAGTCCCAGGACATTGGGATCATGACCTGAGCTGAAGGCAGACGCTTAACCTACTCAGCCTCCCAGGAGCCACGTCAAAGAAATATTTCTACCAAATTTAGGTAACAAAACACATACAAAAAGATGTAAACACTACCATATTGCCCAAACTTAAACTTATCTAAGGAAAAAAACAATAGATTATAATTTATGTATCATCCTTTATAGAATATTTGGAAAACGTTTAGGATTTTACCAGGAGGTGGGTTTGAGGCTCTTTTGTTCACACACGGTTGAGAATTGCTCTACCAATAAGATAAAGGATAGTTTTCATTGGCCTTACAAATTGCTGTGTGGGGGGTGCCTGGGTGGCTTGGTTGGTTGAGTCTGCCTTTGGCTCAGGTCGTGATCCCAGGGTTCTGGGTTGGAGCCCTGCATCGGGTTTCCTGCTGAGCAGGGAGGCTGCTTCTCCCTCTGCCTCTCCCCTGCTCGTGTTTTCTCTCTCTTCTCTGCAAATAAATAAAATCTTAAAAAAAAAATTGCTCTCTGGTACTTAGTAAATCAGAATCATTATAAATATATAAGGCCTTATTTATTATCTTTGCTCTCAAATATCCGGTAGTTTCTACAATATAAAAATCTGGGAGCGCCTGGGTGGCTCAGTAGGTTAAAGCCTCTGCCTTCGGCTCAGGTCATGATCCCAGAGTCCTGGGATTGAGCCCCACATTGGGCTCTGCTCCGCAGGGAGCCTGCTTCCTCCTCTCTCTGCCTGCCTCTCTGCCTACTTGTGATCTCTTGTCTGTCAAATAAATAAACAAAAATCTTTTTTAAAAAATCTATGTATTGTTAACAGTGCAAATACTCTAAGTCTAAAGGAAATCCTATGAAGAATCTATCCTGGTGAATAAGTTACTGTAAATGAATTAGAACATAAGCATAATTCACATTTAGATCATTGTAATTCAGTCTCTGAAGCAGTTTGCTAATGTCCTGTCAGCTCAAAAGAGTTAATGTGTCCCTATGTCACTAACATACTACCAATGAATAATCCCAATACAGAGGATAAAGCCCATTAATCCCTAATACTAATACTTTAACACATATAAGAAAGATGTATGTGATTTAATTTCAAGTCTTCTGTGGTGCTTGAAAAGTATTAACTGTGAAGTGAATGGATATT
Source organism: Martes martes (assembly GCF_963455335.1). NCBI lineage: Eukaryota > Metazoa > Chordata > Mammalia > Carnivora > Mustelidae > Martes > Martes martes. The sequence continues at coordinate 85,463,286 of NC_137894.1, forward strand.
AAAGAATGGAAATTACATTTACAAGTGGCATATAAAAATCAGAAAGAAACGAAAATCAGGCAGAAATCTCATCTTTCTGTGTGCATCCAGAATTCCTTATCTATAAAATACAAAATGTATGTGTTTGGAATAGACACTGTTTTTGAGATAGATGAAAGTATAAACCTCTTTTATTTTATTTTTTTAAAAGTTTATTTATTTATTTGACAGAGAGAGACAGCGAGAAAGAGAACACAAGCAGGGGAAGTGGGAGAGGGAGAAGCAGGCTTCCCGCCGAGCAGGGAGCCTAATGTGGGGCTTTATCGTAGAGCCCTGGGATCATGACCTGAACCAAAGGCTCAGCCTAACGACTGAGCCACCCAGGCACCCCTAAACCTCTTTTATATATGTGGTGTTGATGTTTATAACATTTTGCCTTTTATATGCTATTCTGATGGCAGTTTTAGTTAAATAATGTATGTTCTATGACTATTATGTGTCATAAACTTCTCAGAGAAATCTGCCTTTTCTTGGTTATATTACTTGGCTAAATTTTGATGTTTTAGGAAGATTGATTTATTTATATAAGGATTTAGGATTCTATATAGAATATATGAGTCTGATAACATACAGTTTTTAAGCTGCCAGAAATTAGCAGTGACTACCTAGCAGCCTAATAATATCATGAATGAGATTAAATCTCCAACTTCTATTTACTATATCCTTAAACCAAGGATCAGTTCTCCATGGGAAAAAAAATAAAAACTTTAAGGACAATGTAATTGAGCAGTTTTCAAAATGACTTCTCGCTCTTGATTTTCAACAGAAGGCACTCTGAAATAGTGAAACTGATATTTTAATTTTTTTTTTAAGATTTTATTTATCAGATAGAGATCACAAGTAGGCAGACAGGCAAGCAGAGAGAGAGAGAGGAAGGGAAGCAGGCTCGCTGCTGAGCAGAGAGCCCAATGCGGGGCTCGATCCCAGGACCCTGAGATCATGACCTGAGCCGAAGGCAGAGGCTTTAACCCACTGAGCCACCCAGGCGCCCCGAAACTGATATTTTAAATAGGACAATGATATACCAACAGACAGTCCATTTCAGTCTAAAAGAAATAAAGAACTTCTATGTACTTTCAGATGTAACTTAAGGAAGTGTTCATATGGGTTGTCCTAGAAGCTGGGGAGCAGGGACAGAACACAAAAGCCAGAATAAGAAAAGGAAGAGGAATCTTCCCACAAATCTGCATCCTTTTTCAATATACCACTATCATACCCTGTTGCAATTCTTAGAAATCAAGAGTTTTTAATGAAATAATTAAAATGGTTCACCTTGTTATCAATTTGTTTTCCCCATATTTTGCCATGTGCGTGTTTAATTTTTTACTCCTGTAGAAGATGCATCAGTAGGGATGCCTGGGTGGCTCAGTTAAGTATCTGCCTTCAGCTCAGGTTGTGATCTCAGGATCCTGGGATGGAGCCTCTATCTGACACCCTGCTCAGCGGGGAGTCCACTTCTCCCTGTCTCTGCCCCTCCCCCTGCTCATGTGCTCTCTCTCTCGCTCTCACTCTCTCAAATAAATAAATACAAATCTTAAAAAAAAAAAAAAGATGATGCATCAGTAATCCACATCCGTGGCAACTTCATTCATTCATTCATTCATTCCTTTACATGCTTCATTTTTGTCTCCTTAAAAGTTATGAAATAAAAAAGAAGAGGTGACAATGCTGGTTTTCAGAATCAGTAATTCATTGTTATCACATTAACTAAATCCTTCCTGAAGCAGAAAGGATAACCTTAACTTAGTTCTCATGTAGGGTGAAGTTTCATCTCAGATCTTTCCCATCAAGCTCCCAAACTCCCTCCATTTAAAATGGGAGGAATCAGAGCACCTGAGTGGCTCAGTAGGTTAAGCATCTGCCTTCAGCTCAGATCATGATCTCCAGGTCCTAGAATCAAGCCCTGCATTGGGCTCCCTGTTCTGCGGGAAGCCTGCTTCTCCCTCTCCCTCTGCCACTCCCCCTGCTTGTGCTTTCTCTCTCTGTCAAATAAATAAATAATGGCTTTATTATTTAATGTTCTTCTGCAAGGGCCTCGACTAAGTAAAACATTTACTAGAAGTCTTCACAGACAGCAGTTTGCTTTTTTATTCTTGAAAGCTACTTTTAGGGGGTCATCAAAATTTCAATCCATTTTTTAGAATTGAGATTATAAATGAAATTCCCTTACTCCTCATTCCCTGTGTGTGTACATGTGTAAATAATATCTATTCATAAACAAATAATATCCTGTTGATTTTTGAGAGCCTGTTCTGCTAGTTACCAAGTATCAATGATAAACATATTTTGTATTTGCCCTCATGAAGTCTCATGGGCTTGTTACTGGTATTGAGTTTTCTTGGGAATCTTATATAGGATTTGAATATCCTCTCATAGACAAAGTGAAAGAGTCCAATAAAATTGTCACTTGATCTTAATACATCCTATTATCTCAGTCACTTTCTCATGTTAAGTTAGAAGCTTAAGCAAAATACTCTATTATCTTCTATAAGTACTTTTCCTAATAGTATCATCCACTCTACTAGTGCTATCATAGACTAATTGGAATCCAACAGACTATCTAGACATCTAATTTACTAACAAAGTCTTAATTAAGCCCTAGGTAAAATTATACCAAAGTTATTATTTTAAAATCCAAAATGTGAAATAAGATTACCTTAGAGATACTATAACAAAGGAAATATAGTTCTACTCCTTCTCCATGTTCTAATTTTAAAGTGAGGTGAAACAAAAGTAAAGAATTCGAAGTTTTGCATATCTTGTTATATGTTTAACTTTTATTTTTACTAGTCTTCTAAATTAATACTAATGGTATTATAGTTGATCGACAAGCCTGATATTTTCAGGGTTACATAGAACACAGCAAATATAAGTCTACATTTAAAATAGAGGTATGGAACCTCTGGGTGGCTCAGTCAGTTGAGCATCTGCCCCTTGATTTAGGTTCAGGTCATGATCTCAGGGTCATGAGATGGAGCCCTGTGTAGGGCTCTGCGCTCAGCACGGAGTCTACTTGAGATTCTCTCTCTCACTCTGCCTCTGCCCAACCCCTGCTCATACTCACTCACTCTCTCTCTCTCTCAAAATAAGTAAATGATATCTTTTTTTTAAAATATTTACTTTTTTTTAAAGATTTTATTTATTTGACAGAGAGATCACAAGCAGGCAAAGAGGCAGACAGAGAGAGGGGGGAAGCAGGCTCCCCGCCAAGCAGAGAGCTTGAAGTGGGGCTCAATCCCAGGACCCTGAGACCATGACCTAAGCGGAAGGCAGAGGCTTAACCCACTGAGCCACCCAGGTGCTCCTTAGTAAATGAAATCTTTAAAAAAGAAAAAATAGTAAGGTAACTTTTTAACACCTTGGCTACCTTAGATACTAGTGACATTGAATAAGGAATGTCCTATATCTAATCTAAGTATAGTTGAGTATGCATGTGCTAAGATTTTTTATGTTCTATTTAATCTCAGAGATAAATCCCAAATTTACTGCTTAATTTCTGAGTGAATGAATAATATTCTTTAAAGACAATTATATCTTCTAAGTGATAATGCTTTATATAATGACATAGCTGAGGAACTAAATCAATCTATCCATATTATTTGTATCCTTTGTTCTAGTTACTTGAAATACTTTTTTATACAGGAAAATAGTTTAGGGAAAATGATTGAATCAGATTTATTTTGAAATTTGTGCAAGAAATCAACAAGCTAATTAGTAAATGGTTAGTAATGATGCTTTAAAACTAAATATTGTTGACTGCATGTACCCAATTTGTTGTTTTCATTTTCTTTTTTTTTAGTAATACAGATCCAGCCAAAAATACCACTTGACAACAAACAGGGACAATTTTATATGTAGACAGAGATAATAGTCACATATCCTGGTTTTCATTTAAGAATTAATGCAATCCCCAAAATATATCTGTTTTGATACCTGTCTATAATTTTATATCTAAAATTTCAGTATCAGAAATTCACAGATTTGGGTTTGTTCCATAATAAAATGCAGATATTCTTATAGCCTTTTTTTCAATCATATAACATTGTTCTCAAAAAAAATTTTTTTAAGGCTTGAGTATTAAGAGTCAAAGGGAGGACAATGTGAGAGGACTGGATCCCTTTTTTTAAAAAGATCTATTTATTTTAGAGAGAGAGAGTGAGCAAGTGGGAGAGAAGTGCAGGCAGAGGGAGAGAGAGAATCCCAAAGTGGACTCCCTGCTGAGTGCCTGGCGCTCTATCCCAGGACCCTGAGATCATGACCTGAGCCCAAAGAGTCAGCTGCCTAACCGACTGAACCCCCCCAGGGGCCCCATAGAGGCTGGATCTTAATGGGAAGCAAAAGAAGTGCCATTGGGTCATTATTTGCTCAGCATTGGATTTAATTTTGGGTTTAGGTTGTGATTGTCTCTCTAGAGTTCTATATTACTGGTAGAATTCTGTTTTAATAGTTATCATTATCAAATTATTTTGGGCATAGCTCTTTGAGAAATAAAGGCAGACTTCGCCACTCTTACAGTTGTAACCCATGCCTGACCCAAACAAAACAAAGGTTATTTGGACTGCTTTATTAGAGGTGTAGGGAAGGCATGACCCAAAACCATTTTGAGAACCATAATAATTCGGTAGTTTATTTCCTGCGTATCATCTTGTATTTGGAATAGTGGAGATTGTGAAAACTATGTATACTCAATTTACATTACTGATTTGAAAGTTATTTTCAAGTCAAAACTAGAATGAGAATGCACAGCTTTTGCTGAATGTAGGCATTTTTACTGAATATATTTAAACAAAACCTTGGCACGTACTCTGCTTCAGCCTATGTAGGCTGTAAGTTTACCAATAATTCAGTACTGATGGGAATTCTTTTTTTTTTTTTTTAAGATTTTATTTATTTATTTGACAGAGATCACAAGCAGGCAGAGAGGCAGGCAGAGAGAGAGAAGGGGGGGGAGCAGGCTCCCCGCTGAGCAGAGAACCTGATGCGGGGCTTGATCCCAGGACCCTGAGATCATGACCTGAGCCGAAGGCAGAGGCTTAACCCACTGAGCCACCCAGTCGCCCCACTGATGGGAATTCTTAAGTCTCAGACAGTCATAAAATATTGGAGAGACAGGAACACACAGTGAATCAAATAGGTAGTAAGAGACCCTTCTTAAATGCATATTTTGGTTTCTACTTAATCTCAAAGATTTTACGAGGATTAACAGGGGAGACAAATGCTTGATTCTAATTGTCACAGCATATCCATGTAAACTTATCAATGACATGTTAACCAAGCTGAGATTTTTGTTTTTAAAGATTTAGTTAGTTAGTTAGTTAGTTAGTTAGTTATTTGAGAGGGTGGGGTGACTGAGGGGGGGTGGGCAGAGGGAGCAGGAAAGAAGCAGACTCCCTCTGAGCACAGAGCCCTAGGCAGGGCTCCGTTCCACCACCCTGAGATCGTGACCTGAGCCCAAATCAAGAGTCAGCTGCTCAACTGACTGAGTCACCCAGGGGCCCCCAGGCTGATTTTTAACACAACCTTTTGTCAAGATTTTTTAAAAGTTTCCCTAGTCATTTGCATTGGTAATATTTTCTAAGAAAAAGACTAATGTCTTTTAAATCTGTTTTTATAATTAAAATCACGGCACACCCAGGGGCTCAGCCAGTTAAGTATCTGCCTTTGGCTCAGGTCATGATCCTAGGGTACTGGGGTTGAGCCCCATGTCTGGCTTCTTGCTCAGCAGGGCATCTGCTTCTCGCTCTTCCTCTGTGTGCTCTCTCAAATAAATAAATCTTTAAAATAAATAAATAAAATCTTAAAACTGGTGCTCATCTAGAATTCCTATTTATTATCTAGTTATAATGACATATTGTGATGTCCTTTTCAAAATATTTTGTATAAATTTAAATAGTAAATAATTGTCCTATAACTTCTTTCCTTCAGTAAATTGTCCTGAGTATAATTACTTCGGCTAGTACATTCCTGCCAGTATCAATTTTTTCCCCTCATTCTCTCTAGTATAATTACATTTGAAATCTTATTTTAACTGTTAATGTTATAATATCCTGTTCCTGTTAAATTATGATGCCCATTTCCAAATTAATCACAATTTATTATTAACACTGAATTTGCTAACAAGAATACAAAAATGTTTTAAGCTTTTAATTTTATAAAAAACAAGATCTATTTCCAGGTCCACATCTGTTTAATAGTGAACCTGTTGAAAAAAAAAGATTGACTTTTTTGGTAAGGCAAAATGCATAATACCATCATAGTGTTTTTAAGTTGGTAATATTTTGGAATTCATTATTTGCTTTTAATAAAGAATGACTCATGGACTTTTCAGTGAAGTTTTTCGGTAAGCATATCTTAAATGTTGAAACACAGGTAGACCAACCCTCAAAATTAAATTTAAAAATACAGTAAGTGCTATGTGCTGTGGACCATACTAGGCATGATATCAACCTAAGCAAGCAGTGGTCTACAAACTCATCTTATTTGCCAAATATCATCACAGCCCAGAAACTGTTTCCATGCCACAGATCATCAAGTAGACCTATGTGGATATCTGTTAAAGCCCAAATTAAGCCCTTTAGGTACTTAATTGAAATAGTTAGCAGTACTTTTGGATGCCTCCCTATGGCCAGTCCAGGTACCGTAGCTGCAGACCCACCGAGTCACTTCGTGGTATACCCACTAGGAGCTTATGCTCTGACAGCCAGGCTGATCCCAGTTACCATATACTGGGTCTTTGCAAGTCTAACTGCATCTCAGGAATTAACCTCTACAACTGGTAGGTAAGGAGGAAGAACTCTAATATATCTTAATTTTAACAGTCATTTGACAGACTATCTCAAAATATCTTTGTGGATCGAAAAGTGACTGCGCAATTAGCAATTCTCTGTTTCAGATAATTCATGCTAATTGAATAGGAATATATATTATGACATGTAGGGATATCTCTAAGAGTTTCAGTACCTTTTTGTTCAACATTTTTTAATACCTAAGTTAAAGTACCATAAGTACAAAAAGCAATAAACTCAAGGGGCGCCTGGGTGGCTCAACCATTAAGCATCTGCCTTCAGCTCAGATCTTGATCCCAGTGTCCTGGGATCAAGCCCCACATTGGACTCTCTGCCCAGCAGGGAGCTTACTTCTCCCTTTCCCTCTGCGTGTCGCTCCCCCTGCTTGTGTTGCTTTCTCTGCCAAATAAATAAATACATACATAATAAATAAATAAATTTGCCAAGATGAAGTCTGATGTGGATAAACATAGAATCTTCCGCTTAAGATCCATATTGTGCAATAAAAATGACCATGAAGGGGCGCCTGGGTGGCTCAGTGGTTTAAGCCGCTGCCTTCAGCTCAGGTCATGATCTCAGGGTCCTGGGATCGAGTCCCGCATCGGGCTCTCTGCTCAGCAGGGAGCCTGCTTCCCTCTCACTCTCTCTGCCTCCCTCTCTGCCTACTTGTGATCTCTCTCTGTCAAATAAATAAATAAAATCTTAAAAAAAAAAAATTTGGGACGCCTGGGTGGCTCAGTTGGTTAAGCTGCTGCCTTAGGCTCAGGTCATGATCCTAGGGTCCTGGGATCGAGTCCCACATCAGGCTCCTGGCTCAAGGGAGCCTGCTTCTCTCTCCACCTCTACCTGCTTGTTCTCTCTCTCTCTCTCTCTCTGACAAATAAATAAATAAATAAAATATTTAAAAAAAAAATGACCATGAATTTTTGGCAACTGCTCCTGTCAAAAGGTGGGATTTTTCCCCCACCCTCTAAATATGGGCTGGCCTGTGACTCCCTTTAAACAATAAAATAAACCAAGTGATGTACAACTTCTAAACAAGGCCTCAAGAGGCCGTAGTGATTTCAGCATCCCCCTCTTACTGATGTGGTCACTAGGTAAATAAGTCTGGGCTTATCTGTTTGAGAATGAGATACCACAGAAAGAGAGTCCTAGCAGAAGTCAGCACTACCTGTCAGGCACATGACCACCCCACCCCAACTGACTACAGTTGAATGAGTGATGCCAGGAAAGGCTAGCAGAATTACCCAGCTACTCCAATTCCAAGTTGACAAAATTAAATAAAATAGCCGCAGTTTTAAGCCACCAAGTTTTGTGTGGTTTATTGTACAGCAATAAATGGAGAAGAAATATTAATTGTATATGTCCAAAATAGGAGACACTTGGCTTGGCATGGGAGACAAAGCAGGCTAGGTATTAGTGATATTAGTATTAGTGTCAGAGTGTTAGTATAAGCAGGGATAGTGAAACAGAAGTAAAAGTCTAAATCAAGGAAGATATCAGTCCAACTTCCCTCTATAATGCTTAAACTGGGTTATTATATAGGGGCAAATTTTTTAAAGATTTTATTTATTTATTTTAGAAAGAGTGTGGAGGGGGGAAGCAGAAGGAGAGAGAATCTCAAGCAGAGAGTCTACTGAGTGTGGAGCCTGACATGGGACTTGATCCCATGACACTCAGGTCACTACCCAAGCTGAAATGAAGAGTTGAACATTCAACCAACCAGGCCACCCAGGCACCCAGAGCCAATATTTTTAAAGACACTGGACATACTAGAGAACATGCACAAAAAATATGAATAATAGTGAGTCATCTACTAACTTTAAGATACCAGCCATTTGAAGACTGGAAGTGTAAATAAAATACCGTAAGGACATGACAGCTCTCTTAACATTTTGACAGCACCTCCTACGGAAATCAAGTAGGGTAACAACTTAAAGGGTAGGTCTGGGTAGATGAGTGAAAGATTCAAGGAGGCAGTTTCCAATTAAAATAAGGAATGATTTTGACCATATAATTATTTAATTACCCATTCTTACTACTGTCTACCAAGTCTTATTATTACCTTCTTCACCACGATTTTTCAACCCGCTCTCCTATCTACTCCTATCCTCACCTTTTCACTTACAAACTTTCTTCATTGTATTTCAAATGTAAATAGTCCTTTTTTTCAACTTCATTCTTTCCTCATAGGCTATTTACTTATTTCTTATGTGTTCTTTTGTGAAGAAAAGCTAAATTGATGATCCATATTTATATGACCATGTCTCTCTATATTCACAAATACATGTGTATATGTCCATTTTTATTAGCATCAGTGTATCTTAATCTGTATTCCTTGGTTACATTTTGTGGCTAAAACGGAGCAAGAACTTCTTACTTTATCAGTTACAATTTATACACAGGAGAGCGGGCACACTCCGACCATCAGCTATTCTCTTTCATAGCTCTGTGTTTCTTCCCTCCCTATCTTTCTCTCCTTCTTTTTATTCCTCTTATCTTAGCTCTTTTCATTCTCCTTTCTGGAACCTTCTTTCCATTGTTACTACCTCGCATCTATCCACTTCTACACTGAGTGTTTCACACACACATTCTACCTGAAACTTGAATTTACTGAGGACACTTGTTTTCTGGCAGCCCACTGAACACCAGTCTTTTTCCCATACCCAGATTCTATGAAGGAGAGTTCTTCTGGTTCCCCTTTGCTGCTTTCAGACCTGCATTGATGTAAAAACCCTCCCTCCTTTGAGATTTACACCATCCAGCTTTCTCACCCACTGTCTCTCCTCTTTAGTGCTATCTACTGATCTGATCAGTGATATTCCCTTAAAATATATTTCAGGCATCTGACTCAGTGTCTTCCTCTCTACTCCAGCTTCTACATTCATGCTAAGAAACTTCAATATCCATGTCAGTAATGTACCCTATTCTTTTGTCTCTTGAATGCTAATGACTTTTATCTCTTATCCACTTCAGCCACAATGGATGTAGGCAGCATTTTCTACATCTGAAATCCTAAGATCAAAGTTACCTCTTTCACAATAACCACAGACTTATTCCAACTACTCATGCTTTTTAGCTTCAGCACAAATCAAGACATCTGGTCCCTTGCTCCTTTCATTTTTTTTTTTCCCCCTGAACTAACAACCTCTTACAGACTCACTTTCTTCTCTACCCAATCTCAATTCTAAGTTTAATCACTTTCTCTCAAGGACACAGTCTTGTTATACTCTTGTTTTGCCTTACAAGTCATAAACTCTCAATTACTTCTATTACTTGTCCTCCCCAAATTTATCCCCAAAGTGTAGACCTGATGTGGAAAACAAAAGTCATACTACTATGATGACCAGTACCTCCTACAAATTTGTAGTCTCTAGCTGTAGCTCTATCATTAATCTCACCTAGTATTTCTTTTATATATTCCAAGTCACCTCCCTTTCTTGTCACATTAAACTTCAGTATCTTCCTCTACCTTTTTTCTTTACCCTTGCTTTCAGCAGAGAACTCTGCCTCCTACTCCATGGGGAAAGTTGAATCTAGCAGACTTAAGTTCTATTGGTTAACTTCCTCCATACCTAAATTATCCACAGCTGTATTCTTCCCACCTCTTTCCCCTTAATCTCCAAGAAAAGTTGTTCAGTCGTATTTTTTAAGATAATGTTATAAGTTGTGCTTATGATCCCATGACCCTGAGGTCATGACCTGAGCCAAAACCAAGAGTCAGATGCTTTAACCGACTGAGCCACCCAGGCACCCCTGGCCTTCAATTTTCACATTCCTCTCAGGCTTCCTCCTACTTCCATCATGCCATTAAAACTGACCCCAAAAGTTGTCATTTTTCCCAATTCCCAAATCAAATGGGGACTTTTCACTTTGATCTTGTGTAAGTACTTAACCCTGTTGATCACTGCCTTCTTCAAATGCTCTTTGGATTCTGTAACAATTACCTGTTCTTGATTCATCTTTTACTCCCTATTTCCTCAAATTCTTTTGCCAATCTCTTTACTCTAAATATTTGTTTTCATTTCGTTTCTTTCTTATTCCCACCTCTCTTCTTTTTTATTTCTCTTTCTAAGCATTTCCATATACTCCCATGGCTTCAGTTACAACCTAGAGCAATCTAGTCATGACCCACCTCTTCAGCCTCATTTCCTACCCTTCTCCACCGCTTACTTCATGATCCTGAGAAAACTTACTCCCGATAGGACTTGACCCATATCATGCTTTTCATAATTCTGTGCCTTCACAGATATTATTTCCTCTGTCTTTAATGCCCATCCTTCCCCCTCTCCACTCCCACCCTTCTCAAGATGTCTGTTTCCTTCTTATTCTTCAATACTTAACTCAAACAAAATCAGGAAGACTTCATATGCCTTCCCTTATCCTCCCCCACCCAAACTAGGTTCTGTTTAATATCTGTGTTTATCCTTTTATTACAGCATTTACTAATAACTTATTTGAGTTACCCATGTAAAGATCTACTTCCCCAGCTTATGTTATAAGCAGGGGCCATGTCCTGTTTTTTGAATAATCAATGTCTAGAACAATACCTGGTACATAGGAGTTACCAAGCAAGTACTTATTGATTGAACTGAAATCCATATCATAAATCTGGAATTCTCTCTTTAACACAGACTCTTACATCCAGGTATCTACTTAACATTCCCATTCATATGTCCTACCAGCACCTCAAATTTATATGTACTAAGCTGAACTCACACACACCAAATTCTTCTAATCTTGCTCTACACTGTCTTGGTTACCACTATCCATTTAATAACCAAAACCAGACATCCTTGCCCACCCCATTTCTCCCCACCCTACCATCAAAAGTCACTAAGTCCTTTGGATTCCGTATCCTAGATATCTTTCAAACTTATCCCCTTCTTTCCATTTGCACTGCTGCAGTTCTAGTTCAAGGCTTCAAATTTCACAAGGGTATTTTTTTTTATTATGGCCAATCTTCATAACATAAAATTTTACCATTTTAGCCATTATTAAGTGCACAGTTGTATGGCCTTAAATACATTCTCATGTTGTGCTCACTAGGATTATTTTAATCAGGAACTATCTGGGCTTCCTACCTATAGGGTAACCTGCCTCCATCCCATCCCTACATTCTTGCCTGTGTAATCTTCCTAAAGTGCAAATGATGTTACTAAATGAGTTAAAACCTATTCATTGCTTCCTACTGTCTGCATTAGTGGTTTCATCACAAAGTTTTCACAGGTCCACACTGAAATGAGAAAAGTACATACATACATACATACATAAAATGGACAAAGTTTTTCTAAATTTTTTCAACTTCATGAAAGACAACATTAATCAAGATAAATACTGAAACATTGATGGGAAGCAAAATTAATTTTGTTTTAGATATGCTAAGTGTCATATGCCAGTGCAATAAGCAAAAGGAGATGTCTCGAAGGCGGTTGGGTATGTGAGTCTGAAACTCAGAAGGGAGTTTTGGGATGGGGGCTATGTATTTGGAAGTAATAAGCATATAGGTGGAATCAAGGAAACAAATAACATTTTTTTTGAGGAAAGTATGGAAAGCATAAAGAAAAAGATGATAAAATAAATTCACATTAAAATGACCAGTAGAGGAAGAACAGCCATAATCCTAAAAGAAAAAACTACATTTCAAGTCTTTTTCTCACCCTGCTGCCATGGTTGAGAGCAAGCAAGATCTTTGATACTAATGGTAACCCCACATTTCAAGTGGTTTTTCTATCTCCTCTGCTGGATGGAGGTTGTTATCTATCTCTCTTGGATTTCCCTATTTCTTTCTCCTTGAACAAAAACATTTTAAAGGCAAATATGTTTGATGGGATAACCTCATTGCCTAAAATAGCAGGTATCATTTTTCTGGAGTGAAAATTGTCAAGCCAAGAAGAATTTCCACTCTCACATTAACAGATATAAAAATTACTCTCATAAGTGGAACCTACAGTGAAACTTCTTTGGTACAGTTCTGTTGGTGATGAGGAATTTGTTCTGTTTCACTCCTTTCTGTTGGGGGGGAAAAATATATATATATATATATATGTAAAATTAGTAAGAGTAATTCAAGCCCACCAAAATTTAGAAATAAGCCTTAAATGTTGTAGTGCTTTTGGAAACAGTATAGCACATCAGAAAGATCAGGGAGGTTGTAATTAGATTTAGTATCACGTCCTAGCTCCAAAACTCACTAAAAGTGGGGCTTTGATCAAATTACTGTCTCTGTGTTTTGGTTTTGTCAGCCAATGATGTCTACTCCATGGAGTTATCATGAAAATTAAGTATGTGCATAATTTACTTCTCATAATTCCTGGCACACGGTCAGTATTAAGAATTACTTACCGTATGGGGCTCCTGGGCAGCTCAGTTAAGCATCCCACTCTTGATTTCAGCAGGTTATCATCTCAGGGTGGGGAGATCGAGTCCCACATCAGGCTCCACACTGGGTCTGGAGCCTGCTTAAGATTTTCTCTCCCCCTCTCCCTCCACCCCTCCCCCACTCCACTCATGCAATCTCTTTCCTAAAAAATTAAATTAATTAATTGATTTTAAGAAATAATTTAAAAAAAATTACTTTAAATAGATCACATTATTCATTAAGAGTGAAAAATATAAGTACACTGATTAGGAAAATTGGTAAATAACTATGTTCATCTACCTATTGGAAAAGTACATATTCCATTGTAGTACATGTATATTATCTAAATAGAAAATATAAAAATAATGTTAATTGAAAAAATAAGTTTTCTAAAATACAGCTTTAAGTATATTTCTTAAGTTTATATAGAAATTGTACTATAGCAAAAATTAGTTTGTAACAATTATTTCTTATTCTGTGCACTGTCATTACTTTACTTTCTTAATGTGTTACTAAAATAGCAGGTGAAATACACTGACAGGGCGCCTGGGTGACTCAGTGGGTTAAGCCACTGCCTTCGGCTCAGGTCATGATCTCAGGGTCCTGGGATCGAGTTCCATGTTGGGCTCTCTGCTCAGCAGGGAGCCTGCTTCCCTCTCTCTCTCTCTGCCTACCTCTCTGCCTACTTGTGATCTCTGTCTGTCAAATAAATAAATAAAATCTTAAAAAAAAAAAAAGAAATACACTGACAAATGCCTTCCCAATTTGACTTCAGTAAGAACTTCAGAAAATTTTTAATGAAGCTCAATAATCCATTAAACTATGGTCTGAAACCTGTGGCTCTCCCAGTGACCCAAAGCCCTCTTGGAAGTAGCTTTGAACTCCGAACAAGGAAACCAGGCCCAGAGGTGTTACTGTTTTACTGCAGGTCCCGTAGAAGGGTTTACTGTGCTTCAGTTTCTTCATATTTAAAATGGAGAGATCCTACTCCCAGCTCTAACCCCTTTCCGATTTAATGAAGCCCTTGGGAAATTATCGTTGAGCAACATGTAAAGCAGTTGGAACCAATTTAGTAAGCTACATAATTTTTTAAAGGCTAGTGTCGATTTGGATGGTAAAGAATTGCCTACGGGCGAATCCTGCAAGGTGCTTCAACAGCCGTACACAGCTCCCTTCCTGTTGGCACCGTCCACGTTTGGCAGGTGTATTCCATTCCTTACAGGAAGGAATAGGTGCTTCATTGTGTTTCAGAAGTCAGTAAGCTTTTACAGAACCAAGTAATTGACATTTTTTTCATTTCTGAGATCAAATTTTCATACATCATTCAACCTGGATAAACGGAGAATGTGGTTGATCTCGTAATTGTTGAAACATAGGAAAGAGAGCGCAAGATGTGATATTTAAGTATTTCCTTCTAACCTCTTACCTTAGCAAGATATAAAAGTTCTAAATGGAAGTATGTCCTAATGTATAAAAAGGAAACTAAAGTAGGTGAGCCTATTAGTGAAGCAGAAGTCAAAAGAGGCACACCGATTCATCTCGGTAATTTGGGGTTCCATTGATTCTGAATTCGTAGTAATAATAGTAACTCTGCAGAGTACAGCTTACTTTGACATTATGAAGAAGGGTTGTTTTTGTTTTTGTTTTTGTTTTTATTGTAGTATAAGTGATACCATGGTGCTGGGATAAAACTAACCAACTTGAAAGTAAATTTTCTGGCTTTTTGACAACGTATGCAAAAAAAAAAAATGCTCTTAAATAGCCTGTCAATATTTCCTTTAGGAGTCCTTTTTTAACAGTTAATTGAGGTGATGATCATATTTTAAAAATACATTTAAATTTTCAGACTGATATATTTCTTGCCCCTCCTCCAAAATTTAGGTCAGCGAAACTTTGTCTTAAAGAATTTATGTAATCCTGGGGTGCCTGGGTGGCTCAGCGGGTTAAGCCTCTGCCTTCGGCTCAGGTCATGATCTCAGAGTCCTGGGATCGAGCCCCGCATCAGGCTCTCTGCTCAGCGGGGAGCCTGCTTCCTCCTCTCCTCTCTCTGCCTGTCTCTCTGCCTGCTTGCGATCTCTCTCTGTCAAATAAATAAATAAAATATTTTAAAAAAAAAAAGAATTTATGTAATCCTATAAATCAACATTTTCAGAGTATATAAGATAGCACTAGCTTTTGTCATTAGGGAAAATCCAACTAATACAGACTGACCTGTGAACATCGTGAATTGTCTAGTGAATCTTCTTATTTAGTAGCTGAAGCTATTCTAACAACTACCATTACTCAAAGCAAAGATTTTTGATGCACTGAATTATTTTGTTTCATCTTCTTGTTTTCTGGTAACAGAACTCAGCATACACAAAATCATCCAATAAACTTGAGTTAGCGTTCAGTGTTGCATGCAGTTTATTAGCCATGTAAACCAGTGTGTATGACGCTAAGAATACGCTCATTCCTTTAGTGTCTAGCTCTGTGCTGTGTTTATTTGCAAAGGACCCTCATGCATGGATCCATATAAATGAGGCAAGCTGGAGCAGACTAGACTATGCTGCTCACCAGTCTTTCAGGAGGAAGATTGTGTATATAAAAACTGGAAGATTTCTCTGTGTGTAACATCAAACGGGATTTTTTTGTTGAGGTTTTATGTTTTCAGTAAAAAAAATGGTCGGATTCCATCATCTCTTGTCAAGCAAAATCTCACTGATCCACATGAATGTCATCTCCCACCCGTAGAGTAGCCTAAGAACACTACAAAATGGACTTCTGAACTTTTGACTTTATTTTCAATATAATTCATGGGTTTTTAATCAACTAAAAAAAAATCACATATCTTTGACTAGAAACTATAGACTCCTTGCCTGTTTATGTTACTCAGATAGAAACTTCTTTTAAATGTAGTACAGAAAGTCTGGTTTTATTAGCATCAAATCATTTGTGTATATTTAAATTGTTTTCATGCCGCTACAAGGTTTTTTCCAGCTAGCTAATTCCTAATTATTTTCATCAGCTGACTTTATGAGGAAGGAAGAAATGTAATGTGTCAGAATTGTGTAACATACCAGTGTGTCACTTATGTAGCTAAGTAACAGGTGTAAGAGCAATGGTATTTCTGTACTGAAATAGGTACTTCTCAGGTAAAAATCAGTTTGAACTGCTCTGCATTTCAAGTGCCATCTTCTCATTGCATAGTAAATGATTCATTTGCAACCTTAACGCAAGCAGGTAAATGTATTGAAATAAGAATGTTATATTTTTCGTGTAGCTTCTAAAGCTGACATAATCTGAAGATCTAGGTTAAAGTTTGTGTTGTTACTGTTTTTTTAACCTCAGATACTTGGCACTCTGCACCAGTGTGTCTTGCTGACAGTAATGCTTTGTCTCTTAACGTGACTACCAGCACTGCTTGGTCAGAGGCAAATAACTGTTCTTTTTCAGCCAAAGCATTCCTGACAATAACTGCACTTTTTGTATTCTTTTTTTCCCCTTCCTGCCCTCCTGCCCCCGACTTAGGTTGGAAAGGCTGGTGGACGTCCTGAGGAAGAAGGTTGGGACAGGGACCATGAGGACAGTGATCTGACTGAAAAAACGACAGTCTGGGGAAGCAATCACATCTGGTGACCAGGCTGCTTCATTCAACACTGTGTAAACACTAAAGCCTTAACTTAGCAAACAGTTGTTAGAAGTGGGACACTCCAACCACATTCCAAGCTGAGATAAAATCAAATCACAAATGTTTAACCACTTTGCTGCTGACTTGAGTTATTTATCCAAATGTATTAACTACAGACTTTTACCAGTGAGTAGCTATAAAGTTGCAGCTTATTTTGTAACTATTTTATATCTCACTGTATTGAATATAAATCTTTTTACAGAGAAACCATTATAGGTCATATCTTCGCATACGGCCCTTTCTGAATCAAAATGCAGCAAAGTAAATATTGTCTAAACCTTAATCCACTGTGTTAGGTCAAAACTTCAAATACATGCATTTTTCAATATAGAATTTATTTCTAAACTGATGAGAGCTCAGACATGAGAGTGTATAGTCTTCCTCCTATGCATTCACATAATCTTTGTCAGTATTAAAGAATATTAAGTCTAAATACCAGGAATCAAATGTATAGTTCGCTCTAATAAGAGTTTGATATTTTAAAATTACATTAATCAAGGCATGATTTTTGTTTCTCTACAAATAATGCAAACTGTTTTCAATAAAAAAAGAGGAAATTGTTCATGCGTACTTTTAGATTCATATTGTCAACACTTTTTGATGTTGTGACTGAATAACTGAACTCTATTTAAGCTATAGAAATGGCTAAGTCTGTCTCGTGGGCTGGGACACTTTTGGCTTGAAAATTAACACGTGCTAGCATGACTCTGAAAGGCAAGAAGTCATCAGACATGTTAAGTATTATTTTTTGATATCTTTATCTAGATTATCACTTGAATTTTTGTTGGGAGGGAGGGGAACCCAATATTCAATAAAACTATAATGTAAAAATATAAGGATGTGGAAAAAAGAAAACTGGCCATTTTGGTTACCTACTGTTTTATTTAAAAGATAATTTGAAATAGTTATGGCATAGCAGTCACTTCTAATTATATGAAATTATGAATAAAACTAAGATTGATATATTTGGCTATGGGAAAAATTTCTTCTTTTTTTTTAGATAGAATAGGTGAGAGGCCAGTAGAAGATGACTGTGCCTGGAACAGGATGAAATAGGCAAGTAGCAATTGAATTGTGAAAATTTTGTAGGAAAGTGTAAATTTTTCTAAGTCCATACAGTATTTTAATTGATCTTTGAGATGGAGCTAAGTTATCTACCATTGCTTGTTTTGGGGGCAAAAACAGGACAGTTTATTGCACTATTCTTTCATCCACGAATGGAGATTATTCGTGTGCTGTTGGTTTTTTTTTTAACTCTGCAGGAAAATGTACAGTGCTTTATCACAGAGTGACAAAAGAATCATGATGTTAACAAACTCAACTTCTTCCTCATTAAATTTATTAAATTAAGTGGCAGTTAGAACCCCATTGAGTTCAAATTTAGAATTTACTCATGTTGCCTGCTTTTAATTTTTCTTTAAACTATTAGAATTAGAAAATAAGCAACAACAGGGGTTAGAAAGAAGCTAACTGGATTTCCTGTACAGCCCTAAAGAGAATTATAGTCTTTCATGGGCCCGTGACTATATAAATAGAGAATCCTGAAATAATTCGGTCTCTGGGCTCTAACTGAAACACGTGGCAGCTCCCTATGTGAAGGAACAGTGCCTTTCAAGTCACACAAGGTAAGTAAAGAGGAACAGTTCCTGTCACAAAATAGTCCATTCCTGAATCCTCTTCAAAAAAAATCACAAGTAAACTTGAATTTTCAGTTTAGTCCTGAAGAAGAGACAGATGTCTCTTGTGTTTTTCTGCTTGGGGTTTTATAAAACACACTGTAAACATAAAGACATTTTACAGTTTTCACATATCTCTTTCTGTCCCTAACTGATCAGATTAGGGCAACCAATTCCTGTAATTAATATCCAGAACGACTAAAGAATTGGATATTTTGAAGCTAAATTTATAAAACAATTGTAACATTTACTATTGCGAATACAGGTAATCTCCATCAAAACATCACATCCCCTTGAAAATGACTTGTGTACAAAATTGCAGATGCCAAGTATTACAGCCAGATATTATCAGTTGACTTCTTACACTTAAAAATGTCCACCAACAATGTTTCAAACAGTCTTTACGTTGTTGTGGGGCTTTTTTGTTGGTTTTTTGGTCCGTGAAGGAATGGCCCAGCTCACCGAAGATCAGTTCTCCACATATTCGGTAATAATGCAATTTCAAATGTATTTCATGCTGCCCAGAGATGTTGCTTTGAGTTTGCCTTGAATATTATCAAGTCTAATTCCTATGGTAACATGAGAATTCACTTACCATTGTAAAAATAAGTAGTTCAGAAGAAGAGCAGGAAAGATAATACAAACATGTGTAACAATGATTTATTATAAAATCCTTTCACATCTGTGTTTTTTATTTGATCCTATCAACAACCATATAATAGTAATAATAGTAGATTATATATACATATATATCAACCACATAATAAGGATGATGATAATTGCAATTGTATCGTTATTATTGTTACATTTTACAGATGAGGAAATAGACTCAGAGGGGCTAGGAGTTTGCCAAGGACTGGCTAAGACTTACAACTGAGGTTGTGCGACTAAACTCTACTCAGCCATACTTCCTGAAATCTTCCTATAAGAAAAAAAAAGTTGAAAATTTTAACTCTGGCAATTTTTGTTGTTATTGTGTCATTGCTTTTCTACACATATACATAAATTTGCTAACAATTGAGATGGTAAGCATTTCTTTCAGTGAAGTACAATCATGGGAACTGCATGGGTAAATAGCCTCACATCATTACCTCCTCTCTATCGTGTTCTAGTAGCAGCACACTTTGCCTTAGGCTTCGCTCATTAGGAGTGACAATTCAATGTTAGTAAAAAGTAACCTTGAGTCGCTTTGTACTATTTTTAATTTGGCCTGATGCTGAAACCTGACAGTGTAGTTTTATCAAATGGTGGTCTGAACTTCAAGGCTTACCTTACCTCCTAGCGCAACTATTAGAGACAGAACTGGTTATAGATAAGTTATAAGCAAGGTTACTAGTTATAAGCAAAGTATGGGCAGTTAGAGCAAAGTTATTAGTTAACTGTTAATATATAAGAAATTTTAATTCTACCTTTATGACTAAGCCATTAATGTTAAAACTATTTAAAATATTTGAAATATTTTATCTAATAAAATATTTTCCTTATTCAATAAGAAACGTGATTCTTTGTATATATCTTTATTCAAATAAACTGAGGAATCTTGTCAATCACTTACTAATAGAATTAGTTTACTTCACAAAAATGTTAGAATATTAAAAATCTGTAGTTTTACTATTGGATATAATTGCATAGAAAAGCATTTTTATAAGTAGTATCTTTATAAAGATCATAGGTATTTTTTACATTTCTATTTTCAAGTACTCATGATTAATGAGTCATTATAGTGATAAAATAACCATGGCTTACACATTTTGTCTTCTCACATATGGTTTGCATAGAACCCAGATTTTCCCCAAGACATTATTTTGCTGTTGATAACTATTATTTACAACTAACCTATCTATTGACCTATTCATATCTATATACATGTATATTCTATGTAGTTAGATGTATACACACTGACACACACACAAATACATTTTCCTTTTTAAAAATTTGTTTTATAAGTCCACTGTTAGGCTCCAGTGACTTCAGTATTTTGTTCATGTTTTATTAGAAATGCATATGGTTTCTGAGGCTTTTAAACAAATACATGGAATGGTTGAAAGATTTATATTGCTCATGCTTAGCTAAATATGTCATCTCTAGAAAAGATGTGGTTTATTTTGGCACTGTTTTAAAAACTCAAATATTTTAAACATTTGTTAAGTTGGAGCTTGCACATTTGAACTAGTAGCATACGTTCCAGAATAGCTTCTCAAGTTACCAAACTTTTTGTAATCCTTTTACTAGAATAACCTTTTTTGAAAGTTTTTTTCTGTTCTTTTTTATTGTGTACTTTAAGTTAAATTTATAGAGGTTGTAGTTATTATTTTTAATGTAGGATTTCATAAACAGAAGACAACGATGAATATTTATTTTTGAGAATCATTAAAATATTGTATGCCATTGATAATTCTTTGCAGAAATCTTAATACACTTATTTTTAATTTTATAGTTATCTAAGTGTAGTTTTGGAGTACACTAGTACTTTTGAAGCCACTAGTTTCTTGACTGATTATTAACAAAGATGCATTTTAATGCACAAACTCAAATATCTAAAATATATATTTATTTTTATTCATATAAAATCCCCTACTGCAAATCCTACACATTTCAATGCAATTCTTATACATTGATCTTAATCAAACTTAGAGTGGTACAATCCTGAAGATCCTATACTGGATATGCCTATAAAGTACACTGTAGTAAGAAGACTGATTAGGTTCACCATCAAACTGTGTCTGACTTCTAACAAGTTTAATAAAGTTTTAATAAACTTCTAACAAGTTTAATAAAGATAGAAATTGATATGAACAAATTTTTAGGTACCATAGGAACCTTTAAAAACTATTTAGATATAAAAAAGGAATAGCAATAAAATATTAAAGATAAACATTACTTTTGGTAATATGTTTAGGAAGAACCTGGGGGGCACCTGGGTGGCTCAGTTTGTTAAGGGTCTGTCTTTGGCTCAGGTCATGATCTCGGGGTCCTAGGATCAAGCCCCACATCGGGCCCATGCTCAGAGGGAAATCTGGTTCTCCCTCTTCCTCTGCCTCTCCCCCCTTCTAATGCCCGTGCTCTCTCTCTCAAATAAATAAATAAAATCTTAAGAAAGGAAGGAAGGAAAGAAGAAAGTTGAGGGAGGGAGGGAGGAAGGAGGAAAAGGGAAGAGAAGGAAGAACCTAGGAAGGGAGATTAGGTCTCTTTACGAAAAAACAATAGACTGGTTGAAATCTACTGCAAAGCACCTCTACTAATTTTGTAATTTTACATGGAATTTTGCTGTAACTAGTAGCTGAAATCTAAAAACTGCTTCTGTTCTGTTTAATTATTCAATCAGGGGGCACCTGGGTGGCTCAGTGGGTTAAAGCCTCTGCCTTCGGCTCAGGTCATGATCCCAGGGTCCTGGGATCAAGTCCCGCATCAGGCTCTCTGCTCAGCAGGGAGTCTGCTTCCTCCTCTCTCTCTCTCTCTCTCTCTCTCTGCCTGCCTCTCTGCCTACTTGTGATCTCTCTCTGTCAAATAAATAAATAAAATCTTTAACAAAAAATTATTCAGTCAGGGTAAGGTAATGTAAATACCTTACATACACTACATAATACCTGTAGGCAGAGAGCCCGATGTGGGGCTGGATCCCAGGACACTGAGATCATGACCCGAGCCAAAGGCAGAGGCTTAACCCACTGAGCCACACAGGCGCCCCAGGAATTGGAAGTTTAAAGTACATGGCCTAAAGAGGACCAGGGTGGGGTGGACAGTAAGAATCTTTGAGGCAAAGATTCTATACACTATTCATGTCTAAACTGTCACATCACAGTTTACAGAAATTGTTGTCTCACCATGCATGTTCTTTGCGATATTATTATACATTTTACTTCTACATTTGTACACAATAATAATATCGTTATTATTTTTGCTTTAAAGAACAATCTTTAAGAAGTTTTAAAAGGTAAGAACATTATTTTATATTTTTACCATTTCCAAGGCTCCTCTTTATGTAGATCCAAGTTTCCACCCACTATCCTATTCCTTCTTCCTGAAGCATTTATCGTTTATACAATGCAGGAATATGAGTGATGAGTTCGTTTAGCTTTTGTATGTCTAAAAAATGTCTGTCTTTGCCTTCATTTTGTGAAAAAAGTTTTTTTGCTGAATATAGAATTTTAGGATAAATTTTTTCAATATTTTCAAGATGTTGCTTTTTTTGTCTCTGGCTTGCTTTGTTCCTGCTGTCATTTTTATTTTTATTCTCTACATAATAATGTCCTCTGGCTGCTTTAAAGATTTTTCCCTTTGTCATTTCTTTCAACCAAAGGATATATTATGGTATAGATTTCTGCATGCTTCTGTGCTCATGGTTTGTTCAATTTCTTGGACTGTGGGTTTGTAGTCTAACTTTTAAAAAATTTCAACCATTTTTTGAAGATTTTATTTATTTATTTGTCTGAGAGAGCACAAGCAGGGGGAGTGGCAGGCAGAGGAAGAAGCAGGCTCCCTGCTGAACAGAGACCCTGATGTGGGACTTGATCCCAGGATCATGACCCAAGCCAAAGGCAGGAATCTAACCAACTGAGCCATCCGGGCATCCCTCAGCCACTTTTTTTTAAATAGTTTTCTGTCCCCCAAGTCTTTTTCCTCTCCATCTGGAACTACTGTTCAATATATATTAGGCCACTTTAAGTTGTCCTACAGCTATTTTATGCTTCATTTACTCTTTTTTCAGGCTGTTTTTCCTCTGTTTTATTTTGGATAGTTTCTATTGCCTTATTTTCAAATTTACTAATCTTTTCTTTTGCAGTGTCTAATATGTTCTTAATTCCACCCAGAGCCTTATTCCTTGCAGGTGTATTTTTATCTCTAAAAGTTAAAGTTGTGTATTTTTAATTTCTCTTATCTCTCTCCTGAATTTACTTATGCCTTATGTTATCTTCTGGAATATAGAAAATATTTATAAGAACTGTTTTAATGTTCTTGTCTGTTAATCTATTTCCAGGTCTCTCACTATTGATTTTTTTTTCCCTCATCACGAGTTATATTTTCCTGCTTTGCATGCCTGCTGACTTTTTTTGGATGCCAGTCATTGTGTATTTTAACTTGTTGAGCATTGGGTTTTTTTTTTGTTTTTCATTAAAATTTTTTGAGCTTTGTTCAGGGATACAGTTACACTACTTGGAAACAGTTTCATCCTTACAAGGGTTTTTTAAGCTTATTAGGCAGGATCAGGGTACCTTTAATATCAGGCTGATTGTTCCCCACAGTTTAGGCAACACCCCTCTGAAAGCACTACCTGTGGAGTATGAAGCTCCTCTTCTTTGGTCACAACCTTGTGTGAGTTTTAGTCATTATCCTACCTGCTCCTTTCTGGTAGTTCTTGCCCTCACTTGGTATTTTACTGTCACTTAATGCTGGATCAGTACACAGAGGAAGTCAGGGTATGCACGGCCATTCTCTACACCCCACCGCTCTCGCGGACTCTCCCTGTGCCATGTTACCCACTGCATGCAGACTTTCTTCTTCCATACTCTGACCTGCAGATCCTAGCCACCTTGGCCTCCCCCCACATTCTCAGCTCTGTGTTCTCAACTCAGGGAGGCCGCCAGGCTCTGTTCCTCCCTGCCCTCTGCTCTGTAACTCTCCAGATGGTAAGCTGGGTCAATCATAGAGCTCACTTCATATGCTTACCTTCTCTCAGGGATCACTGTCCTGGGCTGCCTGTTGTCCAAAGTCCAAAAACATTGGTCCATGTATTTCCACCATTGTTTGCTGTTGTTGTAGTTGGTTTGGGGTGGAATTTTTTTTTTTTTTAAGTTAGGGGATAAACGTGGTCCCAGTTACTCCATCATAGCCAAAACTATAAGTCGTCCTGTAACTCTTTTAAAATGTCATCTTCTTAATGCCTAGCTGCCCTCTTCCCTATTGAGAAATTAGCTGTCAGTCTTAAGATTTTTCTCCTGAAAGTAAAGTCTCTGTTTTCTCTGATTTTTTTTAGGTTTTCATCTTTTTCTTTGTTTTTGACAGTTTTGTGCCTAGCTGGGGTCTTCTTTGTGTATTTCTTGCTTGATTTCGTCCATCTTATTAAATCTCTAACGCAGTATCTTTTCTTAACTTTAGGAACTCTTTGGTCAATATCTTTTTCTCCTCCTTCTGAGACTCCAGTTGTATATATTTTATATTTATTCACTATGTTCCCACATGCCACTTAAACCCTCTTCTGTATTTTCCTATTTTTCCTCTAGGTACAGTAGTTGTGAGTTTTAAAAATTGCCTTTTATTTCATTAATCCTGTCTGCTGCTATTAAAGCTATCTATTCAGGTCTGAATTTCAGATTCTATACTTTTCAATTTTATAGTTTCCTCTTGTTTTGGTTTTACTTTGGATTGGTTTTTTGTGGGCTTTTTTTTTTTTTTTTTTTTTTTTTGCTACATGGCAATTCTCTGGTGAAATACTCATCTTTCTAAATATATTGTCTCCTTCTCTGCTTCTGTTTTTTGAATATGCTAGTTGAATATACTTAAAAGGCTATATCCACATGTCTACTAACTCCAATATCTGAATCATCCATGATCTGTTTGTTTTTTGCTTTCTAGATGCATGGTCCTCTCTCTTGGCATGCCTATGAATTGTTGATTCAGTATAAGACATCATGACCCTCTGGATGATTTTGTGTTCCTCCACAGAGGGCTTAGCCTTTCCTGTCTTAGGAAGATTGAGGGGAAGCTAATCACCTTAATCCAGTCAGGTACTGTGCTGAGTGGTAGTTGGGTTATATCCTGAGTAAGGCTCCATTTTCTCTGGCTTAGCTCTCTTCCAATGGCATAGCTCAGTCAGGCTTTCAGTGGTGCAAGTGATAGTTTCACTGGGGCCTGTTGAGATAGCCTCATCTGAGTTTTGGGGGGGTGCGAGGGGGTATTTGTTTAAGTAGGCTCCATGCCCAGCACGGAGCTCAAAGCAGAGTTTGAACACACAGCCCTGAGGTCATGACCTGAACTGGGATCCAGAGTCAGAGGCAGAATGGACTAGCCACCCAGGCAGCCCTCTTCTGAGCTTTTTTAATGTCAACTTAGGACAGCTCTGAATTTGCCAAGTATTTTGAGTATTTTGAAGGGAAACGGTGTGTGTTTCAGGCCCTTTGCCTCCCCAGGTCTATCCCTCCAGCCTTGCAAGATGGCCAAAAGCTGTTTCCTCTGTCTCTAGCAGCAGTCTTCTGCTAGGACAAATCCCAGATTATCTTTCTTTCACCTTCACCCAAACCCAGCAAATGCTTCCAGGGGAAAAGCGGCTGCAGATCATCAGTTTACCTCTGTTGTTCTCTTTTTAGAATCTTAGTCCTTCTCCTCTTTCTTTTAGCCCGTCTCCGATACTCCTTAAGCAAGTAACTTTTTGTAAGTTACCCAGCTTTACTTGTTTTCAACAGGAGCATTTATCTGCCACAAACTACTGTCTTCTGTCTGGAAGCAGAATTTCAGTGAGTCTTTCATTTCTGTAATATTTTTTCATGTCTGCACATTGCACTGCACTGTTCATTCCCAAATCCAGTTGGTCATTTTTATGGTCTCTTGTTCCTATCTCATATTTTCAATCCCTTTTTATCTTATACATTTTAAACATACTTATTCTGTACTTAACTTCTGATCATTTTAATATCTCAGGTATTTCCAGCTCCGATTTTGCTGTTATGTCTGCCAGCTACATTTATGCTACCTTGTTTCTTTGGATGTTTGGTGATTCATGAATGTGAGCCTATCTGTTTTAGAATTATCGTCTGTGGGGCTCTTCAAGGCCTGGGTTGATGATGGTGCCTCAGCAGAGGCTTATTTGCTTCTGTTAATGCCCCCTGGGAGAATGTACCAGCCTTAGAGCACTTTAAAAATGTAATCTGAGGGACGCCTGGGTGGCTCAGCTGGTTAAGCGGCTGCCTTCGGCTCAGGTCATGATCCCAGCATACTGGGATCAAGTCCCACATTGGGCTCCTTGCTCGGCAGGGAGCCTGCTTCTCCCTCTACCTCTGCCTGCGCTCATTCTCTCTGACAAATAAATAAATAAAATCTTTTAAAAAAAAACCATAATCTGAATTGTACTGGGCCAATTTTATTGATGGTAATTTGGGTTTGGGTCAGAAGCCCATCTGAGTTCTAACTTATGATTATAAAGCTCCTGGCAGGTCCCATGTTTATGGATTGGAAGAATTAATATCACTAAATATCCATACTACCAAAAGCAGTCTATAGATTCAATGCAATCCCTCCCAAGGTTCCAATGGCATTTTTTACAGAAGTGTCAAAAACAATTCTAAAATTTATATGGGACCACGAAAGACCTCACATAGCCAAAGCAATCCTGAGAGAGAAGAACATAGTAGGAGGCATCACACTTCCTGATTTCAAGCTATATTATAAAGCTATAGTCATCAAGACAGTACAGTACTAGCATAAAAACAGATGAACAGATTTTGTCAACTAATATTTGACAAAGGAGCCAAGAATACTCAAGAAAAGACAGTCTATTCAATAATGGTGCTGGGAAAACTGGATATTCATGTGTAAAAAAATGAAACTCAACCCCTATCTTGCACCACTCACAAGAATTAACTTGAAATTGATTAAAGGCTTAAATGTAAGACCTGAAAGCATGAAACTCATAGAAGAAAACATAAGAACAAAGCTCCCTGACATGGGTCTTGGCACTGTTTTTTGTTTTTTTTTTTTTGATATGACACCCAAAACACAAGCAACAAAATGAAAAATAAGTAAGTGGGATTACATCAAACTAAAAATCTGCACAGAGGGGAGCCCGGGTGGCTCAGTGGGTTAAAGCCTCTGCCTTCAGCTCAGGTCGTGATCCAGGGTCCTGGGATCGAGCCCTGCATCAGGCTCTCTGCTCAGCAGGCAGCCTGCTTCCTCCTCTCTCTCTGCCTGCTTCTCTGCCTACTTGTGATCTCCGTCTGTCAAATAAATAAATAAAATCTTAAAAATAAATAAATAAAAATCTGCACAGAAAAAGAAACAATTGACAGTGAAAAGACAGCTTGCAGAATGGGAAAAAATATTTGCAGCCATATATCTGATAAAGGGATAATACACAAAATATATACAGAAATACTGATAGCATAAAGTAATCTAATTAAAAGTGGGCAAAAGACGTAAATAGACATTTTTCCAAAAAAGATATGTGGAGAGCCAACAGATATATGAAAAGATGCTCAACATCCCTAGGCATTAGGTAAATGCATATCAAAACCACAAAAGAATCTCACCTCATGCCTATTAGAATGGCCATCATCAAAAAGGTAAGAAATAAATTCTGACCTGGTTGTGGAGAAAAGGGAAGTCCCTCATATATCATTATGATTATAAACTGGCACAGCCACTATGGAAAACAATATGGAAGATCCTCAAAAAATTAAAAATAGAACTACCATATGATGCAGTAATTCCACTTCTGGAAATATATCTGAAAGATGTGAAAAGGATAGCTGCACCTTCATGTTTCTAGCAGGATTATTTACAATAGCCAAGACATGGAAACAACATAAGTGTCCATCAGCAGATGAATAGATAGAGAAGCTGTGGTATATATATAAAGTGGAATATTATTCAGCCGTTAAAAAAAACCAAGAAATCCTGCCATTTGTAAGAACATGGTTGAAACTTGAGGGCATTATGCTAAGTGAAATAAGTCAGACAGAGAAAGACAAATTTGTATGGTCTTGTTCTTATGTGGAATCCTGAAAAATTCATAGAGGAAATACTTTTTTATTCTACATTCATAGCCTGAGTTCAGTATTTTTTCCTTGTGTGCGTCCTGGACTTTGTCCCCTATCCCCTGCTCCCCTGGAAGTCCATGAAAACCAGAGCTCAACTTCACCCTGTCATAAGGCAAATTCTTTCAAGGTAAAAACTGCCTTTTGTACTCTACTTACCATCGAAGGTTCCCAGTTTTCCTTAGGTTTTGGCCTCTGAATATTCCTCACCAACTAGCAAATTTACTGATAGCTTTTGAGAGGGTATTTGTCATTTTCTATCCAGCATTTTTAGTTGATTACTGAGAGAGGTTCCAGGTTCATCATAGCTGGAAACAGTAGTCAGGGCTGAATGTTATTAAATGTGTACACACACACACACACACACACACACACAGAGATAAAATTGTACTACTAATAAAATGATCTGAATTTAGTTCCAAATTTAACATCACTTGTATACATGATTAAAATGAGTAGATAATAAATTTACTTTCCAAGATCCATAATTGCAGCTCTTTGTCCCCACCAGTAACTACAAGCAGTTTTTCATTAAAGAAAAGAAAATGATTGAATAATCCAAATTAGCCTGGGCAAGAAAACTAACAGCTGCCTAAAATGAAATGTTTGAGTTATGAGCCATGTGCCCCTTTGGTTTATCTGCAGCCAAAAGGTTTAGAATCCTTATTCAATTAACCATGTTGCTTGGGAGGGCCTGGTTGCCCTGAATCAGAGCTGCTTGGTGATGAGTAAGAGGTATCCGTGACACGCAAGTTCAGACCTTGCAACTCTGTTTTTGTTGTTTGAACTTTCTTCTCCGTTGTAGCTAGGGATCCGGCATGGAATTTGAACACTTGTGTGGTAACTCCATTCCTTTCGGCCATTGTGTTGTTAAGCTCTAGCTAACGAACTTTTAACACTGGCTCCATGTAAAACAAGACTTAGAAAAGAGCAGCAATCAACATTTCGGGTTTTATAATTAAAATCATATGATTTCTGTGTTTTAGAAAGTAAGCTGCCCTGTAGAGTCCCAACTGCTGCCCCAAAAGTAGCCTTCGTGATATGTGCGAAAAATAAAGAAACAAACCAAGGTTCATCTAAGAAAGCTTAAATTAAGAACTGACTTTCATTTCAAAAATCTCACCTACTGTTAGGAAAACTTCCAAAATGCAGACCTGTTTTAAAGCTTAGGAACTTTGCCTAAAATAAAGGAAACAGACTTACATAATATTTGCAAAGGTGAGTGCTGCCAAACGCCCCAGTCAAGTATACTTTGTCTCATGTGGCCCTTTTTTTCCATGCCAACAGTTGTTGTTGCCTAGGGAGATCCTCTTGATAACGTCACAAAGAATGTTTCTCAGACCCATATAGATTGTGTACACACTGGCTCACTAAAGACAAGTTTTGATTTTAAATCTCTAAGCTTCATTTTGCTTCTAAGCGTGCTGTTTGAAACAAACAGGTGACTACAAGAGAGGAGACTGAATTTCTTCTCCAACTCGGAAACTAGTTGTGAAGATAATTCTGGATGAGAAAATTTAAGTGTAGTTTGAACAATAACATGTAATGTGACATAAAATGTCACAGTTTGAAGAATCACTTTGAAGAATTACTCTACCCTTGAATGTATGCACTGATTTCTGATGTCTTACATCAGAGTCTTTTCACATTATGAAATTAGATTTGCTTTTTGCATCTTATTTTCTTAAACTGTGGTCATATAAAGAGTAGCTGAATACTTTCATTTAGGTGACATAGTGACATACTTTCATTTAAGTGAATATGTGATCTTCCTTGTCAAATAGAAGTGAAGAAAACCTTTTGAAATCAAGTCTCAAAACTTCAGTCTTGTCAAAATCATCACTTTGTTTCTGCTTTTATAAAATTGCAACAACTCATTCTGGAAATATAGCTATATTCTAGACTGAAATTTTAAATATTGCAGATATTATTGTCTTTCGGTTACAGTGAGAGAAACTGGTTTTATTATTTCAAGAGTCAAAGAATGAAGTGTATGTGTACAGTTTTGTTTGGGTGTTTGTTTTATAGATTTTAGGAACGTTTTCTGGTTCCATACTGGATCTGAGGGAAAAAAATTGCACAAATCATACCTGGAAATTTTGGCATGTTATTTTGTTTTCATATGGATGGGAAGAAAATTAATAAAAGTAACTTTCTGTCATATTAATACCTCTGACCTATGTATGCTCCAAGATTACTCTCCCGTTTCAGTTCCTACCCTGTATTTTCGTTATTTAATTCATTTACCATTTTTAATCCTCTACTCAGTCAAATCCACCTTCATGTGTTTAAATCCAATTCATCCTTCAAGAATACTTATGCGCCACCCCCTACATGAAGCTTTCCCTAATTCCCCGCCCCCACCTCACCACCACGCCACAGCTAATCTCTCTTCTGTAGGCCTTATAGCTCTTTCTTCATCTCTATTAGGGCACTTACTAGGTTTCCCCTTGTTTCAGTATCCCTGTACTATCTCCCATTAGAGTGCGGCTTCCAGAGGTCAGACACTGTTCATGTTTCTTTGCACAGGTAAAACCTGATAAATAGTCATTCTTGTTAATGATGTTAATGAAACCTAAATCTTCCAACTATATTGTTGTTTCATAAACATTTATATGACCTGTCTTTCCAAAAAAAAAAATATATATATATATATATATATATATATATATATATATATAAAACCTTAAGATAGGAGATTTGAGTATCCTTTCCTAAGTATTAAAATGTACTTGCATGTCAAATTATTTAGCACCTGGCATATCACCAGATGAAACATGATTACCTGAAGACTTCGACTTTTAACCATAATCAGTTTAAAGGGAAGAGTTGCAGACTTTGTTGTTGTTTGTGTGATTCTGATATAGGTTTCATTTGTTAATCAGAACTTCTTGTGTAGCTATTAAATGTTGGTCCTATAAAGTTCAAAGTTTGAAATTTCACTTTGTGAGAAAGTGAAGACAAGTTCTCATTGTCTTGGAAAGTTGAAACAAAATTTCCAGACCCCAAAATAGGCCATTTAAATCTTTATTGAACAACAGTAATAATTAAATTGCTTTCTGGAGCCAAGTGTGTCAAAAATCTGTCAGAGAGAGAAGATAAGCAATGTATAAACCAGTGTGATATATTGTGATGCCTTCTGATATTGCTGTGATCTGCTTTAAATCATGATTTCAAATTCAATGATTTCTCATTTCTGAAAAGTAAAATTTTCTGAATTCTGATTATTTAGATAAATTTTCCTGATATTTTACCTTCTGGTTATATATTATTCTTTCAATACCTAAGCCATATTTTAAGATATTTTTGAACAAATAAATTGGGCATGAACACTTCCTACCAAACTACAGTTTCAAAAATTAATATTTAGTCACTAATTTTACTTTATCTCTACTTTATTCTCCACCAATTTTCATCAGGCAGCTTGTTAAGTGAAAATCCTAAAGCTTAAAAAGTGCACACCATTTTCCAGTAAATAGGTCAGTTATATCCGAGGCATAGAATAGTCACTGCATTTACTTGTGTGACCACGACATTAACACCCTAAAAATCTTTAAGTTCCTTAAAGAAGACTTTCTTCTCATAAATCTATCCTGGCTGTGTCTAACCAAATTACATTTTCAAGGAAGTATGTCCTCTGAAATTGTTTTTAGTATATACCTCACACACAAAGTTAACTATCTTGGTTATATAATGGATTGCTGGCAGAGCGATTCACTTTCAATAACAGTATTTTGTTTGTAATTTTCTGGGAAATACGGTTCCTTTACTCATCAAGCAACAGTAAATGCAAACTACCAACGTTGCTTGCCATGTTGACAAACTAAAATCGTAATGAATAGTGCTCAAATGCTGGCATGTGGCTAGATGGTTCATCTTTGTCTTAAAAGTAGCAAAAAGGTTAAGACATTAGCTATGTTAAGACTTATTTTCCTTGATATTCATCAGACAGGAAATGGAAGATGCTATAGATTCTTAGCTTTTATCTTGAATCTCTGAAGTTCTCTTAGCTAGTAAGTTTTTTACTTAGAATTACATCTCTAGTCCCAAGATCCTCCCATCTCTTTGAAGCCAATTAATTAAAACACATAGTCACCTCATGGAACTTTCACATTTGGGCAAAATGAGGACAAAGGAATTGAATAATTTTTATAGTGTGACCTAAACAGGCATTTTCAAGTACAAATGTGTATCCATTCCTAAGCTCCTGCTTCCCTGTTTCTGTTAAGAGCTAAAACTTGTGCTATCATGGTTAATGTTTTGACAGATTTTATCATAAATCCTGCTGTTGTAAATTTACCTTGAACCAAAATTTAACATGTTGTAAGCTCAGAGTTTTTACTGTTAGTGACCAGAAAAGGAAACAAATCAGTTATTCTCTTCTAAGTGATGGGAGTATAGAATTTAACTCTTTAAATGTTATACATTACTTGAAATTTAGGAGTAATTTTCATTTTGCATGTCCAGGGCCTCTCAACTGTCAATAAAACACAAAAACACATTCTATCACAAGGAAGAATATCCAAAGAAAATATTATGTGGCTTATATATGCTCACTCAATTTATAATACAAATATTATTCTGAAATTTTTAAATTATAAGGTCCTTTGCCTTAGTATGTGGAATCAAAAATTTAATCCTTCAACATGTAGTTGATTCAAAAGCTATGGAGTACCCACTTTGTTTCCACATAATTTATCAGTATTCCTTTTAGTTAGACCCCTCCATTTTATGGTGTCTGTCATCTATTATTTGATAACTACTTAGAGTATTTTATTACACATACTCCCAATCATCGCTATTCTTTAAAGCCTGAAGACCTAGATTTTTTTCTCTCTAAAACATCTTTAATGACCATGACCATTAATATTTACTCATAAATGCATTTGTACACAGGCTTAACCGTAGTACATGAGTGAAGAAAAAAAGAGTTGTTACCCAGTTCTTTACCCTAGAATAAATCAAATCAACAAATATTTATCGAATGTCTTCTATGTGCAAATAGCCCTGGACTGGTCAGCTTTTAAAAGCCATCCAACTTTTCACATTGACAAATCCAGGCATTATTATTTCAAGCATTGCAGAAACTGCCTCCATGTCCTTTAGGTGACAAAGGCTATGACGACTCTGGATTACTTGGAATAAAGAAAGACAAGGAAGAGAAAGCTAATTAACAGGCTGAAAAGAGGAGAAAAACTAACCTAAAATATCACCGATGGATTGCGTCATGTATGTATGTGTGTATATACATGTATGTGTGTAAGAGCTTAGTGCATGAGTGTATTTTATATGTGTGTATATTAATATACACATGAAGAGAAGAATGAGTGAATTGAGAAAAGTAGACTTTGTTAAGGTGACATAAGAATGGGCATTTACATTTGAGTTCAGAGCTTTGCTTTAGAAATAGGCTTAACCGTCTGGTTAGTGTTATATAACACTAAGTCTTATGGTATAATGAAACCAAAATGTATCATGGTATAACAGAAAGATCACTCAACTTGGTGACCGAAGTTCTAAAACCTAGCTTGCCCTAAAATCTATTAGAAGATGACCTCCTCAATCAATAGATTTACAGTAGAAGTGACTTCTATGTTACAACTATAGCAAATTGTTGTAGGATCCTAAGTAAGGAGTTAATTCGATCGTAAGTAAGAGAAGACACTTGGACACTCATTGTACAGATTCTAATTGTTATTATAAACTAAATAAAAACTACCAGTAAGAGATAAAGGTACATATTTTATTATATTATATATTATACTATTTTATTGTACTGTATCATTTTATATTGTATATTGTACTATACAATATACTATATTATACTACATATTATGCTATAATAGTCTCTGCATTTAATTTTATTAATTTTATTAATCTGTAAAAGATAAATAACCTACTATCATACCACATCAAATAATTGAATGTGTTTCCTTAGTGAGGCTTGAAAGGGAGGCCGGTGATAATTTCCAGCTTTACCAAATAGAATTAATCCTGGCTACTTTGCGTAGTAGGTATGTATATATGTTGGCCATTGAAGACATTGTCATTGACATTCTCACAGAGGATGTCTGGTGTCGATTTTTAAATATTTGTTTAGAAGAACTAATTTTTGAATATCCATTTTCGCCTCCTATTGGTAGGCTAAGTTTAATTTCCAGTGGGAATCAAAGCAGACTCTTAAATAATCTTTTTAAGCAGCGTTTATCTTTTTCTAAAGTACCTGAAATTAATTTCTCAACTTTTGTGTGGGGGAAAAATGTTACAGCTCTATTATTCAAAGTTTGCGTTTCTGTTACGAACAGAAACTGTTGGTTATTAAAATCACTTTGAAGCCAAGGTATCTTCTCATATATCTTTTAAATTATTTGATTCTTTGTCGATCTGGTTATAATTTATTTTCAATGCAGACCCTAATTGCTCTGTAGTAAATTTTACATTTCCTCTCAGCTACAGTCTTTCTCTTCCTGGTAGAACCATGCTATTGGCCTTTGTAAATATAAGAATCACTTTCAGCATTACTATATTGATTTGTTCTCTTTCATTTATTTCCTTGGTATATTGTAATTACTGTCTTTGGATATATTCTAAATAAGATTTCACTTGGATGGTTCAGATATAAGTGCTAACGTTCGTGAAGAACTATTATCTTTAGAGTCATTACTAATTTCATTTCATCTTTCCCCTCCTTTGACCAGTATTCCCAATACTAAGACCCTCTCACCTAGGACCTAGCCTGGATTCACCTGCCCCCTTGTGGTGTTCCTTTCTGAATAATAGTTAATTGATTTCTGAAATTTGGACTTGGTATTAAATATCCTAAAAAGAGAATTACTCTTGTCCAGCAGTCTAGAGTCAGAAAAGTTTTCTTCTCTTAGCCACTGGCTAACACAAGAAGAGGAAAACAGTGTAGTGAGTTTTTTTTGATTTTTTGTTTCAGCACACAAGAAGGAAATTGGGCAAGAAATGAGTTGCTTGGAATAAATGATGAAAATCAATTTTGTCTCGAATCAACATCAGTGACCTGCAGATTGACAAGGTAAAGACATGTTTCAAAAGTTCTCATAGAGCAACTTAAAATCAAGTTTTTTCTATGTCAGTGTCTCGTTTTTTAGTGAGTGAAGAAAGAAGGGAAAATGGTATTCTATCTTATTTAAATTTTAAATAGATTTTGTAAGTCTTTCATTAAGGATGAATTCATAAATATAAAAAACAAACCTGTGTTCTGTGTAGTAAAATATGTCTGATACAGTTGGCACAAATACATTTTTGTTTCCCTTTCTCAAAAAGGAATCCCTTCACATGCCGCAGGACTAATTTTTTACATCTTCAGTTGAAGTTAATAGAATTTGCACATGGAACAGGGTTGTATATGGTCAAGGAGTGAATTACCTACAAACAAAATTAGAGACATTTTGCAAGAATAAGGACTTAAGAATTCAGTCTCTAGTTAATACAGAATAATATAAAGAAAAAAGAAAGGCAAAAGGAAAGAGAAGAAGTATATACATAACTAATCTTTCTTAAAAGGAAAAGATGGATTAATAAATTATTGTTAACAAGTACATTTTTAAAGATACCTTTTCTGTTAACTGTAAAGTAAATATTTCTAACTGAAAAGAGTTGTCTCGTTCTATGCTGTCCTACCCCTGCCCCTACCCCCCCACCAAAATCTAATTTGATTGAATAATAGTGGTCTTCCGTGGCATTTTAAACTTCATGTCACCTCCCTTGAGATCTGGAAGGAACAGAATGCAGGCTTTAATAAAGCTATATGCAGTCCAATTGCCAAGTTTCTAGCACCCACTGCTCCTTTGCAGTTTCTCTTACATTTGTAACAGTTGACCTACTAACAGGTTCCCAGAAACACAGGTTCAAATTTTGGCAGGCTTACCTCACCTCTTTGTCCTTCCAAAGTACATAAATGCTAAACTGTGTTCACAGTGAGGAAGGGAGAGTCATTCCAATGAGACTTTTAAAATCAAGACCCTTTCTGCTCCCCACCAAGTTACTGCCATCCTCTCCAAAGGAATCAAGTTTTTGTCAGTGTGCCTTTGGCATAATTTCTTCAACCTGGATTAAAACACAGGTGACTGAGAGTCTACCTTATCTTCACAGGGCATTAGTCACTCTATAAAAGTTAAATTTATTATGAAATACTTTGTTTGTGTTAACATATATCTTCGCTGGGAAGTTGGAAACAAAGGCATGTCCTTTAAGACTCCATATGGGGAAAACACATCCTCCTTTGGAATTTAACCTTAATTTGAACCAAGATCTGTGAAAGAAAAGCACTTTAGTGTATTGTTCCCTTGCTCCACCCATCTATCCCTTATCTAAATGGGGTTACTGTTGCTTCGTGTTTTTTAACTCTTCCCATTCCAAACCTTGCATTCCTGAGGTTAAAATTCATCTCAGTAGAGAAATGTATTAAAATCATCGTGGCAAACAATTATGCTTTGTTTTAAGGATAGGTGATTTTATGTAACATGTTAATTCTGATCTTTGAAATTAAATACATGTATAGCCAGTTTATACTCACATATATGGCTTGAACAAATGACATATTGTAAGGAATATTTTATTTCCTAAAAAAACTTATTTCCTGAAAATCTTCTCTAAGATTCTCTTACTAGCATTATCATGTTTGCATGGTTTATACTTTATTAGAAATTAAAAATAATTAGTGGAAAAGTCCACATTAGGAATGATGATGAGGTACATTTGAAAGACTAATTTTCAAGACCTTTGTTTTCTTTCAGTTTGTTTGCGAAGTCTTTGCAATGCTTTCACTGTATCTAAATCTGTAGATGTCCCAATGCTCTTTATTAAAAGCAAAAGCAAAAAATCTTTATTGCAGCTTTCCCCATCATAACAGATTACTTGTTTATAAACATCAAGGAAACTATTTCCAAAAAAAATATTTAAGTTGACATTTTAAAAAAAATACTGCTTATACGAATGCTTGTTCCTTTTTTTTTTTTTTAAGATTTTATTTATTTATTTGACAGAGATCACAAGAGGCAGAGAGGCAGGAGGAAGCAGGCTCCCTGCTGAGCAGAGAGCCCGATGCGGGACTCGATCCCAGGACCCTGAGATCATGACCTGAGCTGAAGGCAGCAGCCCAACCACTGAGCCACCCAGGAGCCCCTGATTGTTCCTTTAATAGTGTCTACCAACAAACTTATAATTGTCCAAAGTGATTTTCTTTCATTGGCTTTTGTTACATTAAGGAAAAATCACAAACTAAAATTTAAATATAAACTTAGATTTTTGTTTATTAAAAGAACATAATTTTTATTTTTTAAATTTTTTATTTAAATTCCATTTAATTAACATATACTGTATTATTAGTTTCAGAGCCAGAGTTCAGCAGTTCATCGGTTGCATACAACACCCAGTGAAGAACATAATTTTTATTTTTTATTTATTTTTTTTTTGGGGGGGGGAAGAACATAATTTTTAAAATGGACACATACTCATCCACTGCTCAAAACAATGAAGTTCATGAGGCACCTGACTGGCTCAGTTAGTAGAGCATGCAACTCTTGATTTCTAGCGGTTGTAAGTTTGAGCCCCACGTTGGGTGTAGAGATTACTTAAAAAACAAAAATCTTTGAAAAAAAATTGGTCTTAAAAAAATAACTATCTTCAGTATTTTTAAATTGAAAATTTCCTAACAAAAAATTACATATTTGTGAATTGGTCATGTATTTCATTATCACACAGCATATTTCATTTAAACTATAATATTGAAATTAGTTTGATGGATACTTTTTAAAAAAATATGGAATATAGGGGTGCCTGGGTGGCTCATTCAGTTAAGCATCTGCCTTCAGCTCAGGTCATGATGCCAGGGTGCTGGGATCAATACCCACATCGGACTCCCTGCTCAGCTGGGAGCTTGCTTCTCCCTCTCCTCCTGCTTGTGCTCTCTCTCACTATCTCTGTCTCTCTCTCTCTCTCAAAGAAATAAAATCCTTAAAAAAAACATGGAATATATATAATACATTTAGGACATTAGAACATTTATCACAAGTAATATCAAATCAGATCATCATTGCTCTCCACCTCAGCCCTAGCTACATTTATTGGTTTCACCCCAACCAACCTCATACTGGATTGAAGCTTAGTCTTTAGCACTCAACTCTTTTACATGCCATCAGTTGTTTAAATTCATAATATGTATCGTTTTTCAAGGAAACTATAAATTCACAGGGAACAATGAGTTGACAATCGGAATACTTTAATTTACCTCTCAGACTCAACTCCTTAGTTCTCTTGGACTTCGCACTGCAAGTAGATGCTAATTTGATAAAACTTTCTTAAAAGGTAACAGGGCTATACACCCTGTTGCCTTACTAAATGCTGTCCGCCCCGCCTCAATTTTTCCAAGGATGAGTTTGGATGACTATCTTCATGATATATATAGATGCCTCTAGAGTTATATCATTCATCCATGGTCTTACCATAAGAGAGCCATAGAAAGACCTTTCACAGCAGTAAAATGATCAAAATACTGATGAAAAAGATAATGGGAGAAGTGATGATAATTAAGTATAAGATTGAAAAGGCAGATGTTAACCAGAATCAAAGGAAAAAAATGGAAGTGTGGACTTCATAAATTATGGGAAGAAACAATTTAGGAAAAACTGGAATAAAGGAGTAAAAGGGTGAGAAAGAAGCAAAGAGAATTCCAAACTGCCACATGAAGTAATGTGGTAAAATCCCAAAATATTTGCAAAATTGAGTAAAAGAGATTATGTGTGTTTATAAAAATGTAGACAGTGGTGGTCTTCACATATTAAATTTTAAAGGTGTAAGGATGTAACAAACAGAATAATAAAATATTGAAGCATCCTTATTGACCACAAGCTATATTACTAGATAAAACTTTGTTCAATGAAATTAGAAATAATAAAAAGAAACCATAAATCCCATGGAAGGTAGTTATTTTTATTAATCCTTATTTTTATTTTTGAAACCCGGCACTAACACATACTGAGCATAGGAGACACTTGAAATATTTAGCTAATTCAAAATAATGCTTACTGAAAGAAATAACACTGCGATAGAGTCACAAGAAGTGCGGATAACAGACTGTGGCAATGGATGAGGGTTAGGGAGTAAGAGAGATTATAAAACATCTAAGCCTTATTAATGTATTAACCATTTAATGACTAACAAATAACTTAAAATACAAATGAAGGTGAAAGTAGTGTTCTCAGAGGAAATGTTTCTATCTTTGTATGTGGAAGTCTTCAGTTTTTTTCTAAAACTACATCTTGATGAGAGGATTGAAAGAGATACTAGAGAGGGTTTTATTGTTTGTATTTATCAATAATTCAGACAAAACTATACCAGGGTGCTAAGGATACAAAGTCAAATCAGACAGTTTCTGCCCTCATGGAAATCAGAGTCCAGAGGGAATGATGTAGCTATAAATAATTAGAATACAGTATGGTAGGTACCATAATAGAGGTAGGCTCAGAATGCTTTAGCAGAACAGGTGAAAGGGCATCCTGCCCTGCCTATGAGATTAAGGAATGCTTCCCAGGGGAGATGGTGTTTGAGTTAGGTGCCATTGGGATTGGCAATTAAGGAGTCCATGGTGACTTTAATGAGAGCAATTTCTACTCTAATAAGACACAAAACCCAAATTGCAGATAAGTAAGAAGTGAATGAAAAATGTAGAAATGGAGACAATGAGTGTAGACTACTCAAGTGATTCAAATATTTTATTATCTACACTTATCTTCCTAATGTCAAACACCAACTACTGAATAAACCAAATTTCTTAGAGCATTCAAGGCCCTCCAGACTTTTGTTCCAGCCACTTTCTTAGCTTTATCTTCCCGTACCCTCCTCTTTCATGCTTCAACTTCACTTTCCTCTCTGTACACCC
Source organism: Martes martes (assembly GCF_963455335.1). NCBI lineage: Eukaryota > Metazoa > Chordata > Mammalia > Carnivora > Mustelidae > Martes > Martes martes. The sequence goes on from NC_137894.1 coordinate 85,503,468, forward strand.
TGAACTTTCTGGCTTCCATTTCCTGACACTGTTACCTTCACCCGGAATTGCTCCCTCCCTGCAACCTCATGTCTAAATCCTGTCTGACATTTATGGTCTTACTTAATTGTCATATTTCCTATAAAAGCCTTTTTTGATCTTCACAATGCTACTTTTCTTCTCAACCTCAGTTTTTATATGTGTGTCTCTATGCCATTCATTCAACAAAACTTTTCTGAGTACCTACTATGTGCCAGAAACCGAAAAGACCATTTTCTACTTTTTTCCCACAGTCGAGTTGCTATTTTATCTCACCACTCCTATCAGACTATAAATTCTTTGATATCAAGAATCATCTAATACAGCTCTGGAAGTATCTATTACAATGTTTTACACTAGTAATTATATAATAAATGTGTTGATTGCATTAATGAATAAATTAATCTCAAATGGAGATCCATCCCCTGAAATTCGATTAAACAAAGATAGCACCCAAATCTTTTATCCCCCCTGCCATGAAGTTCTCTCCTACCATTATCTGCAAGAATACCATTTGTCACTTCCTCAGTTTAACTGTCTTAAAATGGCATTTTTCAAAAAATGGTATTTGGCTTCCTTGTATTTGTTCTCTTAAATTCTTCCATCTTCAGCTTCACATATTCCATTGAAAGATTCCAGAAGTTATAATATTAATCAAGTCATTCCACTTTACCTCCTTGACTACCTCACTTAGCTGGGGACCATACTATAACTTCCTTCTTAAAGGGGTCGCTGGGGGCACCTGGGTGACTCATTCCCTAAGTGCCTGCCTTCAGCTCAAGTCATGGTCCCAGAGTCCTAGGATTGAGCCCCATATCATGCTCTCTTCCCCGCGGGGAGTTTGCTTCTCTCTCTCCCTCTCTCCCTTGCTCTCACTCTCTCTCAAAGAAATAAATAAAATCTTTCAAAAAAAATTTTTTTTTCTTCCTCATCATTAGCCATCAGGCAGATTCAAATCAAACCCGCATTGAGATACCACCTTACACCAGTTAGAATGGCCAAAATCAACAGTGTGGAGATTCCTTAAGAAAAAAAATTTTTGAGAAGGGTCACTCAACCAGAGTCACTTCCTTCTTTCAACCCATCCTACATAAGTTAGCTGTGGATTTCAACTCAGATTATATTTCTTTTCAAATCTTTCCTCTTTCTGTGGCCATTAATTAAAAAAAACCTGTTCAATAGTAATACACTTCCATTTCTTCCCTAATCTTACATTTTCTTGCTATTTGCCAACAATCTTTAGTTTAAAATGTGCTTCACTGGGGCACCTGGGTGACTCAGTCAGTTAAGGATCAGCGTCTTGGTTTTGTCTCAGGTCAGGATCTCAGGGTTGTGAGACTGAGCCCCATGACAGGATCTACAGTGAGTGTGGAGGCTGCTTAAGATTCCCTCCCTCCCTCTTCCTCTGCAACTTCTTCCTCTCCATCTGCCACTTCTCTCTCCATGTGCACTCACACATACACACTCTCAAATAAGTAAATCTTTTTAAAAAATTAAAATAAAAATAAAATGTGCTTCACTTATAGAACACTCTACCTCTTCACTCCCATCAGCATAGTTTACTATCACTCCAGCTCTCTAGAACCCAGCTTAAAATCGTTTTTAAGGGAACTTTTTTGATTAACCTAGTATTGTGTATCACTACACATATTTTCTATATATTGTTCAATCACTAAATTAATTTGAATCAAATTATATTTATCCAACTTGCCTCCCTATCAGAGTCCTCTGTTAAGGATAGTATCTCATCCAAATAGTATAATATTTAATACAAATCCCATACACTGATCTGTATTATTAATGTGAAGCTTTGCTCTTCATGATGATATTAATCTGTGGTTTTCTGCCCTTTTGGTAAAACAAATATAATGGATTAAATAGTACCTTGATATTCAACTCTTCTAGAATTACAATATAACCAAATGATCTTTATTGACTAATCAACCAAAACTTACAGAAAAATTAATGCTTCCATAACACCAGTTCCTAAAATATGGGTAAGAGAGTGAATTTGAGGCTTGAGTACAAGATAATAAGGAGATATCACAAGAATTACCAGGATTTGATGGTTAGGGGATAGGGTTTAGAATGTAATAAGGAAAAGTCTTCTGCTTCTGACTATAATAGAGTTGCTAAAATCAGATTAGTTCATTCACTGAGAATAACTATAAAACTTGGACAAAATACAAACTCACAGAAAAACCCAGTAAGAAAACATTTACTAAAAAGATAAAGAACTAAGAAGAGAATTTGCCAGTCCCACGATGCTGGAGAAACAAAAATTGAAGTGCAATCAAAGAGGAGAGACTCAGCTTTTGAATCAGATCCTGGAAAAGCTATGCCACGGAGTAAAGATAAATTGTAAATAGAGTAACTTCCCCTATGTCAAGGTGATCTTCCCAAATTCACACCTAAAACACCCACCAATACAAGGTGGAATTTAGAGGGAAGGGAAGGAAATTTGCCTGTGTTCTAGACCCTGCACTGAATAGGAGGCTGCCTGCCACTGGAGGATGTGCACAGGGCATGCCTAAGACTAAGATGGGAGCTGGAGAGAAATCCTCTCCTGTCCCACCATGATCCATGCATCTAGTAGCAGGTAACAGCCATGTACTTCCGGGGAAAATAAAAACATGAGAATAGACTCCCTCTAGGCTGCAGACACAGAGAACCTGCTAAAATCTGAGGGTAGAGCAGAGAAACTGAGAAAAAAAAAATGCCTCCAGCTCTACAAGCCTCACACTGAACACAAAACAGTGGCAACCCAGCCCATCACTGGAAAAAATTTAAATCTATGGTACACTAAAGATAACTATAGCAACCACAAGACCCAACTCACCTCAAATGCTGACTGAGTTTGCTCAAATGCCCACATTAATGACCTGTGAAAGAAGAGGAATTACCATTTTGGACATTTACCTTAGTTTAAATTGCTCCTTTATATAGAATACTTGACATTTAATTCAAACAAACAAACAAACAAAAAATGAGATACAAGTCTTAAAAAGAAAAAAGGACCATGTGAAAAGATAAGATAGTCAATAGAATCAGACCCAGAGATGACCCAGATATTAGAATTATCAGACTTAAAAAAGAGAAGCATAAAGAGAGATATTAATTATTTTCTTTTTAAATATTTGATTTACTTATTTGACAGAGAGAAAGCACAGGTAGGCAGAGCAGCAGGCAGAGGGAGAGGGAGAAGCAGGCTCTCTGCCAAACGGGGAGCCCAATGCGGGGCTCAATCCCAGGACCCTAGGATCATGACCCAAGCCAAAAGAAGACTCCCAACTGAGAGCCACCCAGGCACCTGAGATATATTAATTCATTAATTTCAAAATAATAACAAGGAGTCACAGTTAACTTCTCAGAAAATTAGAAACTGGAATAAAATGAAATAAATGAAAAAAAAAACCCGTTAAAGTGCTGAGAGTAACTAATCAACAACCTAGAAACAAATATCCAGAAAAAAAATAAGAAAATATCATAAGCAGAGCTCCACTAAAAGAAATCCTAAAGAGAGTTTATTAGGCAACTGGAAAGTGATATGATCGCAGATGGAATCATGGTACCCTAGAAAGGGAAAATGTGTGAGATAAGGTAAGTGGATATTTACTATTTAAGGAAAAATAGAATGCATGTAATAAACATTTCATTTTGTTCAAAAGAAACAAATCTATTAATATCAAAAGTTTAATGATCACAGCTAAATAAAGCACAAATTTGAGGAAAATGTTTACCCAAGTGCTCATCTAGTCTACACTTGAGTTTAATGTTGAGAAGCTCACTATTTTCTACTCTAGCTTTGCTACAAATGTCTTTATATTGAGCGATAATCTATCATTGTCTTGAATTTCTGCCTTCTGGCCCTAATTCTGCCCTCTACAATGATACACCATAAATAATTCTTATTTCTCTCACATACGTTTGAAATAATTATAGTACCCTCCAATGGAACAGAAATGTTTTATTCTGTAACCAAACATCCCCAGTCTAAACCATCCTTCACAGGAGGTGGTCCAGTTCTCCTCTACCTAGAAATTTCTACATGTACTTCACTTTCTTGATATCTCTGAAAAAGATCCCAACACATGAAACAAAATCCTGTAGTGACCAACGCATTTTTGCTTTCCCCACTCCATGTGTGCAGCAATGACATGTATCTTTTATAAGGGGAGAAAACCATGCTATTTATTCATATGTAGTTCCTAATTTTACTTCTGTGAAAGCTCTGGCCTCAATAGGTTAGGACTTATTTTTGTTCACTGAAAGCATTCAGTATACTTTCGGAATACTAGGCTAGGAATATTGTACAAACAAAAATTGGTTGACAAGATTCTGGAGGCTATTTGAACAAATAGTGGACAGTGGTATGGCCTAAAATTGTGACCTTTGGGATGTCAAAGAAGGAAAGGTTGGGGTAATGGAGCTATTGATAAGGCATATTAACTAGTTTTGGACGAACGGGCCATAAGAAGGATGAGTCAATGATGTCTATGACCTTTCAAGCCTTAGTAACAAAGAAAACAAGAAAACTATGGAAGCCAGGATGCATGCCTTGTTACTGAGAGAAATGTGTTGCTGTAATTTAAATGTATTAGATATTCATGGAAATAACTTGTAGACAGGCATAGAAATAAGATGGGAGATTTTGTTGGAGGACAGGGATGGACTTTTAGCTTGATACATGGTGGCTCAAGCCATAAGACAAGGGAACAAAGGCCTATCAGTGTGCTCTAGCCAAAGACTGTCAGGAATATATCTGTGGTTGAGCAAATTGGCTTTGTTGCTTATTTGCAAATAAGACCACACACCATAGGGAACTGTGTGGCATTTCACTGAAAGGATGTTAGAAATGACTTATTATAGGATTGGGGTTTAGGTTAGATGCTTTGCGGGAGGATTCAAGACAGTAGAACTTTGAAATGGTCACTGTCAGGATGTGGGGTAATTCTATGATTGAGTATCTTTTTTTTTTTTTAAGATTTTATTTTTATTTATTTGACAGACAGAGATCACAAGTAGGCAGAGAGGCAGGCAGAGAGAGGAGGAAGCAGGCTCCATGCTGAGCATAGAGTCTGATGTGGGGCTCGATCCCAGGACCCTGGGATCACGACCTGAGCCGAAGGCAGAGGCTTTAACCCACTGAGCCGTCCAGGCGCCCATATCTTAAGAAATCTTACCTAGAAAGAGGGAAGACTGGAATAAAGCTAAAGCTGTAATTTGTAAAGAAGCAACAGTTACTAGTATAATAAACATGAGCAATGTTTGCTATCTTTGTGGTTTTCAGTGACTTTATTTTCAACTGTACTTAGACAAAACTACAAAGGGGTCTTTTGTCTCACCTCTCTACAGTTACAGTGTCCTTGTCTAATGTTGGTGTTCAGTAAAATAGTTTATATTTGACAGAACACCTAGGCCTGTGAATCCCAGGCCAACTCCTAAAAATACCATAGCCTAGCTGCAAGTGTCAAGCCATTTTCCAAATGTGAGGGGTTGGTTTTCTCTCTCTCAGACCAATGGACTTAGCCTTGGGAAAGAACAGTGGAAGTTGGAATAGGCAGAAAAGATAGTAATGGAGATAGAGAAGCAGTCATGAAAAGGTAGAGAACAAGGATAGGCTGGTGCCAGGAGGTCCTTCGTGAGAGGGTAGTCAACATTGCTAGGAGTATTTAGAACTATTTGGGACTCAGGGGGAAAATGGAGTAAAAACCTCATTGAATCAAGGTATCACTGATGATCTTCAAGACAGAAATTTGGGGGGGGATTTTTGTTGTTGTTTTTTTTTTCAAGATAGAAGATAAGGGGCCACAGATCAAGTTGCAAGGCTATGGAGAAGGAGATACTGGGGGTAAAGACCACTCATTTGAAAAGTTTGGCAGTGAAAAGAAGAGCAGGGGAATGTTAACTAGAAGATTTTGTGAAATCAATTAAAGGAGTTTTTTTCCACCCCAAAATAGAGATGACCATTGCATGTTTGAAGCTGAGGAGAAGGAGCCATTGGAAACTGCAACAGTGAAGATGCTAGTAAAGCAGTAAAAACAGAGAGGGGTCTGAGATTAAGAACTTTGGGACATGTGTCTGTCCTGGAGAGAAGGCAGGACTCCTTCACATCCTGGATGTAGCAGAGAATGTACTGGTACAGAAATAGACATGTTGAGTTGGGATCTAGGGTAGATATGGGAATGGATGACAAGCAAAATCATCTTTTTTTCCCTTTTCCTTTTTCAGTGAAATTGGAAACTAAGATCATCAGCAAAGGAGAAAGGGAGATACAAAAGCCTGGAGAAGGTTCGAGTCATCTGCTAAGAAGTTGTTCAGTAAATCAACAAAAGATACCGTTTTCTATTAAGTCACCCATTTTATTAAAGAAGAAAATGCAACTGTTGCTGTATATTATGAATTTACAGAGGATTTAGAAGTGAGAGCCCGTTTATTCCCAACAAAAGAGGGGAATGGTTGCCGTCTTTTTACGTTAAGAGTGGTCCAAAGAAACCTTTTAATTGGGGTATCCATGCTAGATTAAATATTATTTGACACAAATAATTTGTAACTTTTTGGGGAGCTTTTGAATACTGTCTCTCCCAAAGGAAAAAAAAAAATCCTGCTGTTTTCAAAAGCTAGAGAGAACACCAACCAGAAACAATAACCATCCAGAAGGGTGAATTCCATAATATCTACAGCAAAGAAAATTAACGTTTCCACTTGCAGTTACAAACATGGACCCCGACTTTCCGCTGAATTCTGTTTACGTGTATCTAAATAACGAGCTGGCCGGCTCCTTCCTGGTATTAGGTGTGATTGAGAGATAACTCACCCGGCAGCGGCCGCGGCAGTTTTTGTGCCCGCCGGAGCACATGCTCTTGTGAGCATCAAAAGGAGATGAAGCCTGATTAACCATTTTGAAATCTATCGGATGAGGAGAAGTCCTTACAAAACAACTTTTATACGCTTTAATTAAAAACGTGTTCCGGCAGCTCAGAGCTGAATGGGCTTCAGGGGGAGCAGGGCTGAGCCCGTTGCTATGACGACACCAAATCTTTTCACGCCTGGCCCTTCCCCAGCACACTCTGTCTAGCTCCGTCCAGCCATTAATTCGCCTTCATCCCCTCTCTCACTGCCCCTGTTCCTTGGTCTGGGAGTCTATGGAAGACCCAGTGCTATCTACTTTTTCTCCCATGGCATCTCTTCCTCACTCTGTTCCATCATTTCATCCCGTATTTATTTCCCTTGCCAATCCCTATTTTCTTGTTTCTCTTGAAAACAAGTTTACCCCCTGAGTTGAAAACATTAAAAAAAAAAATGGGAGAAATGGGGGTCACAGCATAAGAGTCACTGCTAATTACCCTTCATGATAAATTCATTTTTAATGGTCTTGAGTGTAATCTAGAAGGATCTCACTGTGTTCTACATTTTTTTCAGGTTTAACACTGGCTACTACAGCACTCTTTCTGTTGCTGAAGACAAGGCTGAAATAAAAAGGACTATGGTTTATTCTGTTACCTTGTGCTTATTAAAATCTCGGGTTATTCCACAAGCAGTCACATCTGGTAACAACTGTAAGTGAATGTAAGATTTTGAAATATGTCCTGAAACATCGCAGACCTCCCTCTATTTAAGAAGGCTCTTGAATATTTAAAATGTTGTACTTATTATACAGAGACGTAAATAAAACCCAGCATCGTCACTTGTACCATATGAAACAAGAATTGGGTGGAACTTGCCCATCACACAATCTTACTTGGCAGAACCTGTTATCTTTGCAATCTTGTATCTAATGCATTTATAGACTATAATATTATTACACAACTTCTGAATATTACTCTTTGAGTCATCTGAGGCCTTACAACTTTTCATTTTGATTACAATTCCAATTTTCCTTTTCACCTCTTCTGTTTTATAAGATAGATGAGTGGAATGCATTGAAGATCATTTCTCATTTGTTCTCCCTACTTACTTCTGTCTCCTCTTACTGTGATTACACTTCCAAAGTGAATTATTTGTCAGATTCTGTAAGACTTTCCTTTCTAATTGCCTGACTCGGTAAAGAGGTAACTCAAGACACAGGTGTGGTCTGGAGTGTTAATCCTCACCATAGCATGGCCCAGTGGTCACTGCAGAGAAAGAGGGTGAATCCTTCAGAGCCATGGGAGCCCAGACGAGTTTTGAGTCTAAGATTCCAAACCATAATACAACTTGGAAGCTCCACCCTCTGCATCCCTGAAATTGAAATTTAAAAATTTAACTTCTCTTTAGAAGTTTTCTAATGAACTTCCTCAGTCTCTTTACTATATAAAACTCTGGCATGATATATTCCTAATAGGCCACATGTAAATTGGTGGGCCACAAGTTCGCAAATACTCTAAACTCACTCTAGTATAAGGAACAGTGTTTCCTTTCAACGAACCACCCCCCCCACCAAGTTAGTTTCTAGGTTCTTTTCTTATAATTTAAGAACTTCCCACATTTTGAGAAATGGAAAAACTTAAGTATAATTTAAGAACTTCCACATTTTAGAAATGACTTCTTATCATAGTCATACTTAAAATGTGAAGAGTCTGCATGATCTAGCATTGGATGGTATCTCACAGATGGACCAAGTCTCCTGTTGATAATTACCTGGTATAATTTAAATGAATTAATGAGGTTTAACTTTCTTATCCCCTTCTCAGAATTAAGAATAAAAAAATGAAAAGCTTATACATACTAACAGTGTTTTCCCACCTAGGGCACTTAATTTGGATCAATCTTAGGTAGGCACTAAAGGGAGTAAATGTATACAGATTGACTAATAGGCATTCAGGTGTCTGAAACAGGTTTTAGACCTAATAAAAAGGTATCCTCAAAGAGGCATTTTACATAAATATCAGAGAAAATATTCCATTGGCAAAAGGTTTTGTGTTGTGAATATAGTCCTTCTCCATTACGCTGATAAGAAATGGGAGTCCTTCAATTCTTGACATTTAAATCTGTTCTGGACCTGGCCTGGGAAAACTCTGAAGGGAATAATCTTGCAGGTGAGTGGACTAGAAAACGTAATAAACAAGTCCTTTCCATCACCATATTCTATGGCCCCATGATTCAGTGAATCTCAAGGCTAAGTGTACTTAGGAGTTGCACTTTAGATAACACAGAATTCTCATTTCTATTGAGATGTTTTACATTTCCTTCCCTCCTAATTTTGTCTCATAGCCAAAGACATCCACATGAAAATCATGGTATCTTTTATTTAGTAATTCATCCATCCTATGGTGCCCTGCTTACCTGAAGTCACATAATCCTTTATGTGTGCTCTGGCATCTGGCACTAGACAAATTGTTTATGTGATAAACCACAGGACTGTCCTGTAGTTTCTGTGGTCTGGTGGATATATGTCAGAATTAAAGCTTTTTGGTAGTGGGAACATATTATTATTCACAGAATAGTTCTTAGACCACATCCAGAATGTAGTTACTCTGCAGTACTCAAAATATCATAAAAATTAATGCCCAGCTATCTCTACCTACACAGAACTTATTCTGATCATACATGTTGTCTTAAATTCATATTCAAGTTGTTAATCAGTAAAATCTAAACCATTGCCCTCTTCACCCTGTATGAATGCATTTCTCTCCCCAACATTTCTAAACATGTGGGGGGAGCAGCTATCCACCACATGTGGGACAGCATGTCACAATTAAGGACAAAGATGACCCACACCCAAAATGTACTGGTCACCGAAATTTAAACCTTTTCTTTAATAGGTTAATAAAAAGTGGGGTAAGGGTCCAGAAGAGAAGGCACTCTCTCTTTGATAACTTGTAATAAGTATTTGGAGCTTAATAACATCTAAAGAATAGCGCTATCCATGAACTTCTTCCTTAGAGTATCAGAATATCGGCAAGGTAAGTGTTTTATATCCTTTTTGATGTAAATGAAAAAGATTTCACAAAAGTAAATATATGTTTTAACATGAGTTATATTCAGGATGCTGTTCCATAAGACAAAAAGATGAAGGTAGGAAGAACTGAAGGCTTCTCTTTAATCTTATCTACCAAGCTGGATTTTTTTCCTCCTCTCCCTCCCCCAAGTTCCTAAAAATTGAAGTGATCAGAGTTGTAGGGGCTAAATTTGTAAAGGTTACTCCACTTGATGATTAAATTAAATATAAATTCTTATATTTTGTGATGAGAATAATGCATAGGTGGAAATCTTAAATCTGAAATGCTTTGCTTGATTTCCTCAAATCAATTGATCACTTTATTGCTTTCATGCTTTGGGGACATTTTGTAGATGGCAAGGTCTCATGGATGCTCCTTTAAATCAGATATTTAATTGTATGTGTACACTGTGTATATCAGAGCCAGCACATGTATACTCTAGGGTGTGTGTGTGTGTGTGTGTGTAATTCTCTGGAGAAAAAGGTGAAGAACTGGTCTCTTGAAGACTGGGATAGTCATGACTAATTGGCAAGGAACCACCAGTCCTAATCCATAGTTCTGCCATAGCAGATTCCATAAGTATTGTTGCAAAACAAAAACAAAAAACTTTAAATTGTTTATTATTCTTTGTCTGGCTGAAATAAAACTGCAATGCCTAACTTCCTCAGTAATGGGTGAGGGGCACAATTGGATTGTGTAGGAGGTATAGCCCGTAATGAAATGACTGAAACCTGTATTTTAGACACTAAGCTATAGAGGTCTTCTTGGATCATGATTCTTAGAGAATTTCCCTCTGTCTCTCTGTCTCTCTACTCTCTTGTCTCTCTCTCACACCCACACACCCACACACACTGGGTGAAGGCACGTGATACTGCCTGTTTTAGTCTCTTTTTTTCACCTCCGTTCACTCGGGAGAGCAGAAAAGGAAGGGCTAGAGGTGGCTGAAAGGGCAAGGATGGCAGTGGAACCCGGGAGGAGGCGCCGACGTCCAGGTCATGGTCCAGGACAGCGTCCACCCAGCTGGAAGCAAAGCGGGTGGCATAGCACTCGCGGCACCCGGACCCTTCGTCCAGATGCAGGACGTGGTGCCTCTGCCATCCTGGCCCAGGCTCCTGGAGCGCTGTTGTGCGCGCAATCCGTGAGGATGGCTGGCGTGAGAGCAAGTGGGGAGAGCCTGAGCAGGAAGGACTCCAGAGCAGGGGCGATTTAAAGCCCCGTTTTGTCGGTCCTAGGTTGCGAGCAAAGCTGGCTCCGAACCGAGGGCTCCCTGAGTGGGGTGGCGCGGCCGGGATGCTGGGGACTCTTCGCACTCAGACAGGGGCGCTTCTCCACCCTTCCGGCTCGCACGCCCCGGGCGCCAGGGACGGCTCCGCAACTGGAGGCCTGGAGGGAAGAGAGTAAACACCCGGCCCTCCGGGCGGCCCTCGGGGAATGATTGCAAAGGGAGACACGAAAAATAAATCAATGAGAGAACCGCCCCGCCCCCTCCCGGCGCTGTCTCTGCGGGCGGCGCCACCGGTCCTGCAGCCTCCCGCGGGGCCCGCGCCCTCCGCGTTCCTCGCGCCCCCGGCGCCCACGGGGAGCCGCAGCCTGGGCCCGGCGGTCCGAGACCGCGCCTCGGAGCGGGTCCCAGGAGCGCGCCTCGCCCTCCCGCCCCGCCCGGCCGGGCCCCTCGGGCGGGATAGAGCTCTGCTTTGCTCTTTTCGTTGGCCAAGCACAATTGTGTTATTGGAGATAATGAATTCAATCCCCATCAAAGGGCATTAGGCTCGCCCGGGCCCTGGAGTAGCTGATGCCTTTTTTTTTTTTTTTTAAACTAGGAATGAAAGGCTGTGGAGAAAAAAAAAATTCTCTGGGGGAGCCTTTCCCCTGATCGCCGCTTTTGAAGTGAAGGGGCCCGGCCATTGTTGTTCACCTCGCGGCCCATACGGCTGAAGAAAGCCTGGGCTTTTGATGGGCTGAGAACCGCCTCAGCAATGAGCACCACGTCGGGCCGCGCGGCCTGCGGGCAGCATATGTCTCGGGGCGCCCGGGCACCGTCTGGCGGGCGGGGCGGCAGGCCGGGCGGGGAGGGGGCTCCGCCTCGCGATCGGCCTGGGAGGCAGGGTCCAGACACAAGGCCCGCACCCTGAAGCAGCGCCCCCCGGGGCCCCAAGGCCTCCGGCCCGAGGTCTCAGTTTCTCGCGCCCATTTCGTGGCTCCACGCAGGGGTTCCATCGTCTGTGGCTAATCAGTTAAGACCTCTGACCGGGAGCCCAGCCCTTTAGAGGTGAGGGTGGGGAAGGCAAGGGTCTCGCGAGCTCAGCCAGCCGGGGTGGTTGGAAGTCTTTATTTTTAAACCATTGGAACCGAGCAACTACGGTGGCTGGCTTAGAGCTTGATGAGTCTGAGAAGGCGGACCCCTCCGAGAGGGGTATCCGTACCTCACGCAGTTAAGATTTTTCGCCTGCGACTCCACCCGGCGCAGCGCGACCGGGCTCCAGGCGGGGGTGAGGGGACAAGCGGAGGGTAGGCAGTCCCTCAGCAGCGCGCCAGCAGGGCAGTTTCTCCAGCGTGCGCGGCGGCCCGCCTCGCAGTTCTGAACCCAGGACAGCACATTAGCATCAGATCACCTTTTCCAAAAACTTGGTGCACGCATTTAATTAAGTTTACTTTCCGTGCCCTCAGTGTGAACTTTTCCCACCTCGATTCATATCCCGCGACGTTTCTCTCCCCCGCCCCCCACGGCACCCCGCCCCGGCCGCCCGCCCCAGGCCTCTCTCCTCTCAAGTCTTCAGCGGGAGGGTCAGCAACTAGAGCTTTCTGTTCCCCTCCTGGTCTCCAACCCCCGCCACCCACTCCGCCCCCCAACCACCAAAAGATCCGGGTTACCCGCCTCAATAATATACTAGCCAGGCATAACAAAAGGAAGCGCGTGTCGGCAGAAGGCAGTGTGACTCCAGGCAAAGGTGAGGAAACCTGGCCGGTGCCCCGCACTGCAAGACGGCTCATTGCAGATTGAGCTCTCTAATCGGCCTCCACCCAGGCAAAATCGGTGAAAGACGCGGTGGGAGCTGGCGCTCTGGACAGAGCTGATGTTGGGTTTGGCGTTTGTAGCTGGGCTATGGGAGTGAAGAAGCTCAGAGCTCCCAGGTGGGACTCAGAGCTAGGGGAACGTTCCAAACACGCACCCGTCACCTGCATCGGGCAGAGAAAATCAGCTGAGTGTTGCGCTAGAGGGGAGCCTGCTTCCTCCCTCGTGCATAGTGGGTCCTCTAAATTAAATATATAAATGAAACAAACCACCACAAACCCCTTACATTTTTCTCATTAAGTTGCTTATGTTTTAAAATAACCATTCTTTGGTGTGAGAGGAAAAAAACCAAAAACAAAAACAAAAACTGACCTGGGACATGATTAGACAAGCAGAGGAGTAACTAAAATTTGGGGAGAGAAGGAAAAGAAACGAAAGAGATTTCCCGTTGAATGCATTGTTCCCTATTTCCAAGCAGGACTTTGGTGGTGGTGGTGGTCTGTTTTTTGTTGTTGTTGTTGTTTTGGGGTTTTTTTGTGGGTTTTTTTTGGCGGGAGGCGCATATTTCCAGGTTGTTCTTCTGGGTGTCAGGGATTTTTCTTAAAAAGCCCCTGATGTAATCTTGAGGAAAGAAGTAGAAAGTCAACCCAGGGAAACATCACACTTAGAACACTGAGTCAGGCCTGCCCTAGGGCTGGTGGTCCTGAACTCGATCTTGATGTGACTTGACCAGCATCCCACCTGAATTCTGAGGTCCTCAAGCACCTATTCCATTTAAGCCCCTTTCTTCCCAGATTTTGAGGGAGAATATTCTTCTTGTATACTCTACATTGAGTAGAACATGGAGAACCCCAAAATATCATGAAGTGGCATCTAGAAGGAGGGATGCTTCTCACTTTCTGGGGCTACAAAGGGGAAGTTTATGCTCACCATGAGCTTTGCTCTTACACTGTGTAGTCACAGCGGACATAATTGGAGAAATGAGGAAGCTAGAAAAAAGAAAGGTAGCAAGTGAGGATTTCCCCCTTGTCAGATTTTTAAAAAATGTTTATAGTAGGAAAATGCATGCCTTTTACAAGTTAAAGTTGAAATGGATGGGTATTTTCCAGCTCCCTATTGCTTGCTAGAATGATGACTGGAGGGGGCGGTGGGAAGGTGAGGGCTGCAGTCTGAGCTGTCCAAAGTTCAATGAACCGAGCTAGACTGGGAGCTAAAAGAGAAACACCAATGAAACTATTATGGTCTTAAATGTAAGTATTTGGAAGGAGAAAACCCAGAACATTGAAAGTAACCTGTTATCAAATGTTATTCAGATATACCAAATAGGATCAGTGGTAGAGTATAAAAGTTGCAGAAATGGCTGCTTTAAAAACAAAAACCAAAACTTGTATCTCCCCAGATTCTATTTCTAAACGGTTAAGGTTGTAAAATCTTCTAAGTTGTTTCATTTTATTACATTCTTACTCTCATGAGTTTCTATTGATGTTAATGATTCTGTTTGAGAAAATCTTATTTCTAAATTTCAGCATAATTTCATGACCTATTTACCCCAAGGTAGCTTATGAATAATCAACTTTTGCGCGTAATTATCTTGAACTAGTTAGACATTATTTTAAGTCCATTTAGTTGCAAAACACATTATACTACAATACAAATAAGCAATTAAGATTTGATTTTTGAAAATTTACTAAACATCTATTAAATAATTTAAGCAATTTTATCTTTTCAATGAGTGTTTCCTCCTGACATATTGAGGTATCACATTAAAATACATTATAGCTAAATGTTCTACAATATTACAGCTAAATCAACAGAAAACCAATTGATCTTGAGGAAAGGTTAATTAATTTGGGCTACAGGTCTCCTACTTTGGTCTGCATTGAAAAGAATTTGTATTGATCGCAGAAAATTTTTGCAAAGAAACTTAGTGAGCATTTTTGTGGAATTGAGATCATTTTTTAAAGTACTAAAACAACAAGATTTTTTAATGTTATCACTCCAGGAATTCTTTTCTGCTATGGCTCATTCAAATCTGTTAGACTCCTGAGAAAAATAATGTTTTTTATGCTTTCAGTGAAATAAGTCCAGCATTCTAGGCTTCAGAAAATGAAAACAGAAGTTAAGAACATTAATAGGATTGTTTGTTTAATCCCTCCTCCCTTAATAATGCTCACCAGTTTATTCTGCTATAAAGAGTTCACGAAGGGACAAATGGAAATTAAATTTTATCTGTGACGTAAACAGTGTAATAACCATCACGTAGAAAACAGACCGAGCTGCCTTCTACTTGGGAACACTTCTAAGTTGTGTAGTTTCTGGTGAGCTTTCCCCCTAGCTGAGTCTGGGTATCTTCTATTTTTATCAATTTAAAAAATGTGTCAGTCCCGGAACAAGGCGAAAGTTAACATGTGAAGTTCTCTTCCCCAGGAATATATTGACTCCCAAAACATTTTCCTTTTTTTTTTTTTTTTTCCCCTAAAAGTGCTCCGTAGTGGCGTCGTCACTGGATCGGAGAGCCTAGGAAGCTTTGCACTAGAAGGTCTGCAAGGAAGGTTTTTTCTTCTCCCCTCCCTCCTTCCCCATCCGGAGACCCCTCCCCCATCTCGAGGGAAAATCCTCAATAAAGCAAGCCTGGTGGACCGCTGCTGAGCGGTCAGCATCCCCTTTCCGCCCTCATCTGCAGGAACGAGTGTCCGAGATGAAGAAATAGAGAAATTTGAAGACGAAAAGGGGTGTGGGCGGGGGCCAGGGAAGGCGGCGCGCTCGAGGAGGGTCGTCGCAGCACTCCCTCGGAACCACAGATGTTTTCCTCCTGGCCCTGGGGCGCGGCGCCCCAGCCCCGGGCGTTCCGGCGTTTGTGTGTCCGGGTTTCCGAGGAAAGGATTACGCAGCGGGAGCCGCCGCGGCAACGCGGGCGTTGGGGCCGCGGGAGCGGTAAAGCGACGCCTGGCCTTCTTTGTTGACTTTTAGGTCTCGGGCTCGACAGAAGATTTATTCGCTAGGAGGGGAAAATGCCCAAACAATACAGAACTAACTGCACTTGTCACCCCGAGATGCCTGCGGTCCTGCTCTGTCCCTCTTCCCCGGCAACCGCCCGCCCGGGCCCCCGTGCGCGTCCTTCCTAACGCGCGGGGCACAGGTCGCCCAGACGCGGCAGAACGCGCTCAAGGTGTCCGGAGGCGCTTTACTGCTCAGCGGTGGCAGAAAAGCGCGCGAGAAGCCCACGAAACCAGGTCCCCGCGACCCACCATGCTAGCTTCTCAGGCAGGTTTCCAAAGTGGCCTCTGCCAGCAACTTGCGGCGCCTCGCCCCCCGCAAGCCCAGAAAAAGTCTCTGCCAAGTAACACAGAGCGAGCTGAGGCCCACTTAAGCCTAATGGGTGGAGGCAAGACACTGAAATTGCTAATATGTTAGAGAGGGAAGCGAACATCACCGAGGGGAACGCGAAAGTTAGACGATATAGACTCAGTGGGGCTGGTAAAATTCCTCGGCCCAAACTCACGGCCTTATGTTACATTTGGAATTCGAATTTGCCAACGCGTTTGTTTACCCTTTATAGAAATATAAGTAACTATTGAGATTGAAAGCTTTTTCCTCTCTTTGGGACTTTAATGTCTTTCCAAAAAGCCTCCAAATTAGATTTTAAAATTATTCAAACAAGTTATTTCCCTCTCCTCCTTTCACTAGCTGAAGGGGGGGGGTGGGATTTCTGGATTTTTCTCAAGTACTACATGCCACCCCTTCTCTCATCTGGGGAGGCAATTACGCGATAATTAAGGGACTCACACAGCTCTTTTTATCTTGTCCGCAGTGTGGAGTGGGGCGATCAAAGTAGAGGCTGGCCAAGTTCAAGCCCCGGCGAGGATGGAGTTCATACACAAGGGCTCAGGCAGGCTAGCCTCTGCTTGGGCTGGTGTTGTTATTGTTGATGTCAATCCGAACAAGACTTACAAAGAAATAGGTGGACTGGAAAGTGAGCCTACTATCAAAGGAGATTAATGATTTTGTGATCTCAAGCAACTGTAGGGGTGTGAAGTTGCATTTAAAAGCTTCTTAGAAGGCAAACAAATCATCAGCTTTAAGTTCTCAGGAATGGTATTTTTAGAAACAATATTTTTAAAAGTATCTTCACAAGATACAAAATAGCAGCTACCCTGAAATGTCCTGGTGGCACAAAGCTTCCCCTGCAGGAGTGATTTAACTCGACTCCCTGGACCCTTCCAAAGCTACCAGGATGGTTAAGTTTTGTTTCTTTTTTAATGGGGGGGGGGGGAGTTCAGGATTCTCTGTTGTAGACAACTTAATTTTATCAGCCACATCTGATATTTTATTCTCACTAGAATACTTCTCAGATAAAGGAAAATTAGACATTGGGGAAGGGGGAAATGTAGTTATATTAATGAATTTGATTTAATTGTGGACAGACTCAAAGGAAACAGAGAAGACTTAAGCTCATGTTAAAAAATTAAACATTACTGGGAGGGAATAATTAGTCTTAAAAATCTCAATATTCTTGGGATATCAAATCAATTTATCTACCCACTTTTATTGGATTTCTTTGGCTGCTTTTTACTAGCTTCCCGTTCGTTTAATAAACAAAACAATTTTGTTTTAGATCATTTTCCTTTCCGTCATTTATATTCGGTGCTGGACTTTGGAAAATATCATTTTCAGAATACTTACTTTGGATTTAATTGAGGAAAGTAACAAATATTTTTGTGTTAACATTTGATTTATTTAAAGTCCTTAACTGCAAATGATCAAGAACATATTCCACGGCTTAAAGTTTTCATTTTCGTTATTTAAATCAAAATATTTTAATTACAATCACATTGATAAAATTAACATTTTTAATTTGTAATTTTAACCATCATTTAAAGCAATTTCAACTATAAAGAAAAAAAAAGGAATAAACCATGCAATAAATTAACATTGAGAAAGCAAAGAAGAATAATGAAACCCGTCTGGCTATACTAACACCATGTCCAACTGTGAAAAGTGCATTAACACTGAATGAAACAAGCACACGATGGCAATAATTAAAATGGCCACAATCGTTTAGATTTTGGAATTTTGGACCAAATTTTGAAATACCACTCCCTATAACTTATCTTTCCTCCAACATTGTAATATTCCTTTTTTCCTGGAAAAATATTATTTAAATGGTACGGATACATAGAAGCTAATTTTATACATGTTATGTGACCTCAGAATGACATGACAATGGCACTCTGCAAAGCAAGGAGCAGAGTTACTGAGGATGGCAATTCTTCTCAGGGCTGGCTATATGTGGGTGGAGAAGACAAGGGAGGAGGGTGTCTTTGTAACTTCTTGGTCAGGCAACTCTTGAAAATGTCCCATGTATATCACTAACCTATTATTTCTACATGTTATGCAAATATATGGAGGATGTCTACATAGTTGAGCATGTGCATAAATAAGTTCGTACATAATATATATGTATTTCATTTTAAGACATCTGCTATCTGAATGTATCAGAAATGGAAGCTGAATAACAAATGGCTCTGATGTTTATAATCAGTTTATGTTTTGCTGCATAAGAGCAGTGTTGTCCTTCAAATACTTTTAATAGCCCCTAGTGTCGACTTGTTTCTTCACCCTTTCAGTTCTTATGGTTAAGAGTATTGCCATAGACCTGTAAACTTGTGGAGGGTCAGGTGAGGAGAGGGGTGGGGGGAAAGCACAAACAAATATTTTACAAGTCTGACCTTCTTTCTTTCTTTCTTTTTTTCTTTCGTTCTTTCTTTAAATAAACCCTGCACAGACTAGAACATGTCTGGAGGGGAAAGAGGGAAGAAAGGGAAAGGAATAAGGAAGTAGGAGGATTTTATATATACATTTGCGGATTGTTAAACTTCGCAGGAAAAAATTTTGTTGGTTTGGGATTCGTTTTCTTTGTAATAATATACACAAGGCATTTCGAATACAATAACAAAGTAACAGTCCTTTGCACTGGGGAAAAGATTGTGCACACACACACAAAAGAAATAAAAATAGCTGGGATTTTATTATGCTGTTGTCGGCTTGGTATGTGTGATTTTGTTTGCTGTTGGTTTTTCTCTCTCTCTGTCTCTCTCTCTCTCTCTCTTGCTACCAGCATGGCCATGCCAGACAAACCCCCAGTCCCAGGGAGCTAGGAAGTGTTTAGGACGGGTCTGGAATACACACCTTGGTAGTAGGCCGGCTCCAGGGCTGAGGGCTCGATGGGGCTCCTGGTGGCCACCGAGGCGCTGCCGAGGGGCAGGCTGGCGGGCAACGCAGCACTATAGGGCGAGTACTGTAGTGCTTGCTCATATGCCTTGAAGTCCAGCTTGTGCTGCTGCTCCGAGGAGGACATGAGGTTGTTGATGGAGAAAGGGTGGTTGAAAGAGTAATGGGGGTCCCCTTTCAGGTGCAGCTGGGACTCGTGGGGAGCCAGGCCGTGCGCCGGGTGGGAGGGGGGCACAGATACCAGCGCCCCGGGCCCGGAGCTGATCGGGGGCGCAGCCGAGGAGGATGGCGTCTTCAACTCCGAGGCGCCCCCTGTCGCCGTCGCCCCGCTGTGGTCCAGAGTCTGGGGGCTGGCAGCCGGCCCGGGGGCCGGCGCGCCCTCTAGCTGGCCTGCCTTCCCGTGCACGCCCCGATGAAGGGGCGAGTTGGCACTGGGGTTGGCGGCGCTCGAGGGGTCCTTGCGGCTCTCAGGACCGCCCTTGGCGCCGCCGCCGCCACCCCCGCTCCCGCTTCCGCCCCCGACCCCCGGCTGCTTCTCACACTTGAAGCGCTTCTGGCGGCGCAAGTAACAACCGTTCTCAAACATGTTGCCGGAGTCCGGGTGCAGCGTCCAGTAGGAGCCCTTGCCCGGCTTGTCCGGGGAGCGCGCCACTTTGACGAAGCAGTCGTTGAAGGAGAGCGAGTGCCGGATGGAGTTCTGCCAGCGCTGCTGATTCTGCCGGTAATAGGGGAAGAGGTCCATGATCCACTGGTAGATCTCGCTTAGCGTGAGCATCTTGCTGGGCGCCTGCTGGATGGCCATGGTGATGAGCGAGATGTAGGAGTAGGGCGGCTTAGCGTGCGGGTAGCTGCGCTTGAAAGTCTTGGCGTCGCCGCCGCCCCCCGCGCGGCTGCGGCCCAGGTTGGACGGCGCGTACGCCATGGGGCTCATGCACGGGTTCATGGCAGCCGCGTAGGGGCCCAGGCCGTTCATGGAGGCCGCGGGCTGCGCGCCCATGGCGCCCATGCCTCCCGGGCTCAACGTCGTTCCCATGGCCGTCACGCCCGCCGCCGTCATGCTGTTCATGGCGCCCGCGGAGCCGCCCGGCATGCCAGCCACGGCGCCCGGACTCAGGCCGGCGCCCAGGCCCGGGTTTGCGTAGGACATGTTGAACGAAGCTGGGGTCATGTTGCCGCTCGTGGTCATGGTGTTCATGGTCATGTAGGTGTTCATGGAGTTCATAGAGCCCAGGCCCGAGTTCATGTTGCTGACGGGGACGGAGGAGTAGGCCTGGAGCGGAGACAGGGAGGAAAGAGGCCCCGAAGGGCGGGGTTAGTAGTGAGAGCGGGCGGCCTACCGCCGGGGGCAAAGCCGGAGACGTGCGGGGAGCATTTCTGCCAAGCGCAGGACCCCCCAGCCCGGGCAAACCGTGAGGCGCCCTCCCCAGAACGAGTAAAGAAATGTCTTGCACAGCAGGGAAAAAATCTTATCGCGGCAGGCCTGAAAGACAAGCGCTCACAGAAAATATGTCCCCAGGAAGATGTATAATCGCCTTACATATCAGGCTCAGGGGCCGACTTCTAGGGCCCCTCCATCGCCTTCTGCATCCACGCCAGTTGGTGTTCCAGTCTCCACCCCAGACCGCCCTCAGCAAAGTCATTTTAGTTAAAAGGAGTTAAACTCCGAAAATAGAATTATTCTCTGACTTTGCTTATTCACCCCACCTTATGGGGTGCGGTGGGTTCGGTGGTGTAGCCCCCCAGGGACTGGCAACAGAACACCAGCTCTGTGCCTATCTCACTTAAGCCTGCCAGGCCGGGCTGACCACATAGCCTCGGCTGTGCAGGGTGGCTGTTAATTAAACTTTTCCTGATAGAACTAATCATTCATGGCCACAGGACCACCCGTTTCTCAACAACTGGCTTTACCTCCTTAGCAGTTTTCCCCCAAATGGTGACTTTTCGTTATTATGTTTAGAACGAGTGTTTTCCATCTACTTGTAGCAACTGTAATAGTAAAAGCGATAGAAACTCAGAAGTTAAGTAAGTCTTGGGGGAAAAAAAAAACTAAAAGTAGATCTACAAGAGGAGGGGTGTAGGAGGGAGTGCATAATAATATGAATGCACTACACTTAACTTTAACTTGACTTTACATGTATATCTCTTTAAACCATTCAGGAAGTTGCCCTAATTTCGTTACTATTTCCAGCCCCATAACATTTGAAAATTTTGATGACACGATTTGTCAAAATGATCTATTTTGTTTTCCCATACTGATATGTTGCCGTGATTATTTCAAAGCTTTGCTTTAAAATCCCCCCTTTAAATTTCCAAAATCAAAGTCTACTTATTTTCTCCCAATGCTATTTTATTTCCCAATTCTCAGCTTTAACCTATAAGAAAGTTCTTTCTATAGGGGACTTCATTAACTAGTGGGTTGAGATGTCTGCATCTGAATTAAACCTGAGGAAGAGTTCTGAGCTCATTTTTAAATTATCTGTAGGAGAAAACCCTTATCAATAGCAATTTGGGAATGCCCTATGTATGTTAAAAACATAGAGTCTGGAAATATAAAAACATTTCTGATAATTTAATAAAAATAATGTCTGATTTTTTTTCAGCAGCAGGTACAATTTCATTTGCAAACTTAAAAGGTGTACAAATTTAACTAGGCACACTCTGCTACGGTATGCAAATAAATTTAAGCTAAGTTTGTGAATATATAAATACATAAATCTAAAGAAATTACTATCAAAATATTTCCAGATTTTATATTTTTCTGTCCATGTCTTAAAGTATTTCTTTCTTTCTCGCTCTTTCTTTCTTTCTCTCTTCCTTTTTTTTTTGGTCGTCCTCTCTCCAAGATTATCGATAATTGTTTTTAGTAATGGTGAACTTTTGGGGGCTAACTGCCAGCTGTTTCAAGAGAAATACTTTTAGTAGGTGGTGGTCCCGCCTGTACCTGGTTTTCCTCACAATCCCTTTGTGCACATTGTAAAATAAACCACATGAACGTGCCACCAAGGGGACAATGAAGAGAAACAGGTTCTCTGTTCGGGGTGCTGGAGGAAAAGTCAGTTCGCACCAGCGCCACCCAGCGGTTCTCGAGTAAAATGAGCCGACTTCTCCCCAAACGGCTTTTAAAGAAGTTTTATAAAATTTCGAAATCGATTCATTATTAAGACGCTCAACTCAACAGAGCGCGCTTTCATCTGAAGACATCTGCGAATTCATCCGTGGGAGGAAGAGCCCGCCCTGCTGGAGAACTCTGTCTTTATCCTAGAGTTACCTCCAACTCTTGCCGGCGCCCGCCCGCCAACCCGCGGCACCCCGGGCCTGGTTCCGGCTCCCGCTCTCCGCAGAGAAGAGGCAAGCGCTTTCCAGAGCGGGTGCCTTCAAAGGCCGGAGTTTCCTAAAACCCTCTGGCCCGCTCCAAGCGCCGAACGCCGGGACCCAGCCTCCCCCGCGGGGCAGCGGATCCGTCTCCAAGGGCCGGCCAAGGCCTGTCCGGGAACACCTCGGGTGGGCCCGCAGCGATGGCACGTAGGAGGCGCCCCCAGCCCGCCAGCCGCCCACCCGGCCGGGCGCCCGCCTCTCCGGGCCTCCCCCGGCAGGGGCTCCGGGAGCGTCCCGCCTGCTGCCCGCTTCTCACCTCCTGTGTGTCCGCGTAGTAGCTGTTCCAGTCGCCGCTCTCATGCCCTTCCATCTTCACAGTCCCTAACATCCTGGAGCCACCCTGCCCGATGCAACCATCCAGCCCTGTGCTAAGCGACGGGCGGCCGCGCGGCGCAGGGCTGGGGGGCGGGGAGCCGAGCAGCTGCAGTCACCCGAGCGCCCGCGCCAGCCCAACGCCACCCTAGCGAGGAGGAAGCCAGGCGCTGCGGGGCGCGGCGTGCGCGGCGGAGGCGGCGCGGCGGGCGGGGGCAGGCGGCGGCCGCGGAGCGCGGCGCCCGGGAGCGCCTCCGCGGGAAGTGAGCGGGCGGCCTCTGCGAGACGAGTGCAGTTGAGCTGATGTGGATCTTACGTCGCTCGAGTGCCCACCTCCTCGTCCTCTCCCCATTTGTCCGCCGCACAAAGACGCTCGCACCTACAAAGCCCGAGGTGCACCTGCGAGGCGGCCGCCCGCCAGTCCAGCCGCCGCGCCTCCCGCCCAGCCGCGCTGCCGCCGCGCGCCCCCTGCGCCCCCTCCCGCCGAGCCCCCTCCCTCAAACCCGGCCCTCACTTTGTTTGCAAAGCAGCGTAATTGGTTTAAGCCCGGAGCCTGGGGGAAGAGGGAAATGGGATTGGGGGGGGGGGTAACCCCCTTTGGAAGAGGAAAAAAGAAAAATAGGCGGGGCCGGGCAAGCTAACGAGGGTTCTGGATAGGAACGGCTCAGCCGGAGAAGGGCTGGGGGCGGTGGCGTTGGATGCCGGCTCGCGGGGCCGTGCCAGCTAAATGACCCCAGAGTCCCTTCCCAGGGGGACCCACCGTCTTCCGGGGGCCGCCGGCAGCAGCCCCATCCCGTGCCTCTCCTGCTCTTCTGCCCGCTTCCAGCTCCCACTGTACTGATTACCGACCCAAAGTTCAACCCCGGGAGACTGGAGAATACAGATGATCCCCCTCCCCCAACTTTAGGCTTGAAAAAGGAGAAAGCCCCAATTTTGCCCCTTCACTAGAAACTCGGCCATCTGAGTCAACCCAGCCGAGTGACGTTAGGCCTATCTGGGCTCCTGGCTAGCAGACTGGAGACGCTGCCACGAAACCCGTACCTGCGGCTAAGAGCAGGTGAGTCACAGCACCGTTTTATATCTTTATGACATAACTTTTTTTTTTTTTTTTTCCGCCTCGGTCCGCTCTACTTCCCTTGTCATCTGTAGCGATCATAAAGAGGAAGAGGCTGAGAACAGATGTCTGTGTGATAGGGCAGGCGCACCCGAGTCGGGCCGTCCTCCTCTACCCAGCTCCTCCTCCTGCCCCCCTTCCGCAGCCCCGGGGACTGAGCTGGAGGCGACCGTCTGGTTTCTGATAGGGAAAGGTCAGGGGGAGGGGACATCTCCCTAAATGCGCGCGTTAACTGGGAGAGCGTGAACACAGGCGCGGGAATGCGTCTGCTCGGCTAGAGAGGTGCCAGGCTGAAGCCAGGGATGGTCTGTGGCGGGGCTTGATCCCATCTCTCACCTGGAGGGGCCAGGCTAGCACCGCAGGCGCTTGCTTGGTTCCTAATGGGTCCTGGGCATTGGTGGGAAGTTCTCCCCAAAGCAAAGTCTCTTGGCTTCTGTGAGGTACTGGGTAGTGGAGTGCCCAAAATCACTTTTGTTGAAGGACCAACTAAAGTGATTGATAAGCGCTGAGCTGGTGATAGGTTGTGGGATGGTGTGAGTTTTCTGAGTGTATTTCTGAGTGTATGAATGTGTGTGAGCTTCTAAATGAGTGTGGCCATGTCTGTTTCTAAGTGTGTGGGTGACCATGTGTGTGTCCTACCCTAGGTAGGACCCACTAGTTTTCCTGAAGCAGTAACAAAATAAAATCTTTCTAAAATGACTAAAAATCTGCCAAATATTCTTGTTTGGCAAAGTTTTAAGCATGTTATTAATCTCATACTAAGCAATGTGTTTTAACTTGTCTTTAAGATACCTTTTTCACTCTGTACTTTGTTCTTTTAAATCTTTCTTCCTTGAAATCTGGCAACAGAATCACGTAAAATCCTCGAACCAAACAAATCTCTTAAATCAGCAGGGGAGCCCAAGAGGGTGAAGATGTGCAGTTAAGGAAATAAAAAAAGATAAAAGCGTTGGATTATAATTCCTTTTTTTAACAAAAGGAGGGGAGAGAAATGTCATATTGTAAGGAATGGAATGAGAGTGAAATTAAATCCACCTGGAACTCAGAGCAGGCGCCCTCCCCAACTGCAGCCTGCCCCTGGGACTGCAAGTCCCATCAGTTTGTGTAAATGTATCTGTAAATGTGTGGATCTGCACAGATTTCTCAGAGCCTCCGTCAGAAACTCATTCTTTTGTGCAAAGTTCCCAGCAGCAGCAGGACCTTGGTTCCATCCGTAAGAACACCGAGGCTTAGCTTCCTTGGCCTGTTCAGGGGGACTTTCAGTGCTAATGAGCTTCCTTGTTCCTTCCTGCAGTGATTCTCCAACACCCTCTTGGCTCTTCAGAAACATTGAGCATGACTAGGGTATTATCCATGGGTAGTGACAACTTAGTAAAAGCTTTTATGGTACATAAAAAGCCGGTGCCTAAAGGGGGGGCGCTGTCATTTTATGGGGGGGTCAATTAAAACATCAAATATTCTTTCACTTTTAGCCCACTTCCTAAATCTACTAGAGCTCATAAAAAAAAAAAAAAAAAGCCAGCTGAAGAAGAAGAAGAAAAAAAAAACACACACACACAAAACCAAACCTAGAGCGGGATGTCCAAAGAAAAGTTTTTCCAGGGCTTCTTCAAAGCCCAAGACTGGTGGTGAAGAGTGGACTCTGCCAACTTTAGAGCCTTGATCCAGCTTGGGATTTCCTGGGTCGCCGCCCCGCCCGGAATGACTGGGTTCACAGCACCTCCCGTGATGTGTGTGGAGAGGAAGGGAGGACGCCGAATCCTCCCGCAAGCGCCCCCCTGCGAGCACCGTCAGAGGAGTCTGGAACTCCGCACGCCGCCCTTTCCTGAGGCTTTAGTTCCCGGAGCTGACCGCCTGAAGGGGAGGATAGGGGGCAGCTCGCTTAGCTCCCAGCCTCTCTTCATCTCAGTGGCGATGTTCCAAGACCCCTAACGCATTTAGGAAGGGAAGCTCTAGGGTACTCAGATGTCAGCCAGTCATTTCGCAGAGCTTTAAAAGCGAATCATCAGGGTCGTGCCGGGTCTTTGATTTAGAAAATAAACAAGCAAATGAATGACACAAAGCTGCTGTCTCCGGGCTGCTGGCCAGTAGGTAGCCAGGTGACAGGCCTGGTTGCCCCAGTCGACTCGTTGGTTACAAACCTCTTCTCCCAAATAGGCCCTGTCTACGCCTTTCAGAAGGCTGTGCTCTGCTTTCCGGGGAACTGGACCTGTGTTCAGCCTCCGGGAGGCTGGGTGGACTCGAGGCTATAGGGGCCACGAGGGCAGCCACGTGGCGTCTCCTGGGGCGTCCCGGGCCAAACTCCCCTGGCTAGGACCGGTCTGAGCGAGCCTAGGGCGGCCCAGGTAGAGGGGAGGGCAGGCTCCCCGGGCGGAGGAAGCCGGAGCGGTCAGGAAGGTGGTGTGCGCGGGTCATCCAGGTGGCCTTGGGCGGAGGAAGCGGCTCCACCCTTCCCGGAAGCTGCGCCTTCTCCGCCTTTGGAGGCTTTCGCTCCAGGCGCAGTCTGGCTGTGGCGGCCGGCGGTGCAACATTCCCCGGCCAAACGAGGCCACCTCCTCTTCCCTTTCCCAGTATTACCTGGCTGGGACCCCTTCCGCAGATCTTCGCCGGCGCAAGGGAGAAGCAGAGGGGGACGACGGCTAGAGACAGGTCGCTTCTCAGGCCTCGGGCCCAGCCGGCTGTCTGTGGCGGCGCCGGGGTCTTTGCCGTTTAGCAGGACCGCGGGGTGGGCAGAGAGCAGGACCCGGGGCGTCGGGCCTCTGTGGTGCCCTCTGGAGCCTCCCGAGGACTTCCCTCTGTGGTTCTCCCTTGTCTGTCCCCTGTCTCCGCCGGCCTCCCTCCTTCCAGGGGGCTGTGGCCAGGTCTCGACCGTCGCGGGCCCAGCCACTCGGGACAGGGTGGTCCGAGCTCATCCTCCTCCGGTCCCCACCTGCCACCCAGATGAGAAGCTTAAATCCGTCGCGGGCGAGAATCAGATGCTATGAAACTAAGACCTGTTGTCTTTCACGGGGTTCAAACGGGACCTGGACTGGGACCCAGGTCGGTTTAGGACTGAGGAAGGCCTGGGACGCTGAAAGCAGCTGTTTGCAATTACGAGCGATTGGCCTCCACTGCCCAAGGTGTGTGTCCGAGCCCGGGAAGAGGCCCGGGCACCGCGAGAGGGCGGACCCCAGCGCCTGCCTTCAGCCTCCCAACCGCCACGCGGGAGGCGCGGCGGCCTGAGAGTTGCGGGCGCACCGCGGCCAGTCGAGGCGCCGGGGGCCAGGAGAGCAGAAACACCGAGCTCCTTTTCCTTCACGGACTCTCTTCCTTTCCTTTCCTTTTTTTGTTTTCTCATACCTTCCTTTCTCTGCCCTTCTTTCTATCATTATGTTATTCATCAAGAAATTAATTCAAAACTCACAAGGCATCCGACCCGCAGTAGGTAGGGGCCCTGGCCCTGGGACCACCTAATCAGCCTCGTCCAGCAGTTTCGTGCGGAGAATCTCAGGATCCCGGCCGAAGCCTGGTTGGGTGTTTGTACTGGGTGAAAAAAAATCTACTGAAACATTTTAATCCCAATTCTTTATCTCTGGGTTTGTCCTTTCCCTCACTGCTCCTGGAGCCGCCGCGGGGGTTCCGAGCGGCCTGGGGCGCAGGCCTGACTGGCCCGCAGCCGGATGTCGGAGCCGGAGCTGTTCCCTACCCAGCTTTGCCCGCGGGCGACAAAACCGTCTCTCTGGCCCTGAGCTAGCATTGCCCTGCCAAAATCAACTCGCATTTTCATGTATTCAAATGAGAAAGATTGGGAAGGGCGACCTTCCCTCTTGGGCAATCACCAGCCTTGGAGGGAATAAGGGTCCCATGGGTACCCGCAAAGAATGGGAACCTCCCTTCCTCAAGGCCTGGGTGGCAGACGTGGCGCCCCTGCCCAATCCTGGGTTCCCAGGCTGTCTCGCATCTCTAGGCAGCCTGTTCTCCGATTTACCGACTGCTTTATTATTCACTGCTGTCACTGCCAGCTCAAGGAAAGTGCCTAGTCCGAGCTAGTCTCTCCTCACTCCTGTGCATCGCTTCAGCGCTGCATCTGCTCAGTGTTGCCCACACTTTCCTCTAGATGCTTAAGAAGTGCTAGGGTTGGTGTCCTAGAAGAGAGACTGGAAATTATGTTCCAAATAAGGAGCTGGAAAATTAGGGAGGAGCAAAACAAGTTTTCGGTCTGAGAGTGGAGAGGGACTAGAGTGGTTGAGGCCCCACTGTTTGCCACAGACTAGACAGGTGCTTTGAGATTCCAGCATTTTCTCCACCCTCTGCTCCAGGGTGCAAGAGCTGGGAGCCTGAAAGCCTGGGAATTTGACTCTACCCCACTGGCAGAAGCTGGGGCTAATAGGGAGCCAGTGATGGAAACCCAGAGCCTCAGAGAACTCTAGATGTCATCTCTCTTCTGGAGGCTGCCATCTTAAACCTAAATCCTTCCCCAATGGTGAATGAGTATTTAGCTTCTTAGTCCCTGAACTCCAGGTCCCCAATCCACCCATCTCTCCCTCCCTCCCCCCACCACACACACACACACACACACACACACACACACGACCAGGAGCTTTCCCACGGCCCCTCACTTGGCCCTGGTGGTTTAACTTTAGCTATTCAAATGTGATTACCCTCAAATTTACATAGTTTTATTTAACGGATGCATTTGTAACAACAATATAAATCATATCTTACATATGGGGAGTTGGGAAGGATGCATTCTAGCCAAGCTTTTTCATTGTATTGTCTTCCTGATTTCCCCCCTGAAATTTAAAACTGTTCATTGGACTGACAAAAAGACGAATTTATTGGCATGGCTGGAGAGAGGTTACATGCATTATTTAAAATTAAAATTCGATTGGAAGACACTGGTGAGTGGCTGCTTCTGGACTTCCAGCAGCTATTACAGAGCTAGCATCAGAGGAAAGTTTTGTTTTAAAAATAGTGCATTTGTTTGGAGTTGTTTGATTTTCTTGGTCCTATAGGCCACGGAGTAAAACTCACACTGTAGTGAGTTTGCTTCTAAACAGAAACACTAGGAAGAGGTCTCCTTGGCAGCATTCCTTTTTGCTGGGTTACCAGCAAGATTTGCAGTTTTAACAACTTATTGAATGCAGTCATCGTGGTCGCCTACTGTAAATGGATCAAAGTAAGGAAATTCAGCTGCCAACATTAGGCTTTACCTGTGGTGTCCAGCGCAGCTTTCCTAGGTCTTGGTGAGAACATCGCAGGCATCCCTAATCAACTGAGCTCTGCTCTTTCCTTAGGTCCATGTCTTAAATCTACATTCCTACCAGGGCTGTGTTGTTCTGAACAGCATATTCTATTTGTGTCATTTTCTTTTTCTTTATTTTTTGTCTCCCCCACTGGACTAGAAGATCTTTGAGGGGGGGGGGGAACAGTCCCCACTGCCAGAGCAGAGCATAGTAGACTTTCAATAAAGATTTGTTGACTCAATCAATAAACTAACTGCCCGAATCCAGATGCTGGCCAAGCTGGTGTCAGGTGGAAAAAGATGCTGGAGCCTAGAAACCTTATCCGCTTGACTCCAAAGTCTCCAAGTGAGAGGACCCTAGGGACCCTTAGCTCAGGGAGCTGTTTAATGAATGGACCAACAGAGGAATGCATGAATGGATGGACAGATTCTTCTGTCAGAAAGGCCAGGGTCTCAAAGCCCTGTAATCCCTGAGCTTCCAGGCCCACTGGACATGACTCTTATCCTAACAGCGATGCTTGATTTTAACCAAAATCATCCAGGCAACATGACTAAGTCGGAGTGCACTCACCTCACAGGTTTCTGGACTTAGGCAGAATCAGCAGCAAACCCCCGCCCCCACCACCATTTGCCTATCTAGGGCGGTCAACGTGTGACCAAAGGCAAATATTTCACTTTTGCTGCCTTGTGAAAAGGCAGCAGCAGAGCCTTTCAATAGCAGATATTGATTAAAAAGTTAAAGAACCCCATCAACTTTCCATCAAGCAGAATGTTTCACTAGGAGCTGTAAAGGAAACGTCCGTGTTTGAATAATATGTTTAAATTGGCAAGCAAATGAAGCCGAGCCCACGCAGTGAGAAAGAAAAGCCTTGCTGCAGAGCTGTTAGTCCGGGGTTGTGTGCCTGGGCTAACAAGCACGTGGCGCGGCGTTCCCGCCCCAGCGCTGGAGGGCGCCTAGGAAGCGGGCTACTGGTCTGTCCGGGTTTGCCAAGCGAGAGTCCCATGGGATCCTCCCAGGTGCCAGGCACTCAGCGGGCCTGGGTGGGGGCAGTGCGCTCAAAATCATCAGCCATTTACCTTAATTGCCTCCCTGTCTTTAGGATCTAAACCATTTTATTCCACAGGCTTTCCCTGTGTGATGTATGGTTTCCTTAAAGGTCCACCCAGCCTCTCAAAACCTGCCGTGTTGTTGCAAGGTATTAACTGGAGACCTCTCGTGTCAACTTCTCCTCCCGAAGTTTTTATTTGCCATGAAAGCATGCGTGGCAGTCCTTGAGAGAGGGAGACGGTCTGCCGCCTTTTCTGGGCTGCTGTCACTGGGGAAACTACCTGGCAGCTCAAACCGCAGCTGCATCTGTGACTTTGATGTCGGGTCCCCCTCCCCCCAACCCGCCCTGGGTGGTGTGGGGCTCAGCCACGGCTGGGAGGCTGCCCCGGGGGCTGTGCCACAGACTCCTTTCAGACCATGCTCTCTGCCCTTGGCCGCTCCCCACCTGCACCCGGGTCACTGCCTGCAGGGGAGAGGGCCTCGGAAGTCAGGTCGAGCCCCACTCGCCTTGGAGACTTAGGGTACTAGCAGATCTAATGTAGGTTTTTCTTTCAACGCTTTCAATGATGAAGTTGGTGGCATGGATCCCACTCTCCTCACCCCACTGGCCTCCTCCCCGCCAAAATACCTTCTATTGTGAATCTCTAGACTCCTCTGACCTCTTCCTGACCCTCCTCTCACATCCCGCCAAGAGAAGTGGTTTCAATAAATAAAGCACAGTGCTCGGGTTGAAGGTCAGTTTACACTGGGGCAGAAGCTTCTAAAACTCCTGCAGGTGCTGGAATGGGAATAAACCAGACCATCATCCGAAGAGATGAGAGGATGTGAGGAGATGGGAACCGGGGCTTGCAGTGGGTAGCGGTAGGTGGTCAGGAGCCTGGCGGCGATCCAGTCACAAATTCGTGGTCCAACCATTCGACCTCAAATTTCCTGGGAAACCTGGGCAGATCCTTCGGGCCTCAGTTTCCTCCTTTTCCAAAAGAGCTTGAACTCGATCTGGTTCCAGCAGCGGTCAACTGTAGGAAGAAAGCCTGGAGTGGCTGGAGCCAGAGTCAGGCCTGATTACCCCCCACCCCATCCCCCCCTCCCCCATCAGCTCCTCCCCCACCCCCCACCGTGGGGGGTAGAATCCAGAAGGGGTGTGAACTTAGGAAGGTAACTGTTAGGGTGATGGGCGTGAGGGGGTGGCTTGCTCTGGGAGCGGCAGAGCGTCTTTCCCTGAGGGGCCCAGGGTGCTGAGAAAACGAGCCCCAGGAAGAAGCGTTCCCTCCCTTTTGCTCTGGTTTTGTGTTCTATGTGTTTCACGGTAACTTCTGTGCAAAAACCTTTCCGTTTTTCACTTCGCAGCGTCTCCAAAAACAGCAATCCATAGGAGAGAGCAGAGAGCATTTTGCGATTCCCAAGCCCAGGCAAAGCCACCTAGGCTAGGAGGCAGCACAGTGTTCTGCTCACGCCTCTGGGCAGGGCTGGCGCTTCAGAGGCTAAGGGTCTCTGAGACTATCTCTCTTATTACCCAAATAAGCTCCAGCCTGGCTTGTTTGTTGACAGGGACCTTAGTGTTTGTGCTTAAGAGCAAGGGATTTGGAATGAGATTTGGATTTCATTCCGTTCTCTGCGGGAGACTTGTTCTTTCTGAGCCTCCATTGTTTCAACTGTAAAATGGGCTTATTAGTATCCCTCTCATACCATTTGAGTACAGAGTAAGTGTACTGACTTGTAACAAATATAAAGAGCCTTCGCAGAGCTCTGGGAGCCCAGGCGGTGCTGGGTGCTGAACACTTAGTGGCAAGTAGTGCGACCCTTGGATCTAGGCGCGCTCACCCCTCCCCCTTAGAGGTCTTTTGCTGGTGATCACCTGCCTAGCTCCCTAGACCTTGTAGTCCCTCCCAGCTACATTTGGGAGAGGAGGGGGGAGCTTCTTTGGGGAGACTGAATGCCTGGCGGTTCCCCGGGGCTGCTTCTCATCTTCCATGGGGACCCTGCCTAGAATCCCTTCCTAATCTCCTCGACCTGGGGGGCCGCTTTCTAGGGAGTGGGCGATGGTAGAGGTCGGGCCTCAGAAGCTAGTGTGTGATTCTCAAGGGTCCCCGAGATGGTAGACTTGCACACGGCCCTGGCTATGGCAAACTCAGTCAAGACCCGAGCCTGGATCCAGCAGGCAGCCCAGTTGGAGAGATGAGGGGAGTGAGTCTTGCCTTCTGGGAGGCCATTCTGTCCTCAGCATCTGAACTTGGGGGGCATGGAGAGAAGACAGGACACTTGATTCACTTAGATATTTTCTTCCTTCTCCCTTGGACCTCCTTTGCCACTTCCTCTCTCATGGACAGAGTTAGAAGAAGAAACCACTTAGGGTCAGTTGGAGGATTATCACTTAGGACATTTCCTAAAATACTCAAAACCCAAGATAACATTACAGCAAGGAAACTTCCATCCATTTTTTAAGTAACTATTTGACATAAATGCCCTTAAAAAGGGGGACTTCCTGGGAATCCATCTGAAATCAAGCAAACATACTGGGCTTACCATGGGTCCTTCAAATATGAAAGACTCTGAATATTGCCTTGCATGTGCAAGAAAACTTGTCGGGGTGCCAAGTCTTCATTAAGAAAAAACCAGTATTGTATATGAAAAGACCAAATCACAAAAGACTTTTGCCAGATACAGATCCATTTGCTGAAGTGAAGATTCATGTGTTGCTTAATTCCTTCTGCTAAGGGGGCTTAGAAGAACTGGAGTTTCGGGGTGGATCCCTGGGACTCACATGAACAACAACCCACATTTCAGACAGGGCTTGGATGGGTTAAGAAGGTCCTGTGGACAAGGCTCTAATAAGTTTTTGAATTCCGTTTCATTTAGTAATCAGAACCAGGTGGATAGAATAAAATATTTCCTTTACGGGAGAACAGAAAAATCACACATCTTCAAAGCTGATTAATTTTTTTTGGATTGGTCCTGGGGGAGGTGCATTCAGGGGAATTGGGCTGGTACACAGAAATCTCAGGCTGCGAGCAGTTTCTGGCTAAATGCAGCTTCTGTTTTTACAGCTTACTCAGGGAGAGCTGTTAGTTTTTCTAAGCTTAAACCAGGCATTGGTTCTCTAAGCTCAATGTTTAGGCTACAAAGCACATCCAACAGTCTTACATACCTACCTTTAGAAAAGGAATGGTTTTGACCTCAAACTCAGCAAAGTCTCTAGTGCATTACCATACTTGGAGAACACCTAAGCAAAACCCTTTGGAAGTGTAAAGGGTAACTGGAATGCTAAATACCAGCCACTGTGTCCTAGAAAAATAAATCCTTAATTCTCAGCCAGGTCCACCTGCTTTGCACCAGGCTTATTAGTGTTATTTGTATCTTTTCTTTTCAAATGGATAGTTTTACTCACAGAGTTTTCTTTCTGCTCAGTGCTTGCTATTTTTATCTTACCTTAAAAACCCTGAGATCAGGCCCGGCGCCAGACTTTTGAGGCACCCCAGGGAAGGGTGATGGGTGGCTTCCCACAGGTCCCTTTCTGAACTCCATAAGCTCAGATGTTAGAATCAAGTCAGTTTAGGGTCAGAAGGGAGGCCTAATGTATGTTAAGTAGATCACCTGGGGTAAGAAGGGTGAGCAGGGTGTTAGGAGAAGGCTGAGGGTAAGCAAGGGGGGGGGGACCTTAAGACAGGAGAAGCTGTTTTAGGACGTTGGTGTCTGTGAATTAAAGCTGTACAGGCAACTTCGGGTAATAGGCTTTTCTGGTTGGGGCACCTGGGTGGCTCAGCGGGTTAAGCCTCTGCCTTCGGCTCAGGTCATGATCTCAGGGTCCTGGGATCGAGCCCCGCATGGGGCTCTCTGCTCAGCGGGGAGCCTTCTTCCTCTCTCTCTCTAATTGCCTCTCTGCCTACTTGTGATCTAACTCTCTCTGTCCAATAAATAAATAAAATTTAAAAAAAAATAGGCTTTTCTGGTTATTCTCTGTTTTTCTCTCTAGCCCCTTCTTCTTTCTACTCAATTTTCTGTCTCTGTTCTCTGCACATATCGTCCAGTTTTCCTTGCCTTTGGGCTTCCAGTTGGGTTTGGGCAATGTTCGGGCAATGGTGCAGGAATGAAGGACATCTAGCAAATGACATCTAGCAAAATGGCAGCAGAAATCTATGAGTGGGGGCGCCTGGGTGGCTCGTCATTAAGCATCTGCCTTCAGCTCAGGTCATGATCCCAGGGTCCTGGGTTCGAGTCCTGCATCAGGTTGCCTTCTTGGCCTCCTCTCTCGCTGTGTTTCTCTCTGTCAAATAAATAAAATCTTTAAAAACAAACAAACAAACAAACAAATAAATCTATGAGTGATCCCATTTCTTCAGTCCCGTGCAGGAACTCTATTACTAACCTTGTAATTTGATTGGCAAAAATTACATAGCATTATTTTAATTTGCATTTCTGAGATTACTACTGAAGTTGAATGTTTTTATGTTTCTACTGGCCATAAATATTTCTTCTTTTGGGAACTGCCTTTCCACACCTCAATTAACCAGTTAAAATTTTTGAGTGTTTCTCTGTTTTTCATCTAAAGAATATTAATCCCATGTTTGTCATAAATATTGTGAGTTTTCCACCAGGTTTTCATTTGCATTATAATTCTGCTTATTTTTCAACACATAGATACTTTTTAAAAAATCCATCAATATTTTAACCAGAGTTCCTGCCTTTTATGGTTTAATGCTTGTAAGTCTTATCTATACTTGCTACTCTTATGTTTAACAAAATCTTGCATCCAGTTGGAATTTATTTTGGTGCATAATATAAAGTCAAGTTATAAATTTAATTATTTATTTTCCAAAGAGACCTTTGGAAAGGTCCTAATTATGAAGAGGCTTGCGTTCTCTTTGGAGAACTTTGGAATTTGTTCTATGAGAGTATTTTGAAGGTGTGGAAGTTGAATTTTTGGGTCTTCCTTTACTCACTATGCAGTGAATCCAATAGGAGGCTCCAAAACTAGAGGACAAGAGGACTAGTAGGTGGTGGTTTAAGAGTGACAAAAACTTAGGTGAAATCATGGTGTTTCAATGATTGAGTAATTTTTATGCTGTTCTTTGAGTCTAATGCCCTTTTCTATAAAACAGAACCTAGAGTATTAACATTTTCATACGGAAGCATTACAATATCAACAATGAATTTGAAATATCTTTAGATCACTAAGTATTCTTTCTCTTCTTCCTCTTTCTTTCTCTCTTTCCCTCCTCCCCCTCTACTCCCCCTCCTCCCTCTCCCTCTTCCCTCCCTCCCTCTTTCTCTTCTCTCCCTTCCTTTCTTCTTCCTTCTCTCTCTCTCTGTTTTTCTCTCTCTTTCTGTCTTTCATTTAGACCTACAGTTCCTAGCACAGAACTGATTATTAGCTAGGAGATCAAAGGTAAATCCTTGATCTCTTTGAACATCAGTAAGTTACTTATAAAATGAAGCGAGTAGTATCTAGCTCATGGATTGTATTATCCTATGGTATCAATATCTAAATACTTGTTACCATTTTGTATTATAAAGTATTAATAAACAATGTTTATTTACCATATAAATTGCTTCCTGACCATAACATGTTTCAGGGCTACATTAATTTAAAAATTTTTCGATTTTAGGAATATGGCCTATATATTATTTTTATGCAGCATCCAAGAACAATTCACACTAAGCATTTTAGTTATTTGCTTATTATTTTAATTAGCAAAGGAAAGTGATGCACTTATTGTCTGGAGGGGTTACTTCCACACTTAGGGTGAAGCTGCCCTCAAGGAGTAGCCACAAGGCAGTGGTACATGATGTGGGTGTAGTGAAACCTCAGGGACAGCAGATCTTTCTCTGTAAAATGCTTCTCATCTTGCGGACACTCAGCAACCATTTTAAATTCATTATGTTGGGGAGTAAAGTAACAAACCTTTGAGGTAAGATTATTATCTCCATTTTACAGAAGAGGTTGCAGAATCCCAGGGAGCAAAGCAACTGGCACAGTTGGCAAAACTCGGTATCCTTACCTGGCTCTGTGTCCGGAGAGTGGGAGCTGCCTGAGGGAGGCCTGAGAATTTCTGAGTGCATCCATCTCCACAGTTGGGCTGCTTTGAGGCCCAGCACCAGGGAATTGTGCTGCAGAGCATTCTTCTATCTTGAATTTCTGGGAAACATCAGTCTCAGGGATGACTTCCAGAAGATTTTGTCTGCCACTTCCGTGATCTCATCTATTAGTTGCCTGAGTATTCAGAAAGGGAGAGAGTGGTAGAAAGTAGAGCAATATAAAATCAACACTTGGGGGCCATTGAATGCCAGGCACTGAGCAAAACACCTTCATTTACATGATGGTGTTTAATTGGATTTTCTTTTGGTTTTTAAAATAATAGTGAAATATAACACAGAAAAATAAACAAAATAGAAAACGGGGGTTTATCATGAAAAGAAAACTTAAACAACCATCACCAAGTTAAAATGCAGAATAGTGCTACTATCCCAGGATTCCTCCTTGCAGTGTCTACCAATCACCATCACCTTCTCCACTCCCAAGATGACTACTATTTTGACTCTTACTGTTATTACTTTTTTTTGTTTTTGTTTTTTTTTGTAATACAGCAGCTGAGCATGTATCCCCAAGTGCTGTAGTTTTTGCTGTCTTGGTTTTTAAACCTTGTATGACGATTTCATTCATATGTGGAATTTAAGAAACAAAACAGATGAACATAGGGGAAGGGAAGGAAAAAGTAAAATAAGATAAAAACAGAGAGGGAGGGCGCCTGGGTGGCTCAGTGGGTTAAGCCTCTGCATTTGGCTCAGGTCATGATCTCGTGGTCCTGGGATCTAGTCCTGTGTTGGGCTCTCTGCTCAGCGGGGAGCCCGCACCCCCCCCCCGCCCCCACTTCCCGCCCCCGCTTCCCTCCTGCCTTTCTGCCTATTTGTGATTTCTTTCTGTGTGTCAAATAAATAAATTAAATCTTCAAAAAAAAAAGAACTGAGAGGGAGGAAAACC
This sequence comes from Martes martes, assembly GCF_963455335.1. Taxonomy (NCBI): domain Eukaryota; kingdom Metazoa; phylum Chordata; class Mammalia; order Carnivora; family Mustelidae; genus Martes; species Martes martes. The sequence goes on from NC_137894.1 coordinate 85,540,699, forward strand.
TTAACTATAGGAGACCCTTAAGAGACCCTTAACTATAGGAAAGGAACTGAAAGTTGTTGGGGGGGGTGGAGGGATGTGGTAACTGGGTGATGGACATTAAGGAGGGCAGTTGATATAATGAGCACTGGGTGTTATATGCAACTGATGAGTCACTAAATTCTACCCCTGAAACTAATAATGCATTAGATGTTAACTAAATAGAATTTAAATAAAAAATTAATAAAATAAACCTTATATGAATGGACTCGTATAGTGTGTACTCCTTATGTTTGGCATATTAGCTCAGAGAGATTCATTTGTGTTGTTTTCCACAGATGAAGGTTGTTCACATCCTTTATTGCATTTTATGAATATACCACAATTAATTTATGCACCCTGCTTTTGATGGGCATTTAGCTATTTACCAGTTTTTAGTATCATGAATGAAACTGCTGTGAATATTGGTGCGCATGTTTCTTGGTGCATGTTTACATGCATTCCTATTGGGAGGGGAATTGCTGGGTCATAGAGTATGTGTGTATTCAACTTTAACAGAGAATGCCAATTATTGCTTCTTATAACCTTTCTTATCTTGGACATCAGAAACTCTGACGATGCTGAATCTAGGAGTATAATAGGAACTCTCCAGAAGTCTGAATCTCATGCCTCTAGCATAATTCGTTTAAATGCATAAAGAACGTGAGTGCCAAGTAAGCAGTTGGTTTAAAGGGGCATAAACGGCCGATCTAGGAGACTCGAGGCCAGGAAGCTCTTTGGGACTAGCAAGTGTACAGCCCAGAAAGCAGAGGCTGCTCAGCTTAAGTTTTGGCTTCTGGTCCAAAGGCGCCCTTGGAGCTGGTTCCGCGGGCTTGGGACTCATAGCGCGGAGGGATCCACAAGTCAGAGCGCGGGCGCGAGGCGGCGGAGGACGCGCTGCTTGTTGCCGAGCAACGGAGCGCGTTCTTCCTTCCAGTAGAGCCTGTCCGAGCCCACCCGGCTGCTCGGCCCCCGGAAGGCGGGCAGGATATAACGCCGGGCTGAGGCACTGTCAACCTTCTCGCCGTCTGAATGGGAGCAGAGGCGTGCCGGCAGGCGGGTGAGAGGCGGACTGGGGCGCTGGTGACTTCGTCTGGGAGGCTGTGGGAAGAGGCTGCGATATTTGGGCGGAGCAATCGTCGTCTCCGTTCTGCCTCTTTAATCCACACTAATCTCCGAGAAAATCAGCGTAGAAAATAGGGCTGGCGTTGGAGAAGGTATTGGGTCTAGAGTTGGCTGCGATGCCCTCGGAAAGCGCGAAAACCTGGTGGAACGGAAAGATAGGTAGATTGTGACGACCAGGCTGTGGGGAAAGGAAAAGGAGTCAGGAAGGAGAAAGACAGGAAGGGATCAGAGGGAATGTGGCAAGGGAGAAAGGTCACAGTGGAGGGAATTTAATTTCCAACTGCCTGACCTTTCCTGGTATCCCTCGACAGGGGCTGGTTGTTTGGGGCAAGCCTTACACACCATTAGGTGATCTCCCCCACTAAGGTCAGTGTGTCTAATTTTGTAGGAAGCTGTTTTCTGAGTGTGGCCCAAAAACTCTTTGGTGGGCAGTGGGACACTGCAGGGTTCATGAAAGGATTGTCTAGCATCCAAGACCACAGACCCACAGTGAAACTATCGCAAACTACCATTGCAAGAGTTTAAAGTTCGATAGTTCTTTTTATTATTCAACGTTCAAATATAAAATTTCAACAAATTGTTTTTCTCCTGTTTACAGCTTTATAAAAGTATAACTTATATTCCATAAACTGCAGAGAACATACAGATTAGTAGTTAGTATAATGTATTACAATATAATGTACAGGTGTACAATTTAATAAGTTTTGACGGATGTACACACCTTTGAAACAATTACTACAGTCAAGATAACTGACTCTTTTTTCCCCTAAGTTTTTATTTAAATTTCTGATAACTGAACCTTTCCATTCCTCTGTTCCCTTTGGTATCCAACCCTGTTCTCACCTGCTCTGTCTCCTACCAGCTACTGATCTGCTATGTGACACCATAGAATCGGTTGCATATTCTAGAATTTCATATAAATGGAAGCATACAATATATACTGTTTTGTATCTGGCTTCCTTTACCCAGCATAATGATTTGCCAGGACCTTTGCCTCGATTACTGTAGCTTTATATTAAGTTTTGAAGTTGGATCATGTAAGTCCTCTAGTTTTTAAAAAAAAAAAATAATTTTAATGATTTAAAGTTATTTAAACTTGTGTATGCATTTTAGAATCAGCTTGTAATTTCTGTAAAAAAAATAAAAAAGCCTGGCAGAATTTTGATTGGAATTGCATGGGATCTATAAATCTATATGGGGATAATTGCTATTTTAAACAATGTTGAGTCTTCTAGTTAACAAACATGGTTTGGAATTTTATGTAGGTCTTTAATTTCTCTTAGCATTGTTTTGTAATTTTCAGTGTAGAGATTTTGGACATCTTTCGTTGGACTCATTCTCAAAAATTTAATGTCTTTTTGGGTATTACTTTCCAGTGGTTTGATACTAACATATTAAAATATGGTTGATTTTGTATGTTAACTTGTTTCATACAACTTTGATAGGTCACTTGTAGACAACTAGGGATTGTTTTGTAGATTCCTTGGAATTGTTGATCTAAAAATCATGTTACCACAAATAAGAACACTTTTACTTTTTCCTTTCCAATTTATTCCTTTTATTTCTTTTCCTTGCCATATTGCAATGGCTAGGACCTCCAGTACAATGATGAATAGATGTGATAAGAGTTGAGGCACTTTTTAATATTTTGTTAATGGGTATAAAGGTCCACCTACTTGCTTTCATTAACAATGTTACAATGAACAATTAAAAAAAAAGAGTTGTGACACTTTTGCCTAGTTTTCAGTTTTAGTGGGAGAGCAAAAATATAATGTTAGCTGTATTTTTTTGGTAAATTTTCTTAATCAGATTGATGTTTCCTATGAAACATATTTGCACAATTATTTCTTTATTATTATCATGAGTGGGTGTTGGATTTTGTCAAATGGATTTCCACTATTCATTGAAATGATCATATATTTTCTTCTATTTTCTATTCATACGGTGAACTATGTTGATTTTCAAATGTTAAATCGAATTTTCAGCCCTGAGATAAACTCTTGATGATCAGTATATATTATACCTTTAAAAATATACTTCTGGGTTTGATATACTAATATTTTACTTAAGATTTCTGGATCTAGGGGTGCCTGGGTGGCTCAGTGGGTTAAAGCCTCTGCCTTTGGCTCAGGTCATGATCCCAGAGTCCTGGGATTGAGCCCTGCATTGGGGGCTCTCTGCTCAGCAGGGAGCCTGCTTCCCTCTCTCTCTCTCTGCCTGCCTCTCTGCCTACTTGTAATCTCTATCTGTCAAATAAGTAAATAAAATCTTTAAAAAAAAAGATTTCTGGATCTATATTCATGAGGGATATTGCTAACATAATTTCCCTTTTAAAAAATGCTTTTGTGAGGTTTGGTGTTATAGTTATGTATGTCTCAAAATGTTACTGTATTTTCTAAAAACACTTGTGTAAGTTTGGTGTTCTTTCTTGACTACTTGAGAGAACCACCTGTACCTGGAAGTGTCTTTGTGGTAAGGTTTTTGGTAATGAATAAGCTTATTTAGTATAGGACTATTAGGATTTTCTGTTTATGTTAATTTTGGTAAATTGAAAATTTCAGAGATTGGACCTTTTTTTTTTTTTTAAGATTTTATTTATTTGACAGACAGAGACCACAAGTAGGCAGAGAGGCAGGCAGAGAGAGAGAGGGAGGAAGCAGGCTCCCTGCTGAGCAGAGAGCCCGATGCGGGGCTCGATCCCAGGACCCTGAGATCATGACCTGAGCCGAAGGCAGAGGCTTTAACCCACTGAGCCACCCAGGTGCCCCGAGATTGGACCATTTTATCTAAATTGTTAGATTTGTTGCTATAAAGTTGTTTGTTATATTTTCTTATTATCCTTTCATATCTTTAGGACCTGTAGTGAAAAGCACTTTTTTATTCTTGAAATTAGTGATTTTTTTCTCTCTTGTTTATTCTTAAATAATCTAGGTAGGGGTTTTCTCAAAGAATTTTGTTGATGTTATTAAAAAACCAGTTCTTGGCTTTTTATTTTCTCAATTTTTTTTCTATTTTCTGTTTGATTGATTTATGTCCTTATATCCTTATATTTATCTTGGGTACACTTTACTCCTCTTTTTTTAGATTCTTAAAGTAGAACCTTAGGTTATTGATTTTAGACCTTCTTTTTGATTTAAGAATTTAAGCTGTACTGTTCCTTTTAGGCACTACTTTAGCTCCATCGCACACGTTTGATATGTTGTATTTTTATTATTATTTAGTCTAAAATATTTTCTAAGATTTAATATTTTTGTATTCCATTTTATTGTCTATTGATTTTTTTGTCACACTTCTTCGTATGGCTTTAAAAAACTGTTTCTCTAGGAATTATAATATACATTCTTAACATTTCATAGTCTGGAGTTAATGTCAAAGTAGTTCACATAAAATGTAGCACTCTTACAACCATAGTGACCTTACTGACCCTATCCCGGTCTTTTTGGTTCTTGTCATATGTGTTGCATCTATGTATACAAACACCCCACAAGACAATTTGGTTTTCATACAACTGAAAAAAAAAAAGACTAAAAAATGGTATTTTAAACTCATTCAGATATTTTCAATCTCTAATCTTCATTCCTTCCTGAAGATTCAGATTTTCCTCTTATATAATTTCTCATCAGTCTGAAGTAAAACCTTTATTATTTCTTATAGTTTTCTAGTCTGCTGGTGAGCAATTCTTTTAGCTTCCTTGTGTCTGAATATGTCTTCATATTGCTTTCATTTTTTTAGAGAATATGCTTGTTAGATACATAATTCTTTGTCGATAGTTATTTGCTTTTTAAGCATATTACAAATCTTGTTTCACTGTCTTTTGGTCTCAGTGGTTTTTAATGGGAAGTTTTTGTCATTTGAATTGCTTCTCTATAAGTAATGTATTGTTTTTCTCTCTCTGCTCTCAGTATTTTATCTTTATCTTTGATTTCCAGTAGCTGACATGTGGTTTTCATTGGTTTTTCCTGCTTGGAATGTACTGGGTTTCATTAGGTATTTCTTCAGGTTTGAGAGGTTTTCTCATACTTATTTCTTTAAGTATTTTTTCACCCCATCTCCCTCTCCTTTCAGGATACTGCTTACCCGTATGTTAGAACTTGTGATACTGCTTCACTGGGTTCTGAGGGTGTTCCCTGCACTGCCCTCCCCCCAGATTTCTTCTTTCTCTTTTAAATACTGAATAATTCCTGTTGATTTATCTTCCGATTCACTGACTCTTTTCTCTGACTTTTCCATTCTGTTAGTCCAATTTTAATTGAAAGTATTGTATTTTTCAGATATAAAATTTCTATTTTTTCATTTTTATGTCTATCTTAAGACTTTCTATCTTTTTATTCCTCATTAGCCTATCTCCCTTTACTTCATTAAACATAGTTATAATAGTTTCCTTAAAGGCCTTGTTTAATAATTTCAACTTCTGTGTCATCTCTGGACTGGTGTCTGTTCATTATGTTTGTCCTTGAGAATGAGTCACATTTTCCTGGATCTTTTTATGCTGAGTAATTATTTTTCTTATTATATCCTGGATGTTGTTAATGTTTTGTTGTATAGACTGTGGATTCTGCTATATGCCTCTGAAGAATGTTGACATTTTTCATTTGGCAGGCAATTCACCAGGTTACACTCACTGTAAGCTCCATCTGACTCTCTATGATTGGAAGTTAAGTTCAACTAAATCTCACTTTAGCTCTTTAAGCCATTATTGTGGTGCTTTGAGTTTGTCCTACATATGCAGAGTTCAGAGGTCAGTCTAGACTTGTGTGGGGTTTAGATACAGAATTGGGGGATTACCTTTTCTGGCTCTCTCTCCTTTGGGACTTTTTTCTCACTCCTCAGTGGTGGTTGTTGCCAGCGGTCTTTTCTCTGATTTGTTTGGCCAGAATGATGAAGGGCTTCCTATCAAAGTTTTTGCCACCTGCACTATTCCATTCTACAGTATGGATGGCATTTAGGGAAAGGCCACAATAGACCTGGAAACTCACCTCCAGACTGGTGTTTCCACAAGTGTCTACTCTCTTCCACAGTCTGCCTGCTTTTGTTTACTTCGAAGAGTCCTCAGGTATTTGTTTTTTATATTTTTCCCAGAATTTATCAACTGTTATTAGTGGGGAATTTCTATAGATGTAGAAGTGGAACTCCAACAAATTACTTTTGAAATTGAGAGTATGCAACATTTAACATGTCAAAAACATGATAATAATAATAAAATTCTTTTATTTTCCTGTTTTGGCTATTTGAGCAAATTAGATGAAGGAAGTTCAAGAAGGAAAGACAGAACATGGGGAGAAGAAAAAGGCAGGGAGATGTTTTATTGTTCCATTACCTGTTATATATTTATGTTTGTATGTATATATATCACAAAGGCTATGGGCATATTCTAGGTACTGGTTTTAATAGTAGAATGTTTTTAGACTCTTGAAATTTCTATGGGCTTCTGAATAATTTTTAACCTGCACAATGTAAGTGTGAGTTACTATTATTGATATGCTTAAGATTAAAGACAGCAAAACAAATATAGAAAGTATCAAAAAATAGAAAAAAATACGATTATCTTATTCTTTTAGCAAAGTTGTTAAAATGATCATATATTACCTATTAAGCTTTTTCATAAATTATAATCAGTGCAAAAACAGGTCTCACTTCTACCATTGCTATTTCAAAAATAAGTAGTTGTTTTCAGAATATTTTTATTTTCCTTGCAATGTGAAGATTTTACCAGATGTGATAGACTTTCCTTGGACTTAGATATTTCTTTTGGAACTTATGTGTGTATTGGAAGTTGATGTTATATGAAATTTAGGAAGCGAATTGAGTTGATATTTGGCCATAGACACAAGAGAACCTAAATCTTGTTCTTAATGTGTCACCCCTCCCACTGAGGCACCCATTACTATACATAGACAAAGTCAAGGCGTCCATCTAACCAGCTGGCACTTTGGCTCTATTCTCAATATAATAATCTGAGGAAACAGGCCTAACATATAAAGGATTCCTTTCCCTATGTGAGGTGGTTCCATGTTGCTTAGAACCAAGTTTTCTGGTGGTCTGTTCTGTTCATTTCTACCTTAGTTGAAGTCTAGAGCAGAGTATGGATATTCTGTTCCAATAGGAGGAATGGCCACATCTGCAAGAACCAGAGAGCAACCTGCCCCAGAAGCTAGAGAATCCACTAGTCTGCTCTCTTTGGGTTCTGGCCATTTATGGTTGGAGAGCTTGATTCTCATGTCTGATCACACCTTGTAGGAGAGGAAAGAATGCTGGCTCTTGGCCTTTCTGACTACCTCACTGTTCAGGCACTGAACCTCCTGGGAGAGGAAAAAGGAAAAGGTTCAGAGTTCCAATAATTGGGGAAGAAGCAGAAAGTGAAATTACTGAAATTACTACTCAGGTTGTAAAGATTTCAAGCACATTCTGTCCCATTTTAAAGTATAAAGTAAACTTAGCCTGAATTGTGAGCAGCAGGCTTGACACCTTAATACTTTTGGTGATAGTTACATTATTTTTCCCTAAGAATCTCCAAACCAGGGGTGCCTGGGTGGCTCAGTGGGTTAAAGCCTCTGCCTCCGGCTCAGGTCATGATCTCAGGGTCCTAGGATTGAGCCCCGTATTGGGCTCTCTGCTCAGCGGGGAGCCTGCCTCCTCCCCACCCCCTGCCTGCCTCTCTGCCTACTTGTGATGTCTGTCAAATGAATAAATAAACTCTTAAAAAAAAAAAAGAGAATCTCCAAACCAGAACTGGTCTCTTTCTTTTAATAAATTGCTACCCAAAAAAGGGAACATGTTATTTTCCCATGAGACTGGATGTTTAAAAGTCATTTTACATATTTTGTAGTGTTGAGGGTTGGGTTGGGGAAAAAAAGTCACTAAGCTTTGTGGACTGCCCCATTTAGCATTGAGTTTTCACCTACCTTGAAAACACAATAGAAGTTCTTGTCAAAGGTAGAAGTTCTATATCCTATTGGTTTATTTTTACATGTGAAGAGCAACTTTCCTATGAAGAACTCAAGGGAGTGTACTGAGAAATGTTAGACAATGAACACTTGATAAACTTCAATAGCAAACCAAAAGCCTGAGAGAAGTTGGGATGGGAATACAAATCAGGAACTAAGAAACAAAAGGGAAGTGCAGTTGGGAGAGTCAAGTCAGATTCTCATCAAGTATTAATGTGCCTCTGTTCCGTGCTCTCTTCCAGTTACAGCCTTTTGTAGGAAGAAATGCAGATGGTGTCAGTGTGAGCATATTACCACCTGTGCAAACAATAATAGCCAAAACACTATGAGGAGGATTATACAGCATGTCTTATAAAAAGGGAAACTTCCTTAAGGGTTTTAGAAATCATTTCTAGGGGTGCCTGGGTGGCTCAGTGGGTTAAGCCTCAGCCTTCGGCTCAGGTCATGAACTCAGGGTCCTGGGATTGAGCCCCGCATCATGCTCTCTGCTCGGCGGAGAGCCTGCTTCCCCCTCTCTCTGCCTGCCTCTTTGCCCACTTGTGATCTCTCTCTCTGTCGAATAAATAAATAAAATCTTTAAAAAAGAAAAAGAAATAATTTCTAATATTCATATACTATTGTGCAAAAAAGAGCAAATGGTATATTTTCACTTTTAAAAATGAAATCTGTTTATGGATAGAACTGAACTTATCAAGGTCTGGGCATTGGTGGAGATGGGTACAGAAAGAGCGCCTATTGATTCCCAGATGAGAGCTCTGCCATGTAGCAGGGTCTTCTGTTTGAGAATCGCCAGCAGATATTAGATATTAAAAACAATATGACTTTATTTAGAGGCTAAATAGGATGTTTTGTTCATATTGCCCATAATGTATGGTAAATGAATAAATCTAATTGTAGAGATAACTTTTTTTATGAATTAATGCAAGTCCAATCAAGAATGTGGATAAGATGATAAGCAAAGAAATGCAAAGTAAAATAAAATTTTTTCCACATTTAAGTGTTAAATCTTTTTTTGGTATATGGCATAAAATAAGGTCTAATTTCCCCCTCTCCCTGTCCAATAATCTACCAATTGCCTCAGCACAACTTATTGAATAATTCTTATTGCCAATTTAACACTGTTTTTACAGTATAACTCATAGTGTTTTTAATTCTTTTGCTCAGTCTACATGATGATTCTAGCAATAGTATATCCAGTTTAATTCTTACATCTGTGTAGGTTTTAATTATCTTGTTAGATTACTGCTCCCTCATTTCCCTTTTAAAGATTTTGCCCAATCTATTCTGTTTGTTATTTCAAATGAGTCCAGAATTACTTTTCAGAGTCCAAAAATAGAATTTTTAGATTTTGATTATGATAGCATTAAACCAACATAGTATTTTGGAAAGCCCTTATGTAATTACAATATTTGATTCTTTTCACCAAGGGACATTAACTATTTAGTCACATCTTTTATGTCCTTCAGTAAAATTATAAAAATTTATTCATGCAGTTTAAGTATGTTTCTCATTGTGTTTATTGCTAAATACTTTTAAAACATTATAATGGAATTTTATCACTGCTTTTGAATGGATCATTTTGGTCTGAAGGAAGTTATTGATTTTGGTATAAAATTTAAAAAAAAAAATTTAAGTGTCTTGCAGAAATCTATTATAATTCTAAGAGGTTCTTTGGTTTAGATCTTCTAGGTAGATAATCATATTTGCAAATAATGGTGATATTCCAGAGGTGTTTCTGCTTTGTTTTTATTTTTATTTTTTAAAAAGATTTTATTTATGGGGCGCCTGGGTGGCTCAGGGGTTTAAGCCTCTGCCTTCAGCTCGGGTCATGATCTCAGGGTCCTGGGATCGAGCCCCGCATCGGGCTCTCTGCTCAGCAGGAGCCTGCTTCCCCTTCTCTCTGTCTGCCTAGCTCTGATTTCTCTCTGTCAAATAAATAAAATCTTTAAAAAAAAAATAAAAAGATTTTATTTATTTATTTGATAGAGAGAGAGAGATCACAGGTAGGCAGAGCAGCAGGCAGAGAGATGGGGAAGCAGGCTCCCTGCTGAGCAGAGAGCCCGATTTGATTCAGGGCTTGATCCTAGGACCCTGAGATCATGACCTGAGCCGGAGGCAGAGGCTTAACCCACTGAGCCACCCAGGTGCCCCTGTTTCTGCTTTATAATTTTTTTTTCAAAGAACCTTGGCCTTGGATTTCCTAAAAATACACAAATTAGTTTTTCTAATTCATTATTTTCTGCTTTTATTTTCATTGTTTTACCCTTATTTCTCAAAATTCCCCTCTTCTTGGCTTCTGTGGAACTCTTCCCATTTTCCTCTCTGTTGCTCCTACTCATCCCACTTCCCAGAGATGAATCCCACCTACCAAAGAATCTGTAATTGGGCCCTTCTCTATTTATATTTCCTGTTAGCCTGGCTTTTGTTAATGACCTCAGATCTCTCAGGATCTAAAAATCTACTTAAGGATCGTAGATGAACTGGCCCTGCTGAATACCAGGTTAATAAATACACATAACATAAAATTTACCATTTTAACCATTTTTAAGTGTACTTAAAGTACACTCACTGAGTAGCAGAGGTTTTATTGTGTATTTGGCTATGAAGAAGACTTCATCAAGATGATTCGAAGTTCCTATTTTGTGAAGAATCTTTAATCACTTTCATTTACTCCTTCTCTTTGGCCAGATCCTGTCAGTTCTACCTGTTATGTCTCTGTTTTCACTCTGCTCCATGACCAATGCCAGCCAGGCCTTATGCTCAAGCTGTGGAGATTCTTCTTTGCCTCTCTCCCTTTATTCTTTGTCCCACTCAATATCCCCCAAGCACCAGATCCTATCAAGCCATATTCTGTTAAAAGTTTTTGAATGGTTTTCAGTAGTCAAGAGAAAAAGTATGAATACTTGGCATGCGAGGCCTCATGATCTGGCTGCAGCCTACCTTGTTGCTGATCACCTTGCCCCCGTCATACAGTCTGCTCTAGCTCAGGAGGCATATTGAGGGAAGTGGCCTGGGTGAGGGATGGAGACACCCACCACCAGCTGGAGAAGGAAGAGGAAACTGCCATCTTGCCCCAAGAGTAGGGATTTGGCCCTTGCGTTGCCAGAGCCTTCATTTTTTTTTTTCTCCCCAGAGAACCTGTTTATCTGGAATTTTATGTGAAATGTCTCAATTTAAAATTGTTGGTACAAATTTGTATCTTTGAAAAATTTGGAGCAATTGTAAAATCTGTTCGTGGGCTAGCTTCCCATCAATTGATGGTCTCTATTCTCTCTCAGGGTTTCTTTAGATTCTCTCTGCCTGTCTCTCTTGTCTGGAATTGGGACATTACATTATAGTCTAAAGAAATGTTAAAACCATTCGGAGTTCCAGAAATTCCTACTGTAAAAAGGTTACTGCTTTAAAGGTTTTCTATGGTTCCTGTGAAAAGGCCAACAGTTGGATTTAAAATGACATAAACTAATACTACCCACTTGTGCCTCTGGGAGCACACCGAGCGTTGTACCTTAAGAGGCTTTTTTTTTGAGTTCGACTTGTATTTATCGACATGAGTTTCGTTATAGATATGTAATATATTGTCGTTATTTCACAGGACAAATTAGCCAAGATGTCCGCAGTTTCAAAGCATTTTGGACTGAAATACAAAGAAGAATCCTACATCTTTAAAGAGCTTGAGAGGATTCGACAGGAAACTAAAAAGGATCTTCTCCAATTCCAGCAGAAGTTGGCCCCCAAGCCGGCTGTGGATGAAGCTTCAGTGTGGGGCCTCCAGGCCCCGGGCACTGCCCCTCCTGGGGAGAAGGGCAGCGCCGCCTACAATGGACCCCAAAAGCCATCAGGGTCCCCTCGAGCTAAAGGCCCTACGACCCTCACTGCGGCCCTCCTGCAGCACGCACCCCGAGGCGCAGCGCGGCCCCCGGCCCGGAGCGAGGAGGCCGCTCCGGGAAAGACCCGGAGGTTTCGCCCCCAGGACTTCTACTTGCGGAGCTCTGCGTTCCTCCGGCACCCGCTCCTGAAAAAGCCGCCGGTCATCGCCTCTAGGGCTGGCACGTCCAGACCATTAGTCCTGATGCCGCTCCCTGCGGCGAGGGAGAGGCCCGGGGCGCACCTGGGCCGGAGGGGCCCGCGGCCCACGGGCCCCAAGCCCGTCCCGCACCCCGGCCGGGAGTGCGGCGTGAAAGAGGGCACGGCTCCGCCCGCAGAGGCCCGCCAGGCCAAACCGAGGACGGGCAGCTCCATTTCCGTCCGGGAGGGCGACGCGGAGGCGGGCGGCCGGCGGAGGAGAGCCAGGGCGCACACCCTCTCCTTGAGCCGGGCCTTAGCCAGCCGACCGCTCGGGTCAGTTTCCGAAAGCCAGCGGGGGAGCATCAGGCTGGGCGGCTCGCGGGAGGCTACCCGGCAGGCCGCTCAGCCGGTGCGAGTGATCCCGACTTCCATAGAGGAGATCATCGCCTCCTTGCAGTCGGAGGCGCAGCTGGCCTCCGACCAGACCATCAAAGAGCTCATCCAGAGTGTCCTAGGCGAGAACTACGACATTAAAATGGAAGTAGGTGAACCAGAAGGAGAATTAATATTTTTCCTGGATAAATGCAACTTAAGGAAACATTCATAGCACATTTAAGTGCATCGGGTATGCTACAAGCTAGATAAGCTAGACAAAACACCGGGGTCTTATTCAAGGGCTTAGAATTTGGAATTCGAATTTTAAAATATTCCATCCAGGGGAGTGTATACTCTTTCAGTGAAAGAAATTGAGAGATTATCTCAAAAATTAGCTCAAAGTACATTGGTTGTAGACTCGAGTAATACATCACTGGTAACTTTTTGTTTCAAAGTCGTTGTGACTATTGAGTATCAAAATAACAGATGTTTTCTGTAGAAAACTCAGTCATTTTCTGTTATAGTTTAGGATTGGCAGTAAGTTTTTATACTAAGCAGATTACTATATTACTATTAAGAAGTTGAATTTGTAGTTCCTTGATATTTTTAGGGAAAAATCACTCTTAATATATATGTTTTTAAAGATTTTATTTATTTATTTGACAGAGAGAGAAGTGAGAGAGAGCAGGAGGCAGGGAGGAGGGGGCAGAGGGAAAAGGAGGGATAGAAGGAGAGGGAGGGGTAGAGGGAAAGGAAGGGGTCGAGGAAGAGGGAGAAGAAGGCTCCTGGCTGAGCAAGGAGCCCCTTGAAGTGGGGCTCCATGCCAGGACCCCAAGGTCATGACTTGAGCCTAAGGCAGATGCTTAACCAACTGAGCCACTCAGGCGCCTCTCTCTTAAAATGTTTTTTTTTTTTTTTTTTTTTTTTTTTTTAAATTTACTTCCTAGGCCTTCCCAGTTATAGAGATGCTAAGTGATTCTTTTGTGCCAAGCAAAATAAAATATTATATGCATTTTGTCCCAAAAACCTCATCAGGTGGATACCTATAAAAGCCCCATTTTATACAGGATGTTTCCTAGCTTTAGTGTTGTTAAAGGATGTCCCAAACTAAGAAATGGCAGAGCTGATTCTACCCCAGGTGGTCACACCCCAGAGACTATACCGGAAACATTCCAAAACTGTCCATTCCTTGATTGTGATATGTACCCAGCAGGGAGCAAAGCTAGATAGGAGAAGTTAAGATATATTTTTAAAATATTTTATTTATTTATTTATTTGACAGACAGAGATCACAAGTAGGCAGAGAGGCATGCAGAGAAAGAGAGGAGGAAGCAGGCTCCCCGAGGAGCAGAGAGCCTGATGTGGGGCTCAGTCTCAGGACCTGGGGATCATGACCTGAGCCAAAGGCAGAAGCTTTTTTGTTGTTGTTGTTCTTTTTTTTTTTTTTAAATGTAATTTTTTATTTTATTTATTTATTTATAAAGATTTTATTTATTTATTTGACAGAGATTATAAGTAGGCAGAGAGGCAGGCAGAGAGAGAGGAGGAAGCAGGCTCCCTGCTGAGCAGAAAGCCCCATGTGGGGCTCGATCCCAGGACCCTGGAATCATGACCTGAGCTGAAGACAGAGGCTTTAACCCACTGAGCCACCTAGGTGCCCTGTAATTTTTAATTTTTTATTAACATATAATGTATTATTAGCCCCAGGGGTACAGGCCTGTGAATTGCCAGGTTTACACACTTCACAGCTCTCACCATAGCACATACCCTCCCCAGTGTCCATAAGCCAACCATCCTCTCCCTTCTCCACTACAAAACAAACCCTCAGTTTGTTTTGTGAGATTAAGAGTCTCTTATGGTTTGTCTCCCTCCTGATCCCATTTTGTTTCATTTTTTTTCCTTCCCTACTCTCCAAACCCCCCATTATTTATTTGACAGATATCACAAGTAGGCAGAGAGGCAGGCAGAGAGAGAGGAGGAAGCAGGCTCCCCACTGAACATAGAGCCCGACGTGGGACTTGATCCGAGAACCCTGGGATCATAACCTTAGCTGAAGGCAGAGGCTTTAACCCACTGAGGCACCCAGGCACCCCTGACAAATTCTTCATATCAGGGAGATCATGTGATAATTGTCTTTCTCTGATTGACTTACTTTGCTCAGCATAATACCCTCTAGTTCCATCCACATTGTTGCAAATGGCAAGATTTCATTTCTTTTGATGGCTGCATAGTATTCCATTGTGTGTGTGTGTATATTCTTTTGATGGCTGCATAGTATTCATATATATATATATATATATATATATATATATATATATATACCACTTCTTCTTTATCCATTTATCTGTTGATGGACATCTAGGTTCTTTCCATAGTTTGGCTATTGTGGACATTGCTGCTATAAACATTCGGGTGCATGTGCTTCTTTGGATCACTACATTTGTATCTTTAGGATAAATGGCCAGTAGTGCGATTGCTGGGTTGTAGGGTGGCTCTATTTTCAACTTTTTGAGGAACCTCCATGCTGCTTTCCAGAGTGGCTGCACCAGCTTGCATGCCCACCAACAGTGTAGGAGGGTTCCCCTTTCTCTGCATCCTCTCCAGCATCTGTCATTTCCTGACTTGTTAATTTTAGCCATTCTGACAGGTGTGAGGTGATATCTCATTGTGGTTTTGATTTGTATTTCCCTGATGCCGAGTGATGTGGAGCACTTTTTCATGTGTCTGTTGGCCATCTGGATGTCTTCTTTGCAGAAATGTCTGTTCATGTCCTCTGCCCATTTCTTGATTGGATTATTTGTTCTTTGGTTGTAGAGTTTGCTAAGCTCTTTATAGATTTTTGGATACTAGCCCTTTATCTGATATGTCATTTGCAAATATCGTCTCCCATTCTGTCAGTTGTCTTTTGGTTTTGTTAACTGTTTCCTTTGCTGTGCAAAAGCTTTTGATCTTGATGAAGTCCCAATAGTTCATTTTTGCTCTTGCTTCCCTTGCCTTTGGCAATGTCTCTAGGAAGAAGTTGCTGTGGCTGAGGTCGAAGAGGTTGCTGCCTGTGTTCTCCTCAAGGATTTTGATGGATTCCCTTCTCACATTGAGGTCCTTCATCCATTTTGAGTCTATTTTCGTGTGTGGTGTAAGGAAATGGTCCAATTTCATTTTTCTGCATGTGGCTGTCCAATGTTCCCAAATCATTTGTTGAAGAGACTGTCTTTTTTCCATTGGACATTCTTTCCTCTTTGTTGAATATTAGTTGACCATAGAGTTGGGGTCTATTTCTGGGCTCTCTATTCTGTTCCATTGATCTATGTGTCTATTTTTGTGCCAGTACCATACTGTCGTGATGATGACAGCTTTGTAATAGAGCTTAAAGTCTGGAATTGTGATGCCACCAACTTGGCTTTCTTTTTCAACATTCCTCTGGCTATTCGAGGTCTTTTCTAGTTCCAGATAAATTTTAGGATTATTTGTTCCATTTCTTTGGAAAAAAAATCATATTTTGATAGGGATTGCATTAAATGTGTAGATTGCTTTAGGTAGCATAGACATTTTCATAGTATTTGTTCTTCCAATCCATGACCATGGAATGTTTTTCCATTTCTTTGTGTCTTTCTCAATTTCTTTCATGAGTACTTTATAGTTTTCTGAGTACAGATTCTTTGTTTCTTTGGTTAGGATTATTCCTAGGTATCTTATGGTTTTGGGTGTAATTGTAAAGTATCATATCATCTGTAAAGAGTGATACTTTGACTTCTTCTTTGCCAATTTGGATGCCTTTAATTTCTTTTTGTTGTCTGATTGCTGAGGCTAGGACTTCTAGTATTATGTTGAATAGCAGTGGTAATAATGGATATCTCTGACATGTTCCTGACCTTAGTGGAATAGCTCTCAGTTTTTCCCCATTGAGAATGATATTTGCTGTGGGTTTTTCATAGATGGCTTTGATGATATTGAGGTATGTATCCTCTCTCCCTACACTTTGAAGAGTTTTGATCAAGAAAGGATGGTGTACTTTGTCAAATGCTTTTTTAGCATCTATTGAGAGTATCATATGGTTCTTATTCTTTCTTTTATTAATGTATTACATCCCATTGATTGGTTGTGGATGTTGAGCCAACCTTCAGCCCAGGAATAAATCCCACTTGGTCGTGGTGAATAATCCTTTTAATGTACTGTTGGATCCTATTGGCTAGTATTTTGGTGAGAATTTTCACATCTGTGTTGATCAAGGATATTGGTCTATAATTCTCTTTTTTGATGGGGCCTTTGTCTGTTTTGGGGATCAAGCTAATGCTGGCCTCATAAAATGAGTTTGGAAGTTTTCCTTCCATTTCTATTTTTTTGGAACAGTTTCAGGAGAATAGGTATTAATTCCTCATTAAATGCTTGTTACAATTCCCTGGGAAGCCGTTTGGCTCTGGGCTTTTGTTTGTTGGGAGATTTTTGATGACTACTTCAATTTCCTTACTGGTTGTGGGTCTGTTCAGGTTTTCTATTTCTTTCTGGTTCAGTTTTGTTAGTTTATTCGACTCTGGGAATGTATCATTTCTTCCAGATTGTCATATTTGCTGCCATATAGTTGCTCATAATATGTTCTTATAATTGTTTGTATTTTTTTGGTGTTGGTTGTGATCTCTCTTCTTTCATTCATGGTCTTATTTATTTGGGTCCCTTTCTTTTTTTCTTTTTGATAAGTGTCTGACCAGGGGTTTATCAATCTTATTAATTCTTTCAAGGAACCAGCTCCTAGTTTCTTTGATCTGTTCTACTGTTCTTTTGGTTTCTATTTCATTGATTTCTGCTCTGATCTTTATTATTTCTCTTCTCCTACTGGGTTTAGGCTTTCTTTGGTGTTCTTTCTCCAGCTCCTTTAGGTGTAGGGTTATGTTGTGTATTTGAGACCTTTCTTGTTTCTTGAGAAAGTCTTCTATTGCTATATATTTTCCTCTCAGGGTTGCCTTTGCTGTGTCCCACAGATTTTGAACAGTTGTGCTTTCATTATCATTTGTTTCCATGAATTTTTTTCAATTCTTCTTAATTTCCTGGTTGACCCATTCATTCTTTAGTAGGATGCTTTTTAGCCTCCATGTATTTGAGTTCTTTCCAACTTTCCTCTTGTGATTGAGTTCTAGCTTCAGAGCATTGTGGTCTGAAAATATGCAGGGAATGACCCCAATCTTTTGGTACCAGTTGAGACCTGATTTGTGACCCAGGATGTGATCTCTTCTGGAGAATGTTCCATGTGTACTAGAGAAGAATGTGTATTCTAGTGCTTTGGGATGGAATGTTCTGAATATATCTATGATGTCTATCTGGTCCAGTGTGTCCTTTAAGGCCTTTCTTTCTTTGTTGATCTTTTGCTTGGATGATCTGTCCATTTCAGTGAGGAGGGTATTAAAGTCCCCTATAATTATTGTATTATTGTCGATGTGTTTCTTTGATTTTGTTATTAATTGATTTATAGAGTTGGCTGCTCCTATGTTAGGGGCATAGATATTTAAAATTGTTAGATCTTCTTGTTGGACAGACCCTTTGAGTATGATATAGTGTCCTTCCTCATCTCTTATTATAGTCTTTGGCTTGAAATCTAATTGATGTGATATAAGGATTGCCACCCCAGCTTTCTTTTGATGTCCAAGAACATGGTAAATGGTTTTCCACCCCCTCACTTTAAATCTGGAGGTGTCTTTGGGTCTAAAATGAGTTTCTTGTAGACAGCATTTTGATGGGTTTTGTTTTTTTTATCCATTCTGATACCCTGTGTCTTATGATTGTGACATTTAGCCCATTTACTTCAGGGTAACTATTGTATTGAGAGATACGAATTTACTACTATTGTATTGCCTGTAAGGTGACTGTCACTGTATATTGTCTCTGTTCCTTTCTGGTCTACTACTTTTAGGCTCTGTCTTTGCTTGGAGGACCCCTTTCAATATTTCCCGTAGGGCTGGTTTGGTGTTTACAAATTCTTTTAGTTTTTGTTTGTCCTGGAAGCTTTTTATCTCTCCTTCTATTTTCAGTGATAGCCTAGCCGGATATAGTATTCTTGGCTGCATGTTTTTCTCATTTAGTGCTCTGAATATATCATGCCAGTTCTTTCTGGCCTGCCAGGTCTCTGTGGATAAGTCTGCTGCCAATCTAATATTTTTACCATTGTATGTTATAGACTTCTTGTCCCAAGCTGCTTTCAAGATTTTTTCTTTGTCACTAAGCCTTGTAAGTTTTATTATTAGATGATGGGGTATGGACCTATTTTAATTGATTGTTGATTGATAGATTGATTGATTGGATTTTGATCCTTGTTTCCTTTCTGTATTAGGGAAATTCTCTACTATAATTTGCTCGAATATACCTTCTGCCCCCCTCTCTCTTTCTTCTTCTTCTGGAATCCCACCTAATTATTTTAATATTGTTTCGTCTTATGGTATCACTTATCTCTTGAATTCTCCCCTTGTGGTCCAGTAGTTGTTTTTCTCTCTTTTGCTCAGCTTCTTTATTCCCCATCATTTGGTGTTCTATATCACGAATTCTATCTTCTGCCTCGTTTATCCTGGCAATAAGAGCCTCCATTTTTAATTGCACCTCATTAATAGCTTTTTTTGATTTCAGCTTGGTTAAATTTTAGTTCTTTTATTTCTCCTGAAAGGGTTTTTATTTCTCCATACTGGGTTTCTCTAATAACTTCCATGCCTTTTTCAAGCTGAGCTAGCACCTTGAGAATCATCATTCAATACTCTAGATCTGATATATTACCCATGTCTGTATTGATTAGGTCCCTATCCATTGGTACTGCCTCTTTTTTTTTTTTGTGGTGGATTTTTCTGCCTTGTCATTTTATCCAGATAAGAGTATATGGATGAGAGAATAAAATATTAAAAGGGTCGCAAAGACCCCAGAAAAATGTGTGTTTTATAATCAGAAGAGTCCCCAAATTGTGGGGAGAGGAAAGGGGGTAAAGAGAAGTTAAAAAAAATTAAAGAAAATATATATATTAGACTGGTGAATAGAACAGAGCCACCCACTTGGTTTTGGGTGTATTTTGGTCTCTTAGAAGAAAGTACCTTCCAAAATTTTAAAGAAAGAAATACACACACACACACACACACACACACACACACATAGGTAAACAAGATGAAGGGATGGAATATGAGTAAAGATGAAAATTTTAAAAAAATTCTGAAAAAGGAGTTGTTAAGATAAGTTGTTTGGGAAAAGAGAGAAAAAGAAAGTGGAGAGAATTTGCTCAGGCTGGAGACTAGAACAAAGCCCTGTGCTAGATTGCTAGATTTAGGGTAGATTTTGATCTATTAGAAGAAGTTGTATCCCAAAGTTTTTTAGAAGAAAAAACCCTATATGTATACCAAAAACAAAGTTAGATACAATGAAGGATAAATTATGACTATAATAATGAAGGTTCAAAAAGATTTTTTTAAAAGAAAGGTATTGTTAAGATAAACTAGTTAAAAAACATTAAAGGAGGAAAGAGCAAAAGTTAAAAAAAATTGGAATAAGAACAAAAATAGAATTTAAAAAATTTAAATAACTTTGTAAGACTAAAGAATCATGGGGAGAAAGCCATGAATTCCATGCTTTGCTTTCCCCTCCTCTGGAATTCCACTGTTCTCCTTGATCAGTGAGCTTGGTCCTGGCTGGATTTCTTGCTGCTCTTCTGGGGGAGGGGCCTGTTGCAGTGATTCTCAAGTGTCTTTGCCTGAGGTGGAATTGTACCACCCTTGCCAAGGGCCTGGCTAAGTAATCTGCTTGGGTTCGCCCTCGGGAGTTTTTGTTCCCTGAATGCTTTCCGTAGAGCTCTGGAGGACGGGAATGAAAATAGCGTCCTCCCAACCTCTGGCCCGCAGGAGCTGAGAGCTCAGGCCCCACTCCTTAGTGCGCCTTTGGAGAAAAGCGCTCAATCACTCCCATCTCCCTGTTCTCTGGCCGCACTCTGAGCTCACCCGGCCGCACTCTGAGCTTACCCGGCCCATAACGGAGTGTTTCTGTTTCTGGCACACAGTCCCGTTTGGAGTCTCCAAACCCAGCAGATTCCTTCCGCTCCTCGGATCTGCCACTTGTGGGTTCCCTGCTCAAAGAGCAGTGGCCTGACTGTGCCACAGATCACAATTTAAGGTAACCCCCAGCTGAGGGCTCACTCCTTGGCTTTGTCTCTGTAGCCAGCTTAATACCTGTGAGCTTTGTTACACTCAGACACCCCTGATCCTTCTGTGACCTGAGACCATGCAGTCCCTGTGAGGGCTCCACCCCCTCTTATCCTCTGGATCAGTGTCCTTCAGTGGAGCAGTCTTTTAAAAGTTCTGATTTTGTGCTCTCTTGCTCCGCTGCTTGCCAGGAACTGGTCCCTCCCCCAGCAGTATATCTCCCTGTTGCTTCAGTTTCACTTCTCAGCAGGTCCTACCTTTCAGAAAGTGGCCGATTTTCTGTTCCTAGAATTGCTGCTCTTCTCTTTGACCTCCTGTTGGATTTGTAGGTGTTCAGAATGGTTTGATAATTATCTAACTGAACTCCTGTGACCTGATGTTATCTCAGCCTGCTACTTCGCTGCCATCTTGACTCCTCCTTCTCCTGTAAGTTTAAAAAAACTGAAAGGCAGAGGCTTTAACCCACTGAGCCACCCAGGCACCCCAGAAGTTAAGATATTTTGTCCATTTATCTAGACTTTGTTGTGACAGGGACATTCAAAGCAAAATAGTAACAAGGGAATCTGAGTCCTACAGAAAGACAGAGAGAGGGAGGAGGGGAGAAGAAGGGAAGCGGGAGAGAGTGGAGAGAAAGGCAAGAAAGAAGAAACAAGAGACCTATTTTTTTGAGAATGGCATTGAGGATGTCTGTAAGAGGGAAGAAGATTCTGTTACTGTTCTTGGCTGTGGCACCAAACCTCTTGTTAGTATACAGAATACTGCTGCCACATTATGTCTTTAAAAAAGCTTCAGCCCCCAAATACACTCTAGGCCATAAGGAATGTGATCATAAAGCCCATTAGGGAACAAAAACATGTAAGGACAGGAGTCCCCAGTGTCGTCTTTGACCTAATGTTTGTCAGCAGAATAGGACAAATGTTTTCACTTAAGACCCACACCTCCTCATACTTACTCAACAGATGAGTGTGGCTGCTTTAGGGCCCTTTCAAAATGGGGATTTCTTTTTTTTTTTTCTTTCTTTTTTCTTTTTTTATTATGTTCAATTAGCCACTACATAGTACATTGTTAGTTTTTGATGATGTATTGTTCAATGAGTCATTAGTTGTACATAACACTCAGTGCTGTGCCTGGGTGGCTCAGTTGGTTAAGCATCTGCCTCTGGCTCATGTCATGATCCCAGGGTCCTGGGATCAAGCCCTATGTCAGACTCCCTGCTCAGCAGGGGAGTCTGCTTCTCCCTCTCCCTCTGCCCCTCCCCCTGCTTATACTCTCTCTTCCTCCCACTCTCAAATAAATAAATAAAATCTTAAAAAAAAAAAAAACCCAAAACACTCAGTGCTCATCACAACACGTGCCCTCCTCAATTCCCACTTCCCTCCCCTCTGAAACCCTCAGTTTGTTTCTCAGAGTCTATAGTCTCTCATGGTTTGTCTCCCTCTCTGATTTTTCCCCCTTCAGTTTTTCTCCCCTTCCCCTATGGTCCTCTGTGCTATTCCTTATGTTCCACGTATGAGTGAAATCATACAGTTTTTCTCCCCTTCCCCTATGGTCCTCTGTGCTATTCCTTATGTTCCACGTATGAGTGAAATCATACAATAAGTGTCTTTCTCTGCTTGACTTATTTTACTTAACATAATCCCCTCTAGTTCCATTCATGTTGATGCTAGTGGTGGGTAGTCATCCTTTCTGCTGGCTGAGTAGTATTACATTCTATATATGGACCACATCTTTAACCATTTGTCTGTTGAAGGGCATCTCATCTCCTTCTGCAGTTTGGCTATTGTGGACATTGCTGCTATGAACATTGGGATGCATGTGCCCTTTCTTTTCACTACATCTGTATCTTTGTGATAACTACCTAGTAGTCCATTGCTGGGTCATAGGGTAGCTCTATTTTTAACTTCTTGAGGAACCTCCATACTGTTTTCCAGAGTGGCTGCACCAGCTTACATTCCCATTAACAGTTTAAGAGGGTTCCCTTTCTCCACATCTTCACCAACATTTGTGGTTTGCTGTCTCATTAATTTTTGCCATACTAACTGATGTTAAAGGTGGTATCTCTTTGTGTTTTTGATTTGTTTTTCCCTGATAGCTAGTGATAATGAGCATTTTTTCCTGTGTCTGTTAGTCATCTGTATGTCTTCTTTGGGAAGTGTCTGTTCATGTCTTCTGCTCATTTTTTGACTGGATTATTTGTTTTTGAGTGTTGAGCTTGAGAAGTTCTTTATAGATCCTGGATACCAACCTTTTATGTTTAATGTCATTTGCAAGTATCTTCTCCCATTCTGTGGGTTGCCTCTTAGTTTTGTTGACTGTTTCCTTTGCTGTGCGAAACATTTTTTTATTTTGATGAAAGTTCAAAATGGGGATTTCTAATTAGGTTTTGTGTGGGTCTCACAGAAAAAATAATCAGGAATGTGCACTGACAAGCTTTAATAGAGAGAACGAAGGTCTCAGTGCCTGCCCCTGTAGGAAGTAACTGTGACATAGTCAAGGTACTTGACACAAAAAGGGGCCCGTATTAGAAACTGGCTCAGAGTCCTGCACAGTTGGGAAAAGTTACATTTTCAGCAAGGGCCAGAAGAGAGGAATGCCTTTGCTCCGAAACCCATTTTGAGGAGCTCAAATAGACAAAATATAAGACGAAAGAGTGTCAAATGAGGAATGGATACCAGGACAGTGAATTCTGTTCTTTCTGACATTTTATTTGTCTTGTGTTTCCTTTCATGGTGCTTCAGCTACTTGAATTATTGAATGTAGAAGAGGGGCCAGGAGCCAGGGACAGTAATGCTGTGTTATAGGACTTAGCCTGTATCAAATGCCTTAATCCATCCCTGCTTTCCATTATACTGATTTTGTGCTTTCATGATTTTTAGTGCTTTAGTGATTTCGTTTTTCCTTTTTATTTATTTATTTATTTATTATTATTATTTTTAAAGATTTTATTTATTTATTTGACAGATAGAGAGACACACAAGTAAGGCAGAGCAGCAGGCAGAGAGAAGTGGCGGTGGGGCGCAGGCTCCCTGTTGAGCAGAGAGCCTAATGTGGGGCTTGATCCCAGGACCCTGAGATCCTGACCCAAGCCAAAGGCAGAGGCTTAACCCACTGAGCAACCCAGGCGCCCCTGTTTTTCCTTTTTAAATTTTGCTTTCTCCACCCGAAGGATTTCAGAAGACAGACCTCTGTATTATTTTGAAAAAAAGTGCTTTCAGAAGTTTTATTAGGGTAAGAAATGGCTGTGGCTGGCTAGGTAGGTGATAGTTTGTAATAAAAAAAATGCAGGTGTTAAAGTGATATCTAAATTACGGTTTTAAAAATTCCTAAGATGATAATGATGATGATGATGATGATGATGATAATGATTTTTAGATTTTATTTATTTGACAGAGAGACAGTGAGAGAGGGAACACAAGCAGAGGGAGTGGGAGAGGGCGAAACAGGCTTCCTGCTGAGCAGGGAGTCTGATGTGGGACTCGATCCCAAAACTCTGGGATCATGACCTGAGCCAAAGGCAGATGCTTAACAAGTGGGCCACCCAGGCACTCAGAAATTCCTAAGATATAATAAGTCATTTGTTTGAAACATTTATAATTTATATAAGCAACATCCTTTCCAAGATAAGGAATATGGTTCTTCACTTTAGATATTTTACCTTGCAGTCACACAGCGAATCTCAGAGGGAAAGCTGGAGGAAAAGACAATCTTGGCAGGATGCGTTGTCTCTGTTTAGAGCTTGGGCAAGGCCATTCCCGATCTAGCATTCAGAGTCTCACAAACAATAGGCCAAAAGTTGCATAGAATGCCTGAGGATTAAATTTAGCTGTCAAATGTAGGTCGAACATCTAAACCAAGTTTTCTCATCCTTAACACTACCGACATTTTGGTTTAAAAAATTCTTTGTCGTGGGTGGCTGATCTGTGAATTGTAGGTTGTGAATGACAGTTGCACAATCCTCTCACTTCCTTATCTCTGCCCAAGTCATGACAATCAGAATATATGTATGTTGCCAAATGAGACCCTGGAGAGTAGGGCACCCTCCCTCCACACATTGAGAGTCACTGGCCTAAACAATATGAATACACCATGGCAGGAAGAATAGAAATGTTATATGGTCCGATGTTTGCTTTACTGAGGAATCAATTATTCTCAATATACATTCCAATTATATGAGACTAAAATTCAGAGACTACCTTCCAGATATTAATTGAGGATGAAGGGACCAGCCCAATCTTGCTCCTTTCATGTGTAGTTGCTTTTTGCCACAGAGCTCAAAAGGAAAATGGTTTAAAATGACCTAGGTAAGAAAGAATTTATGTTCCAAGATCTTCCATGAACAAATAATGTATAGCTCACAAATACCTACTTACCTACTTACACTTCAGGGAAAATGAAATAGATGTACTTTCCCCTACTTCTTCCCCACAGCTAAGTTCATTGTATTTAAGATGAATATGAGAATACTACAAAAGGTGGAGAGAAGAAGACAGACTGTTTAGGGACTTCCTAAACAGTCTGTCTAGGGACTGTTTAGGGACTGTTAGGGTTCCAAGGAATCACATACTGATGCTTTCTTGGGCTTTCTTTTTTCCAACTATCCTCTAGACTTGGAGATAAAGAAGCTGGCAAACTAGGAATGCCAATGGATACAGAAAAAGCTCCAGTGAAGGGCAGCTGTCTTTAGCCAAGTGATCAAGAAAGGGACAGACTAGAAAGACAAAACTTTTAGGCAATAACTGTGCTACTCAAGCCAGAAACAGCAGGAAAAAAAAAAAAATCTATGGCCCCATCTCAACCCCCCACCAGCCAAGGCTGAATGGGGATCCTGGACTGTTAGTCTCACCAGACTGTAACACGTTACCCCAGACTTCTCCCCACTGAGGTGGTGTCAGTGGAAAGCTAAGACTTTCAACACTGCTCAGCAGTAAAGAGGCTACCCTCTCCACTTTCCCTGTATCGCTGGAGTCCATGTGGGGAACAGTAATGTGATAACCCTATCCCTTACAACTAGGATGGTGGCAGTAGAGGCCTAGTGGGAGCCAAGAACTCCTACTCCCACTCAGCAATAACAAGGAAGCCCCCACCCCTGGTGTCAAGAGAGACCAAGTTGGAGCCTAGACTACTACCTCTACCTGGTAGTAATACCCTCCCCCAACTACCCCTACTAGAACAATGCCATAGGAAGCCGGCTAAAATAGGAAGTTTAAAAGATCCAGACTCTCATGATACCCAAATGTCTAGGTTTCAGTAGAAAATCACTTGTCATGCTAAGAACCAGGAATATCTTGACTTGAAAGAAAGAAAGATACTTAATAGATGCCAGCATTGAAATGACAGAGATGTTAGAATTATCTGACAAAGATTTTAAAATGACCCTCAAAAAGAATGCTTCATTAAGCAATGTAAGCACACTTGAAACAGTGAAAAAATAGAAAGAGTTAACAGGGAAATGGAAATGAAATCAAAGATACAAAGAGGAACCAAAGAAATTTTTAAAGATTTATTTATTTATTTATTTATTTGAGAGACAGAGGGAGTGTGTGTGAGTGTGTTCATGTGAGTAGGGGAAGGGGCAAAAGAAGAAGAGGAAAAGAATCCCAAACAGACTCTGCTCTGAGCATGGATCCTAATGCAGGGCTTGATCCCACAACGTGGAGATCATGACCTAAGCTGAAACCAAGAGTCACACTGAGCTACCCAGGTGCCGATTAAAGGAAATTTTTAGAACTGAAAATATAATAAATGAAATAAAATCCCAGTTGATGGCTAAACAGCTGAATGGAGAGGACAGAGAAAAGAAATAGTGAATTTGAAGATGGAACAATACAACCTACTCAATCTGAACAACAAAGACAGTAGATCAAGGGAAAAAAAATGTATAAAACCTGAGGGACTTATGGGGCTATCACAGAAGATCTAACTTTATGTCATCAAGGGCCTGGAAACTGAGTGATCCCCAAACCAAAGAAACCCAAAAGAATCCACACCAAAATAGAAAAGTCAAACCTCTGAAAATTAAAGAAAACAATAAAGCCTTTAAAGCAGTGAGATACAGTGTGTTACCTATGGAGGAAAACAACTTGAGTGAAAATGGATTTCTCATTAGAAACTATGGAGGCCAGAAGGAATAAGCACAATATTTTTCAAGTGCTGAAAGAAAAGCACTGTATATCCAGAATTCTGTACCAGTGAAATTATTTTTCAAGAATTGAAGGGGAAATCAAGACATTCTCAGAGAATTTGTCAATAGCAGTTGTACCTTAATGCCTAAAATTAGTTATCTAAAAAGAAAGGAAATTATTAGAAAAAAGGACACCAGGAAGGAATAACATAATAAACAAAAACTTTGGCTAAATGCAACAGATTTTCCTTCTCCTCTTGAGCTTTCTAAATTGTGTTTAATGGTTGATGCTAAAATTATAACACTGTCTGATGTGGTTCTAAATGTATGTAGAGGAAATTTAAGACAATTATAAACAGGGAAGGGTAAACAGAAATAAAGGGAGATAACATTTCTATGCTTCACTCTAACTGGAAAATGACAATACCAGTAGACTGTGGTTAAGTTATGAATACATATAATATAATGCCTAGAGCAGTGACTCAAAAACTACAGATTCACTAAAAAAACACTATAGATAAGTCAAAATAGAATCATAAAAACTGTTAACTCATAAGAAGGCAGGTAAAAAACAGAGAAGTGAAAAACAGAAAAAAGAAAACAAAAAATAAAGTGACCACTTTAAATTCTAGCATATTGATAATTACAGTAAATGTAAGTTGTTTAAATATACCGATTGAAAGACAAAAAATGGCAAGTGATTAAATACATAACCCAACTATATATTGTCTACAAGAAACTTACTTCAATATAATGATATAGGCGGGTTGAAAAGAAAAGATGAAAAGAAATGTATTGTGCACACATTAATTAAAAGTAAGCAGGAGTGGCTATATTAAGTTCAGATAAAGTGGACTTCAGAACAAAGAAAATTACCAGAGACAAAGAGGGGATTATAATACAGTAAAAGGGCCAATACATCAAGAAAACAAAGCAATCCTAAATATGTATGCACCAAATAATAAAGTTGAAACATATATGAAATAAAAACTGAAAGGAGAAATAGGAAAATCTACGATTATAGTTGAAGACTTCAACATCCTTCTTTTAACGATTGGAAGAAAAACTAGATAGAAATTCCCCCAAGAATATAGAAGAACT
Organism: Martes martes; assembly: GCF_963455335.1. Classification (NCBI taxonomy): domain Eukaryota; kingdom Metazoa; phylum Chordata; class Mammalia; order Carnivora; family Mustelidae; genus Martes; species Martes martes. The sequence goes on from NC_137894.1 coordinate 85,568,538, forward strand.
CAACAATACTAGTACCATCAGGATCTACTCAATATTTATAGAACACTGCACCCAACAAAAATAGATTACACATTCTTGTCAACTGTCCATGGAACATACACTAAGACCGTATGTATCTGGAGCATAGAAATGAGCTTAAATACATTTAAAAGCTGAAATCATACAGTGTCTTCTTTGACCATAATGGAACAAAACTAGAAATTAATACCAGAACAATAATGGGAGAATCTCCACACACTTGGAAACTAAACAATACAGTTTTAAACGATCCATGGATCAATAAGGAAGTCTTAGCAAAAAAAAAAAAAAAAAAAAAGATATTGAACCAAGTGAAAATAAAAATGCAACATGTCAGAATTTGTGGGACACAGTCAAAGCAGTGCATTTATCCACTGAAATGAAAACTTATATTCAAATAAAAATCCAAGATGAATGTTCATAGCAGATTTTATTATTTAATAACCAAAACCAAGGAACAAACCAGATGTCTTTCATGGAGTAAATGGATATATTAATTAGCAATAAAAAGAAATGAAGTATTGATACCTGCAGCAACTTGGATGAATCTCCAGAAAATTATGCTGAGGCAACAAACAAACCAACAAAAAATCAACAATAACAAAACCCCAACAACAACAAAAACAACAATGAAAAATCTCTAAACATTAGATACTGTAAAATTCCATTTATATAACATTCTTAGAAGGACAAAATTATAGGAATGGAGAACAGATTTGTGGGGCACCTGGGTGGCTCAGTGGGTTAAGTCTCTGCCTTCGGCTCAGGTCATGATCCCAGGGTCCTGGGATCAAGCCCCGCATGGGGCTCTCTGCTCAGCGGGGAGCCTGCTTCCTCCTCTCTCTCTGCCTGCTTCTCTGCCTACTTGTGATCTCCGTCTGTCAAGTGAATAAGTAAAATCTTTCAAAAAAAAAAAAAGGGAGAACAGATTTGTGGTTGCCAGGGGATAAGGAGAGGCTTGGGGTAGGGGAAGGTAGGAGGTAAGTGTTTGTGGCTTGAGAAAAGCAAGATGAGAAATTCTTGTGGTAATGAAAATATGTGTGTCTTGACTGTATCATTGTCAGTGTTCTGGTTGTGATACTGTATTATAGTTTTGCAACATATTACCATGCAGGCAAGGCAGGCGAAGAGTAAGGATATTTCTATATTATTTGCAACAGTGAATATGAGTCTGAAGTTATCTCAAAATAAAAACTTAAACATGTTATCAGATTCTTTATAAAAATGTGTTTCTTTTTATAAGTTATAAGAAGAAACACAAGGAAGCAATATATTCCCTTTTAAGCCCTCTTTAGCTCCCCATAGTAACCAATGCTTATTGTTGTTTATCCTTCTACACTTATCTTAATAGTTTAGTACAAACGTATACATACATGCACACTGGGTTTTTTCTTTATGAAGATAAGGACATATGGTATACATTATTTTGCCACATACTCTGTGACACATGTTAATATGTATAGCTTCTAAGTTCCTTTAAAGAGCTGCTTATTATTTCATAATATTTAAACATTTTCTTGCCTCCTTGCTTTTCAAATTCTATTTTTCCCTATCCTAGGAATAAATTTTTGTTCATTGGAGGTATAAATTAGGGAACCTACCAGGATCTGGGCCAAGAAAAGCAATTTATATTGTTTGAATGACATAATACAATTGGGAGGGACTAATTTGGACAAATCTTTTCTATTCAAAATGACAGACACATTTATTACATTTTTCTCTTACACATTCTCTTTGTGCAGTACTTTCTGTCCTCATAGACATAACAGCTTAAGCTAGTACAAATGAAATAATGATTAAGAGGTTTCTTGGTTTACACCTTTTTTTCTGTGAAGTTTTAAAATCTCAGATAACACTTGGGTACTTTCAATAAATACCAAATGCTTAGGTATTTAATTTACATTCATTTTTAGAAGATGGAAAATACTAAATTAGTTTTTGAAGGAAAATTCCTATTCCTTTAGTCAGTTTGATTACAGTAATGATTTTGAACCAACTTAGGAGTTATTCCTTCGAAATAAACTTATTCTTTCTGGATATAAGTGAAGTTTATTTTCCATGAGGATTTTCTTTCAAGATTGAAATATGAAGTTTTTTGAAAAATGAAATGCTAATTTATTGTAGAATTCAGATGTTATTTTCTGATTCTTAGCACAGATGCCTCTCAGTAATATTTTTTTCTTTTGCCTGTTTGTATAATAATGTCCCTTAATTTAGACCATACAGGACAAATGCATTTGAATCTTGAAAGTGATCCATTTTCATATATACCAGGGTTTAAGGACGTGTGAGGAAAAGTGAAGAAGTTTTAAATAAGTTGGCAAAATAATTGCCTTTTCTTGCTATTTCATGTATAATCATTTGGATATTTAGGATAAAAGTATTTCCCCTCTGTAGATTGTTATTTCAATACAAAACTCAATTTAAAATTTTGATTTCCTAATGTAGGCCTTTTTAATGCTTTACAATTTTAAGGACTGGTTCAGGAGCTTAGACTCTCTTTCAGTAGGAGGTGGGATGGACACTCTCTGAAAAATTGCACATTTAAAATCCAGCACTAATTGCCCCCTTAATATTGTAGAGTTCTAGTCCACTTACAGGGTAGTTCTTGGGATGCCTGGGTGGCTCAGTTGGTTAAGCCGCTGCCTTCGGCTCAGGTCATGATCCCAGCGTCCTGGGATCGAGTCCCACATCGGGCTCCTTGCTCCGCAGGGAGCCTGCTTCTCCCTCTGCCTCTCTGTCTGCCTGTACTCACTCTCTCTCTGACAAATAAATAAAATCTTTAAAAAAAGGTAATTCTTGTGATATCTTCAAGTCATGATTTTCATCTATTTTGTGTAAAATGAGAGGAAAGAATTTATATAATTTTAAATGGTTTTTTTGAAATTTGATGTTGATATCAGGGCTTAGCATAATATGGCTGCCTTGACAGAAAATTGAGCCAACTGAATAGCTCAGTTAAGTTATATTAACTTATCATACATGGAAGCCATTTATTTTTTGTTACTGAGAAGTGTAGTGTTTTGTTGTGATGTAAGCCCATTATTCTGTATTTATAAACAGCCTCAACCTAGGCAGCTGTATTCTTTACAATCCTTGTTTTAAAGCACAAACATTTGGGTTTTAAGGATGGGTAGATAATAGTTTTGACAGTAAAATCAAAACCTTGGGAACTATCAAACCACAATCATGTCTGAACATCTCTCATCCCAAATCAAGGCAGCCTAATAGACTGTGTAGCACATTATCTAGTTGTACTGAATATATATATATATGTGTGTGTGTGTGTGTGTGTGTGTGTGTATATTTATGTGTGTATATATATATTTAATTTCAGAGGGATATTATTTTATAAGTACCTGGTTTTAAATATATTTTAAATATATTTATATATTCAAATATATATATTTCATTTCAGAGGGATATTATTCTATAAGTACCTGGTTTCCCTAGTCCCCTGCAAAATGCACTGAATCTTTGTCCCACCATAGTGGAAAAGGATGGCTTGACAAAATTTGTCGTATTTATTATCTTTATTTCTTTGTTAGTTCTTAGGAGCACAACAGAAAAAGGTTAAATTTTTAGTTTATTGCATTGCAACTGAAAATAATATATTCTCATTTAATAGATTTTCTCTGACATGTTTTACTTTGTGTTTTTATTTTATGGAAAAGAACTTTCAGAGTCTTGGTGATAAACTTTTCCATAGTGTTTCCTTACCTTCATTTTTCAGTAAAATAGTGTTTGGAGCTTGAAGACAACCTAATTAACGATGTATTTTAGATAACAAAACTGAGACCCAATGAGAGCAAGTGACTGTTGCAAGGCCATATAGCTAATTAGCATAGTTGAGACTGGATCCCTTAGTTCTGCCAGGCAGACAAGAATTGTTTTTATTCTTACTATGTCATGTTGATGGCACTTCCTTTCTCTCTTTCCCCACATTGGTCCCTTCTTTTTTTCCTTCACTATTATAAGGCCTAGACCCCAGGTATCCAGAATCTTTTTTCACCATGACTTCTCCCTTCTTGGATTTCTGTGATGAATACATCAGTGGGAGGACCATTACACTCTCATGTTCAGGAATGGTCACCCTTGTGACTTCTGAATGTAGCACATTTAGATCAAGAAGCAAGGATTTGCTGCTCACAGAGCCCTGTGGTGATGGTAGAGATGGTGACGGTGGGATGGGGCTCAGGATGTGCACCTATGATTCATATTGAGTCATCACATTAAAGGATAGAGGGGGGTAAATTACAGGTCACACACACACACACACAGATTGAACCACTTCTCCTTCATCTTATTAGCTGTATTTTATTTTATTTATTTTATTTTTAACTCTTTGAGCTATTCTCAAAGTGAAAAATACCCTCAGATACTTTCTCTTCTTAGCCCAGTGGGCATAGGTGGAGTCCCATCCTTTTGGGGAACGTTTTACATATTTGAAATTTTATTATCTGTGGTGGTTTGGCATCTCGTTGAGAACCCTTGACTTGAGAGAATGAAGTGTGTCAGTTGCCTTACCAGGAATTCCCTTAAAAGCCAGGACAGAGAGCTGATGTTTTGGATATTATCTACGTAGGGATGTAGGAGTGCCATGATCACGTGATTAAGTATTAATTGGCATACTGGTCATCAAATTTGACCAGTCTTGATAATAAGTAAAATCCCCTTGCACCCTCCACCCCTTCTGCATCTTTTAAATTGGTAGTCTGTCTTTTCTGTAGATCTCACAGGTAATGCAGTAAATAAAATTCCTATTCTTTGCTTGACTTACTGCAAATTTATTAGGCACACAAGAGAAGATTATGATAAAGCTAGACTTCATCATTTCAGCCAGATTTCTCCTCAAGAACATCTCCAGTCTCAAGCTCTTCATCTCTTAATCATTTGAAATAAGGTTCTGAAGAAATGAAAGATTGAGACAGCTGAGACAATTTTCATCGTTCTGATTTCGTTATGCTGTTGAGACCTGCCTAGGTGTACAGTCTTTGACAATTATTACTTTGGAAAGTGATTATTAAACAGTTCACTAAATTATGGCTTTTTATGCGTGACTATTCTGTTGCTCTTTAGGGTTAAGTGAAAAAGCTTATTAAATATCCATTTACAATGGAATCTTTGAAAGTGCTAAATGGAATGCATAATTCATATAGGCTGTCACCAGTACAATGCCGAATTAGTTTAGCCAAATATCAAGTAACAAGGAAATGGGAATAAGTAGCAGTCCTAATAGAACTTATTCTGGGCAGCTAATGGGTAAAGATAAGCAGAAAACCCCAAATAATAGTGATGTAGATAAGATGGAAGTTTCTTTCTTCCTTATAAAATGTCATGTAAAAGGTAACATAGGACTGATATGTTGTTCTGCAGAGTCAGGAATCCTACCAGCCATCCTATAGCTTCACTGACTGTGACCCTCATTACTAAGGTCATCTCAGGGTCCAGTGTGGCAGCTGTGGCCATCGCATCTGCATTCCAGTCAGCCGAAAGGTGTAAATTAAATAAGAACGTAGCCACATGACCACATCTAGCTACGAAAAAAAGGACGAGAAATGAAGTCACTATTCTGGGCAGCTGTATACCAAGATTCACATACTACTACTAGGGAAGAGGATGAGAGAGGTATTGGGGCAGTTTCTGCCATAGTCTGTATGTAGATGTGCCTTTTATGGAGACTTTATCTTTCCAACAAAGTCTTACTGAGCAGCTGCAGTGTTTAGCATTGTAGTAGGCACTAAGAATTTGAAGTTTTTATTTGTGACCCAATTTTTAGCTTTAAGCAGTTAGGTAACATAACAAGAGAACTAGCTGACAATGAAAAATGGTGGAGAAAGCCTTAGGATTGCAGTTTGATAACCTTGATAGGGATTCTTGGTTTGTAATTTATTTGTTTCTTAAAATTATTGGCATGTGAGTTTTCTCATCCCTGCACTTAGAGTTTATGCTTGCCTTATAATACTGTGGAAGTAAAATGACCTTAAATAAGACAACGCATGTTAAATATGCTACATTTAAAAAAAAGATTTTATTTATTTATTTGACAGAGGTCACAAGTAGGCAAAGAGGCAGGCAGAGAGAGAGAAGGGGAAGGAGGCTCCCCGCTGAGGAGAGAGCCCGATGCGGGGCTTGATCCCAGGACCCTGGGATCATGACCTGAGCAGAAGGAAGAGGCTCTAACCCAATGAGCCGCCTAGGCGCCCCAATATGCTGCATTTTAAAAAAGGTTTTAGTGTATACTTTCACATTGTCTTTCAGTAAGGTTGAACCACCTAAATTCCCACCTATCTGTTTTCCTACAGCCCACAGCTGCCATATGTTTTTGAGTCTATACTAATTTGAAAGGCCAATGCCTTCCCAATACTTTTCAGTTGTGGGAAACTTTCTTTAAATGAAATATTCAATGAATGTTAAATATCCCAAGCATTTACTATCGTGGCAGCAGCATCTCAGTTGAGAATGAGGGACCTGGAACCTACCTGCTTGATCCAGGCTCACATCAGCACACTCTTTGTCCATGAAGACATTTGTCTTTCCATTCAGTTTTATTGGGTGCCTGTACCAGACATGGGGAAACAGCAATGAAAAAATGAAGTTCCTGCATTCTTGGAGTTTATGTTTTAGAGAGAGGAGATAGAGAATAAACAAATCACTAATGTCTCAGATGGCGATAAGTGACATAAAAAAGAATAATGCTGGATAGGAGAGAGAGAGAGTGATGAGGTGGAGAGATATTTAAATCAGATGGTCAGGAAAGGACATCTGAGCAGAGGTCTTGAAAGAATGGAGCAAGTAGTGCAATTCCTATAAAGGGAAAGATGATGCCAAGCAGAGGGAAGAAACGTTGCAAATCTCCAAGGGAAGAATGTTCTTGTGGAGTTTGAATGGGGCTGTGAATGGGGGTATGGTAGGAGATAAAGTCAGGGAGGTCGCCCAGAGCCCAGTCAGCCAGGACAGTGGTTCTCGATACTACCAGACTCAGTGCTCCTTTCTTATTGTATATAAGTTGCATATATTTTGCCCTTTTGACTATCCTGAAATAAAATTCATAGATAATTATCATCTCCTGTCGCATGTAACATCAAGCATTGATATAATGCCCTGTTTGTAACATAAAGAAAAAAATGAGAGTAATTTATTATTGAATCCTAATTATAAACTACTCTGGAAGATACAATGAAGTTGTTAGCTGCTTTTGTCTACTGATAATGAATGTGCTCTCGATAAGGATATAAGCACCTATAATGTATAAGGAGGACAGGCAAATGAAAACACAGTGCGGGTGGCACTAGCATACGTGTTAGGATAAAAAATAGCAGATTAGGCTTTTGTGTATATGATAGAAGAAAATGGGAAATGACAAGTAAAATAGGGATGCATGTTAAGACCAATTAAGGACTTCTGAAATGGAGAAAGTGAGCTAAGCCTCTTCATAAGGATAGTGTAAAATAAATCCCTATTTCAACATGGAATGAGGTGAAAAAGTATCAAGTGCTCCCCTCCCCCCCATATCTTCCAACTTGAAATCTCCACATATGTCAGAATACCTTCAGTCTTTGGAACTTAAAAAGACCTTGGAAGCCATGTCCTTTGATAGATGATGAGACTAGAGAAAAAAGAGTGATCCAAGAGGGTATGGAGAAACAGACCTCTGTAAACAATCTGAGAGCAAAACAAAACTAAATAACTTTAATATGTAATTTTCCTGACAAATTTATAATTTTGCTGAAACATTTAAAAATCATACACATTGGCAATAATGTAGTTCAAACTTTTCCCTTTTTTTTTTTTTTTAAAGATTTATTTATTTATTTGACACAGAGAGATCACAAATAGGCAGAGAGGCAGGAAGAGAGAGAGGGCGAAGCAGGCTTCCTGCCGAGCAGAGAGCCTGATGCTGGGCTTGATCCCAGGACCCTGAGACCATGACCTGAGCTGAAGGCAGAGGCTGAACCCACTGAGCCACCTAGGCATCCCACGAATTCTGATTTCTTCTTTCAAGACTAAATACTACTTGAGACAAAGCCTGTTTCTCAACGTTTTAAGGGTTTCAGTTTATGTTTAGTGCATGTTTGCCTTATTCTGACATTAGCATAATAGAAATTTTCTTACTCGGTGTTGTCAGACTAGGACTAAAATAATAACTGAGGGCGCCTGGGTGGCTCAGTTGTTTAAGCAACTGCTTTCAGCTCGGGTCATGATCCTGGAGTCCTGGGATCGAGTCCGGCATCAGGCTCCCAGCTCCACAGGGAGTCTTCTTCCTCTGACTTTCTCCCCTCTCATGCTCTCTCTCACTCTCTCTCTCTTAAATAAATAAAATCTTAAAAAAAAAATTGAAAAACACAGCTCTAGCATAGAATCATGGTTTAATATTTTATTTTACCTTGAAATATTTATTTAAATTCAATTAGTTAACATATAATGTATTACTGGTTTCAGAGGTGGAGGTCAGTGATTCATCAGTCTTATATAATACCCCATGCTCATTACATCATGTAATGAGGGTTAACTCTGAGCCACCCAGGCACTCCAAAAACTTTTCCTTTATAATATTCATCATTCCTGTGTTTCACATGTGTCTGCTTTATTGTGTTTCGTTCTAAGTTAATGGCACGGATTTCATATATCCTCTATTGAAATCTGCAGACAACTGCTACCAACCCAGAATGAAGCAGGTGTGTTGTTTTGGTGGGTAAACTGCTAGCGCAGTGGCCTTGGTTGAATTGGTACTCTAAGATAGCAAGGAACTCTTGTTGAATTTCTGAAGAAGACAAAGTAGTCTTCCCTCTGTTCACACAGTAGTTGCATTCCTAGAAAGTACAGTATGGGTTAAATGAGGGGGGATATTTTATATTTAAGCATATAAAATGAAATTAGTTCCTGGTCTCAGACATTTGTAAAATGTCTTTCACCCATATGAAAGCCTTTTAAGACATTTGATATTCAAGCTGATGTGGGATATTTCTTTGTTCTGTGGAACCGTCCCAGGAAGTACAGGATGTCTAATATACCCTAGGTCCTTCCTTTCTTGCCCACTAAATAAATGCCAGTAGCATGTTCCCAACGTAACAACCAAAAATGCTGCCCTCTCCCCCCAGGCAATTTCTTAATGTTCCCTAGGGAGCAGTACTGTCCCTGCTGAGAATTACTGATGTGTCGTCTTGTAGCCCTGATAAGAACTTTGGATTTCACTCTGAGTGATGTGGAGAACATTGGAGGGTTTTGAGCAGAGGGTTTTAAAATTAGCATCTACCTTCTGTGTGGACAATGGATTTTACGGGAAGGAAGGAAGACCAGTTAGGCATGTATTATGTTCATCCAGGTGAGAGATGATGGTGGCTTGGGCCAACAATAGTGATAAGGAGACGAGAAATAGTCTGATTCAGCATACATTTTGATGGTTGCTTATGAGTTGTGTGTGTGTGTATGGAGAAAGAAATCAAGAATGATCCCATCATTTTTGGTGGCTATAGCTAACATAGAATATAGTTTGTTTGTTTGTTTGTTTGTTTCTAAGATGGTGAAGACCATAGGTAAGCCAGGTTGTGGGGTTCATTTTGGACATGTTAAGTTTCAGATGCCTAATATAGTTTCAAGTGGAGATATTAGTCAGGCATTTAGTTATAATTCTAGAGTTGAGTGGGGAAGTTAGGGCTAGAAAGATTGAAGTAATCAGTGACAACACGGTGTTTAAAATTCATTAAACTGAAAGAGAGGTCCAAGAGGAAGAGTGTAGCTGGAAAGGAGGATAAATCTATGGATCAATGGACGCCTGGGTGGCTCAGTTGGTTAAGCGGCTGCCTTCGGCTCAGGTCATGATCCCAGGGTCCTGGGATCGAGTCCCACATCGGGCTCCTTGCTCAGCAGGGAGCCTGCTTCTCCCTCTGCCTCTGCCTGCCTCTCTGTCTGCCTCTCTGTCTGCCTGTGCTCACTCTCTCTGACAAATAAATAAATAAAATCTTAAAAAAAAAAAAATCTATGGAGCAGGAGCCTGGGGCACATCGTTGTTTAGAGACAGAGGGAAGAGATAGAGTGAACCAAAGGAACTGAGAAGAAAAGCTAGGTGTGGAAGTACAAGTAGGGGAAGATGTTTGGTGATTTGGAAACCATGTGCAGAAAGTATTTCTAGAAGGATGTGATAACTGTGTCAAATCCTGCTAAATCAAGTAAGATGAGGACTTCTAAGGTGTAACCATAGTGTTATAATATTTAACTTCACATGCATACCTATGTTATAGATTTTATTACTTTTGTGAATGAGATGTTTTTTTTCTATTTACATTTTCAAATTGCTTATTACCATATTGGGTTTAATGCATTGACCATTTATATTATAATCTCTCTGAACTCTCCTATCTGTTCCAATAGTTAGCCTGTAGAATTTCTTGTTTAAGAAAATTTGTGCTGATAAAAGTGGTGGTAGTGAGCATCCCTGTTTTATTCCTGGATTTAAAGCAAAGGCTTGGTGGGGCGCCTCGGTGGCTCAGTGGGTTAAAACCTCTGCCTTTGGCTCAGGTCGTGATCCCAGGGTCCTGGGATCAAGCCCCACATCAGGGGGTCTCTGCTCAGTGGGGAGACTGCTTCCCCCACTCTCTCTCTGCCTGCCTCTCTGCCTACTTGTGATCTCTGTCTGTCAAATAAATAAATAAAATCTTAAAAAAAATTGAAAAAAACAAAGGCTTGGTTCTTAATTTCACCACTAAGTATGATGTTTATTATAGCTTTTTGATAGATTTCTTTATTAGGTTCACTTCCTTTCTCAGTTTGCTAAGAATTTTTAAGTAATCAATGAGTGTTGAATTTCGTTGAATTCTTCTGCTTCTTAAATCTATTGTCATAATTTTGATCCATCTGAACTGTCCCTGCAATCTGAGAGAAGTGTTTTTGGTTATGTTACAGTATGTTTTTATATATTGAGGATTTCTAATAGGGTTTTTGGGTTTGTGTCTATACATGAGATTGGTGTATACCATTTTTTTCTTCTAATGTGCTTGTACATTTTTTTTTTTTTTTTTTTTTTTGGTGCTTGTTCATTTTTGGTATCAAGGTTGTGCCAACCACTAAAACTGGACTCTTTCTTTTTCTGTTCCCTAAAAATAGTTTGTATAAACTTGTTTTGTGCCTTGAAAGTTTGGTAATTTTCATCTGTTATGTTGGTAGGCTGGTTACCTGAGTAAAGAGAGATTTTAAAAAATTATCTCAGTTTCTTTAATGATTATTAATTTTTTCAGGCTTTTGATCTCCTCTTACCCCTAGGTCAATTTTGTGACATGTATTTCCAGACAATAACTCTTTTTATCCAAGTTTTCCCACATTTATTGGCATGATGTTATTCATAGATTATTTCTTCTTATTCTTTGCTTAATCTTTTGGTTTAATAGCTGTGGAGTCTGTCTCAGTGGGTAATAGGCATGAATCTCAGTCTCCAAACACAGATGTGCAAGAAATATGTTTATTTCTCTAGAACTCAATTTAGTCTTTATTTGGAGTTCCCATTCCATCAGGACCACAGAAATTTGGTCTTAGGCAATTTGGGGATTCCCTTCTCTATCCCTGGGATATTTACAGAGTTCCTTAAGGTCATATGCCATGCTGACCTCTGTTGAATTATCCATACTTCCATCTGGAAGTCCACTTAGGTCTTGTTGGGAAAGGAAGTCTCGTGCATATAGTCTTTTGATCCTCACTTGGCCCATAAAAATGGGCCTTAGGCATGGAACACTTTTTTTTTTTTTAATTAAATTAAAATTTTTTCAGTGTTCCAAGATTCATTGTTTATGTACCACACCCAGTGCTCCACTGGAACACTTCTTTACCAAGAGATAAAGAGTACCTATAGCTAGTGCTGGGTTGGTAGCCTTTTGTGGAAATATGCTTTCCTGTTTCAGATTCAATGTGTGCTTCTTCGTTTTGCTTAGTATGAGTGTCATATGGCACCTGGCCAGTCCCTTTACTGTATGTGTCTCCTATAGGGAGAGGATGAGGCCCTTAATTCTGGATTACAGGAGGGGAGTGTGAAAGCCAGTGGGTTGGAAGTCTTGCATTGGCTGTTGGGAGGGACCTGCTGCCCAGGATGGACTGATGGCCACTACTAAAGCTGATCTTGCTCTGTGTCTTCTTTATGTAATATTGTTCCATCCTGAGCTGGACTGTGTTGTTTTCCAGTGTCTTTAATACCAAGATACAGCATTAAAATTATTTAGACTTCTATTCCTGGTGACAGGCAACAGATATCAGTTGTTCCATAGGTGTCCACTCCATTGCCAGTCCACATGGGTCCCTGCTAAGTTCCCTCTTGTTCCCATCTCTAGGGCTCCTTCAGTTCCCCCAGCTGTCCCACATGCGTTTGCCACTCTTGGACATACAGAAATCATTTTGCTAGTCTCAAGATTTGCTGGGGCCTGGTAAACTCTGCAAGGTTATGCAATGCTCCGTCTGCCTCAGCACTCCCACAGGGCCATTTCTTCTCTGGGATCTTGCTGCTTCTTGGAATCTCCATGGGAAATGGTCCCCAATTTTTTTTTCTCTCCATTTCCAAAATACTGTCCTTTTGCTTCCTAGGGGCTTAGCCATGGAGAGCTGAGTATGAGACCTCACAGGGTCACCCAGCAGCATCTATGTTTTCATCACCTCCGTACCAGCTTTCTCTGGCCCAGGACTTCAATTCATTTCTAGCTTCAGAGTGAGGATATATCACTCAAACAAACTCGTCTTATTTTCTACCAGATCAATTGTCATTGCTCAGTGTTCTTTGGTTCCAAAAGATTCTCAGGCTTTTGAAACCTGAAAGCCAGAAAAAGACTCTTGTTTTATCATTTTATGTTCTGGGATGGCACTTTTTACCTGAAGCCATGGGCCTAGAATGGCCAAGCTGAGTAAAGGGAGAATATTGGGAGTGTGGGTTGGAGGGAAACATCAGTGAATACTTCAAAACTATCTTTCCAGACCCTTAGTTGGACAGAAGAGGAGACAGTCTCAGAGAAATAACTGATTTGCCAAGGCCCCATACAGTTTGTGGTAGAGCAGAGAGACCGAACTCCAGATACACTAACTACTACTCTTGTGTTCTTTTTTCTTTTTAAAAAAGACTTTATTTACTTATTTGGGAGAGTGGGAGAGAGAGAGAGAGTGAGCATGAGCCGGGGAGGAGCAGAGGGAGAGGGAGAAGCAGACTCCGAGCTGAGTGAGGAGCCGAAAGCAGGGCTCGATCCTGCCAACCTGAGATCATGATCTGAGCTGAAACCAAGAGTCCGATGCTTATCCCTGAGCCACACAGATGCCCCTGAGCCATGCAAGTACCCCTCTTCTTGTGTTCTTTGATGTTTTAAGTTGTATAACAGTTATTTGAAACACATATGGAGTTTAAGTTCTGCAACCCAATATATATTTCACCTAGATTTTTTTTTTAAATTTGGGTATGGTTGACACAGAATGTTACATTAATTTTAGGTATACAAGATAGCAATTTGACAATTTTATATATTATGTTGTGTTCACAAGTATAGGTATCATGTCATCATACAATGCTGTTACAATACCATTGACTATAGTTTCTATGCTGTGCCTTTTATTCCATGACTTACTCATTCTGTAACTGGCCTGCATCTACTGTTTTGCCCAGTGCCCTTCTCTCCTCCCCTGCAGTACCTGTCAGTTTGTTCTCTATATTTATAACTCAAGTTCTGCTTTTTGCTTATTTATTCATGGTTTGTTTTGTTTTGATCCCATTTATGAGTGAAATCGTTTGGTATTTGCTTTTCTTAGTCTGACTTATTTCCCTTAACATAATGCCCTCTAGATCATGTTGTATCAAATGGCATGACCTCATCCTTTTTTATTGCTGTGTAATATTACATTGTATACACATGCGCATGCGCGAGCGCACGCACACACATATGCACACAACCCCACATCTTTCTCATCCATTTGCCTATTAATGGATACTTAGGTTGCTTCCATATCTTGGCTTATTGTCAATAATAATTATTGTCAATAATGCTGCAATTAACACAGCATACATATAACTTTTGAAATTAATGCTTTCATTTTCTTTGGGTAAATACTCAATAGTTACTTCACCTAGATTTTTAAATATGTTATAATTGCCATCATAAGGGTCCCTTAGCAAATGAGTCATTTTCTTAATAACTATGTGTTCGATCCTTTAAGGACAAATATGCTCTTGTTAATTTTTACTCTCTCAGAAGAAACCCTTTTATACTGTTTCCTTTTGCAAAAGCAGGAGTGACTTGTTCCTCCTTTCCTTCCAGTTACCTAGCTCAGGTGCTAAGCTGATTCTTTTTCTTGAGGACAAAGGATACCATGTTGGATGTCAGTTCCTTTCACTAGCCTATGATACAGTGATGCCCAAGGTCTTACTGGGTGAGTGAAGTGTTTGCCCTACACCTTATTTTCAGCTGTGCTTTGAGTTCTTTTGTTTTCTTTTTGTGATTTTTGTTTCCTCCTTCCCATTAGGCTGACAGCTGTCTCTGTTTTGCAGTCAGTATTTCAGTGTGTTGTAAGTAGCCCCTCTCCCACAGCTCTCTTTCTAATATCTTATTTCTATTCTGCCCTAGGCTTCGAAACTAGATAAATAAGCCTGGTAATATTGTTTGTAAAGTGAGAGTAAATAGCCTCCAAGGTAGGGCCTCAAAAGCTTTCCTATGGGAAAGTGTGTGAGCTTCCTCTGTGTGGGCCTTTGCTGACATCCCTTTTGCCTGCTCTAAGGCCTTTTTTGCTTATATCCTGCTTCCGGTCTGCTAGATCCGTGAGGTTGCAGGATGTCTGCAAGGTGAACAGGTGAGGAATAACTGCTTTTTTTTCTTTATTGATTCAGAGATAATGTAAAATTCAGAGATAATGTAAAAATATTTTACATTTGAATGAACCATATTCGTGGAAGAGAGCTATTAACTAGATTCTTTGCAAATCAGAATAAAAAATAACCACCACAGAACCGCAGAATTCCTTTGGGCAATTTGATTATTTAAGATGCAAACTATACCCTGACCTTGGGGGCTTTTTGAACCACAGCTGTCAGTTTAAACAAAACTCCAAGCCTAATTAAACTTTTGTTGGATGGGGTGCTAGTTTGGGAACTGGTTGGGCAGCTTTTAAAACTTAATGATGCAATTCTTTCACCAGAAAACACATAGAAGTACTAACACTTAGTGCATATGTTCTTTATAGCTAACCATAGGGCCCTGGTTTTATCACTTTTTGGAAAATGAAGAACAATTTTCTGCATACAGATTAATTATGATATTTATGAATTTTCTTCTTGTAGTAGTTACATTGTAAAATTGAGGTAACACTTATTTTTTCCAGATTCCTGTCTTCCCCTCCCTTTCCTTCCCTTTCTCTCTCTCTCTTTCTTTCTTTCTTTCTCTTTCCTTCCTTCCTTCCATTCCTCCTTCCTTCCTTGCCTTTCCTTCTTCCTTCCTTCCTTCTATCCTCTCTCTTCCTCAATTTGATACAATTTATAAGTTGTTCTTAGTTCCTTGTCGCTATGCATTTGAATATTTAGGAAAACATCATCAGCCTTCTCTTTTTTATTAATATATATATATTAAAGATTTTATTTATTTATTTGACAGACAGAGATCACAAGTAGTCAGAGAGGCAGGCAGAGAGAGAGAGAGGAGGAAGCAGGCTCCCTGCCAAGCAGAGAGCCCAATGCGGGGCTTGATCCCAGGACCCTGAGATCATGACCTGAGCTGAAGGCAGAGGCTTTAACCCACTGAGCCACCCAGGCACCCCATTTTTTTTGGTTTTAATTCCAGTATGGTTAATATACAATGTTATGTTAGTTTCAGCAATATATTGATTCAATAATTCTATACATTACTCAGTGCTCATCACAGTAAGTGTGCTCTTAATCCCCTTCACCTATTTCACGCATCTGCCTACCTGTCTTCCCTCCCTCTGGTCATCATCAGCCTTTTCAATACTCACTTAGCCCTTAGAAAAAATTGAATGTTTATATATTTTTCACCTATGATTAAGTTTTGGGTCATTAAGAAAATACTGAATTTTTCTTTCATATTTATCAAATGCTTTTGAAGTGCTAAATATTAGTGATATATAATCATATATATTTAAATATATAAAGATCGAAGGAACATTTCTGCATATAAGTTGTATAATGTGACTCATGTAGAGAGTTGGGGTGAATTCTTCATTAAGGTAAAGGTCAAGGTTGGGGTTAAGGAATTGTGGATGTAGAAACTAGAGGTAGATAAGCTTGGGAGGCAGGTAGTGGTCAGCTTGTGGCCACTGGAAAGAGTTTAGGTTTCATTTTGATGGCATTGGGATGGCCCTGAAGAATTGTAAGCAGGAGAGTGACATGTTACAATAAATGTTTTAGAAAGACTGTTCTGGCAAATGTGCCAACATAGACTGGTGGGAGGTAAGAGTTATGGGGCTGAAGCCTTAACTCAGAAAGAAATGAAGAGTGAATTAAGGCAGGAGGGCAGGGGATAAATGAAGCAGACAGCAATACATATTGAGGTGACAGACTCAGAATTTGGTGGAGGCGGTAACAGCTCTTTTCATAGGTAAAAAAAAATGGCCAAATCAACCTTTCATGTGGTTCAACTTAGTCTGTTGCAGCAGATTGAGGAGTGATGGTGAGGACCTGATTAGGGAATAATTTGTAGTGATATTGGCTGTGATGGAAAGAAAAGAAATTGGACTATATTGGAAGAAGTTATATAAGGATTCTCTTTGAAAAGATGTTTATGTGCTGAGGGGAAAGACCTAGGGGAGAGAAGGATTGAAGATAGAAGAAATGGGTTTAATGTTGTTGTTTTGTTTCATTTTTAACTTAATTTTGGTCAAAGTGAGACATAAATATACTTTAGAAGGTCATATAGCATGACTAGGCTTCTAACAGCATTTCCTTTGCAAACCTTTTCATACCTCCCATTCTGACTCCCCACAGAAAATTATGATCTAACTTTTTCACTGTCTCACTTCCACTGCCTTACTTTATATATATACATATATATGTATATATATGTATAAATATATATCTTTATATTTCTAAATCATATTTAAATTCTATTTTGGATTTCTCTTCATACTAGATAGCATTTATTGATTTCCTTTATGGAACATGACAGTTTAGTGCTTTTGCTACTACTAAACACCCTAGACCCCCACCATGATATATACAGTTAAGTATCTTCTCAATAATTTTTGGTATTTACAGTATTATATCTAGGAAGACATCACAAATAATATTTCCTTTATTGAGTGAGTGCTTCTTCCTAGAGCTGCTGATTGCAAAGGTTTTCTTTTTTCATTTTTTTAAGTTAGTTTTCTATGTATACATTAGGAATTTATCCCTAAGCTCCTTTTTTTTTTTTTAAGAGAAAGAGAGAGAGAAAGAGAGAGAGAGCATGTGCACGCAAATACAGGGGCAGAAGTAGAGTGAGAAGTAGAGTGAGAGAATCTGAAGGGATTGTTCCAGGGACCCTGGGATCATGACCTGAGTCAAAGGAAGATGCTTAACTGACTGAGCCACCCAGGTACCCCAGAGGGAGAGAATCTTAAGCAGGCTCCATGCCTATTGCAGAGCCAGACGCCCAGCTCAATTGTAAAACCCTGAGATTAGGACCTGAGTTGAAACCAAGAGACTGGCAGTTAACTGACTGAGCCACCCAGGTGCTCCAATCCCTAAACTTTGATACGAGCGTAAATGTCCTTTTACTCCTTTACACACATCAAATAATTTCTCTTTTTTTTTTTTAAGTAGGCCCCCACACCCAATGTGGGGCTTTGAATTCATGACCCTGAGATCAAGAGTCACATATTCTACCAACTGAGCCAGCCAGGTGCCCCTTGTATTCTTTTACTGAGACATTCCTTTTGGAGCTCTTTGATTTCTTGTTGTAGTCAGGATTAATTGCCCTCTGGGCCACTATTTAGCTATGGCCCTTTCATTTCCTTTCATTGTGATTGATGGCATCCTTTATTTTCCTCTTTCTTGATTTACTATCAAGAGAGGATAGATGGGAAGTACTTTTTTTTTTTTTTTAAGATCTCACCTCTGAAAATTTTATTATTTTAATTTAACTTAAAATAATAGTTTGGCTGGTCACAGGATGCCAGATTGGAAATCATTTTACTCAGAACTTTGGAAATATTGTTTCATCTTCTAACATCTGGTTGCAGGTGAGAAATCCAGTGATGTTCTCATTTCTGTTCCTTTTCAGTCATCTCCCCCCCACCCCGCCCCGTAAAAGTTTTTACCTCAAGTTCTCTGGAATTTCACAATGAAGTGGTGTGATTCTTTCATAACTCACTCGTGGTGAGCTCTCAGTAGCCTTTTCAACTCCAGTGATTCATTTCTGTCACTTCTGGGAAATTTCTTTTTATTATTATTATTATTATTATTATTTTTAAGATTTTATTTATTTGACAGAGATCACAAGTAGGCAGAGAGGCAGGCAGAGAGAGGGGGAAGCAGGCTCCCTGCTGAGCAGAGAGCCCCATGTGGGACTCGATCCAAGGATCCTGAGATCATGACCTGAGCCAATGGCAGAGGCTCAACCCACTGAGCCACCCAGGTGCCCCTCTTTTTATGATTTTTTAAAAAATATTTTCCCCTCTGATTTCTCAATTCTCTCCTTCTGGAACTTCTATTTGAATGTTGGTCCTCTGGAGTAATTCTCTCAATTTTTTTTATATTTCTCTCTTATTTTTCTCCTCATTGTCTCCTCTTTCTTCTGGGAGAATTTTTTCAATTTTTACTTCTTTGTGTTTGAAGTAAACATTCCTGTTGATATCTTTTGCTTTCAGTCCTTTTTGCCTTCTGCTCTGGTGTGGAAAGAGATTTGGCTGCATGGAGTTGGATCTAAGGAGGCATTTTCAGCCCCAATTGCACCCTCACTTTTGGAGATTGTTGCCTCCAACTCCTGAATCATTCTGAGGTTCTACAGTATGATGACTTGTTTCACTTCCAGGCTTTTATTTTTGTAAAATGTCATTACATTTCATAGAGAGTTTGTGATGAAAAGATAATATATTTATAAGACATTCTTGTGTCAGTTTATCAATATTATTGTTTTAATAACACATTTATATATTAGCAATTAAACTATAGGCATTATAATAGTGAGACATAATAATAAATGTCTTATAGAATATATTTTGAGGTTCTTATGGTCTATCAAATCATGTCCAAAGTAAACTTCCTCTACTATATTTGTTTCCAACTAGAAAAACGTTTATTTAAAAGCAGTGTCTTTATAGTTAAGCTTGTCTTAGATAAGTTTTTCTACATATACTTTTTAGAAATCCTCTTTTTATTGAGAAGATAGTGAAAATAATTTTAAGAAAATGAAGCTGGAACTGAAAGAATTGTCAGGCAATAAAGCAGCTCAGGGATAGTTTTTCTATTTTATTTAGTCTGGAAGAAGATCTATAACAATTTCCTTTGAAAGGCTGGTTGGTACCCAGACAAAAGTTAAATTGGACTAATAGTGCTTCCAGAAATAGGGATAAGTCAGGTACTTGGGTCATTGAAAAATTTTGTTTTCTAATCCACAGAGAATGATGCTAGATGTTATATTTGGCTATAATCTATTAATGTTAATTGGAGATTATACTTTTTCATTAATCAACTAGTTCCTAAATAACTTTTGAATCAATACTGAGTATATGATTCAGCTTCATCCTGTGGGTGGGTTTGTGAACTCTATGAGTGAGCTGTTTGGGCTGTTTTTAGGGTCTGCATTACCTTTACTGACACTTCCCCCCGACATTGTGCCCATCCCCCTACCCCCAGCTGTTAAACCACTACTTGTCTAGTGCAGCAGTCCTAGAGATTTTGACATAAAGGTTGGAAAAGCAAGAACTATGGCCAAACACCACCAATGAATTCTGATACTGCTAAAGAAGAATATTTGTGGTAAAACAAACTGACAAATGTTTATCTAAATAGAAAACCTGAATGATACCCAGAAGACCAAAGACTAGAAAACAAGAAAAATCTTAGAATGCATAATTTCTCGTATTAATTCTATTTTCACTTTAATTTCTGTATTTTTATAATATTTCCAGAAGTTTTAAAATAAAACCTCTGGTTTTAATTTCTGTATTGCTACTTTGCTACCATGCTATTTGTATGAGACATGATATCTTGAATTTATAGAACATGAATAAACAACCATGATTTGTCTTTCCTTCCAGAACCACCTTAGTGTCAATTTCTGAAGTCAATTCTTTCCCTTGAACCATTTACTATATCTGTAATGAAGGTATGTGATATGCCTGTCCTAGGTTTTTCTTTTTCTAACAATTCTTCCCGGGCTTATTCAGTATGACTCAGCATCATGAAAGACCCCAAATACTTTGAAGAGAGACCAACAAGAGATAAGGAAATAAGACTATGGATTCCCGGGAAATGCAAAGACAAACATTAATCTGATAGATAAAACTACCATTCAATATTTTATTTATGGGCATTTATTTTTTATTTTTTTTTTAAGATTTTATTTATTTATTTATTTGACAGAGAGAGAGATCACAAGTATGCAGAGAGGCAGGGAGAAGCAGGTTCCCCACCAAGCAGAGAGCCCGATGTGGGGCTCGATCCCAGGACCCCAGGACCATGACCTGAGCTGACGGCAGAGGCTTAACCCTCTGAGCCACCCAGGCACCCATTTATGGGCATTTGTAAGGGACTTTAGTATAACATCATTCTGCTTTGGAGTCCAAAACTGAAGGCTGCCTGTCTTCAGACTCTGAACCGTCTCTCTGAACTTCAGTTTTTTGTTTTTTATTTTTTTTATTTTTAAATTGAAGTAGAGTTGACACACAATGTTGCTTTATTTTCCAGTTTACAACATAGTTATTCAACAAGTCTACTGTTATGCTGTCTATGCTCACCTTAAGTGTAGCTACCAACCGCCACCACACAAAACCATTACAGTCATATTGACTATATTCCCTATTCTTGTGCCTTTTATTCTGGTGACTTATTCATTCCATAACTGGAAGTCTGTATCTCCTACTCCCCTTCACCATTTTGTCCATTCACTCTTGGTACCCCACCCCTCTGGCAACCATCAGTTTGTTCTCTATTTATAGGTCTCTTTCTTTTTGATTGTTTTGTTATTTAGATTCCACACATAAGTGAACTCATTTGTCTTTATTAGTCTGATTTATTTCACTTAGTATAACACCCTCTAAGCCCATTTATGTTGTTGCAAGTGGCAAGAGCTCATTCTTTTTTTTTAATGACTGTGTAATATTCTATTGTATATATATAAACCACATCTTTCTTTTCCACTCATCTAATGATGGACACTTAGGTTGCTTCTATATCTTGGCTATTGTAAATAATGTTGCAAAAAACCTAGGGGTGCATGTATCTATTATATTCCTATGGACAGTGTACAATAGTTCATTTTTCTCTATATCCTCATCAACATTTGTTATTTCTTACCTTTTTTATTCTTTTTTATTCTGTTATTTTATTCTTTTTATTCTGACAGGTGTAAAGTAATAACTCATTGTGGTTTTGATTTCTGATGCAGAACTTGATCCCAGGACCCCGAGATCATGACCTGAGCCAAAGGCAGAGACTTAACCCATTGAGCTACCCAGGCGCCCTGTAGGTCACTTTTTTATTTGTTGTTGGTCTCCTTTACTGTGCAAAAGCTTTTTATTTTGATGTAGTCCCAGTAGTTTATTTTTGCTTTAGTTTTCTGTTGCCTTAGAAAACATATCTAGAAAAATGTTGTTATGGCCAATGTCAGAGAGATTATTGCCTGTGCTCTCTTCTGGGATTTTTATGGTCTCAGGGTTCACACTTAGGTCTTTAATGCATTTTGAGTTGATTATTGTGTATGGTGTTAGGAGGTGTTCCAATTCCATTCTCTTGCATGTAGTTAGCTGTCCAGCTTTCCAGTTTTCCCAGCATCATTTATTAAAGAGACTGTCTTTCCCCCACTATATATTCTTGCCTCCTTTGTCATAGAATAATTGACCATAAAAATGTGGGTGTATTTCTGAGCTCTCTATTCTGGTCCATTGTGTCTATTTCTGTGCTAGTACCATACTGTTTTGATTATTCCATCTTGGTAGTAGATCTTAGAATCAGTACATCTCTCCAGCTTTGTTGTTCTTTCTCAAAATTGCTTTGGCTATTTGGGGTCTTTTTGGTTCCACACAAATTTTAGTTTACTTGTTCTAGTTCTGTGAAAAAAAATTTTTTTTTGTAGTCCATTTACATTCAAAGTAATTATCAATAGAAATATACTTATTGCATTTTGTCACTTGTTTTGTGGTTGTTTTGTAGTTTCTTTTTTAAAATTATGTTATGTTGGTCACCATACAGTAGTTTATTTCTGATCTTTTCTTCTCTTGCTCTTTCACGGTTTGTTGACTTTCTTTGGTGATACACTTGGATTCTTTTCTCTTTATTCTTTGCATAACTATTACTGGTTTTTGATTTGTGATTACCATTGGATTTGTATATCACATCTGCTATATAGCGGTCTACATTAAGCTGATGGTCCCTTAAGTTTGAACCCTTTCTTCACTCTTCTCCCCCACCCCCATGTTTTAGGCATAGAGTGTCATGTTTTGCATCCTTTTATTTTATGAATTCCTTGACAGATTTTTACAGAAATACTTATTTTTACTGCTTTTGTGTTTACTCTTATACCCTCACTTATGGTCTTTCTTTCCATTCAAAAAGTTTAATATTTCTTGTAGGGGTCATGAACTCCTTTAGTTTTTGTTTGTCTGTGAAACTCTTTATCTCTCCTATTCTGTATGATAGCCTTGGATATTCTTGGCTGCAGATTTTCCCCTTTCAGCAATTTTATTTTTAATATGTCATGCCACTCTCTTCTGGCCTACAAAGTTTCTGCTGAAAAATCCACTGATAACCTTATGGAGTTTTTCTTGTACACAACTATCTTTTCTCTTGTTCCTTTTAAAATTTGTTCTTTATCAGTACTTTTTGCCATTTTAATTACTATGGGTCTTGGTGTGGACCTCTTTGGGCTGATTTTTTTTTGGATCTCTGTGCTTTCTAGATCAGGATATCTGTTTTTATTTCCCAGATTAAGGAAGTTTTCAGCTATTATTTCCTCAAATAAATTTTCTGCCCTCCTTTTTCCCTCTTCTGGGATCCCTTTAATATAAATGTTGTTATGCTTGATGGAGTCACTGAGTTCTCTAAGACTATTCTCAATTTATGTAATTTTTTCCCCTCATTTGCTCAGGTTTGTTACTTTCCATTACTCTGTCAAAGAGTCATTAATTTGTTCCTCTGTTTCATCTGGTCTGCTATTTATTCCATGAAGTTATCTAGTTCTATACTTGGGATGAGATGAATTTAGGGTTCTTCTACTCCATGATCTTCCCAGCATCTGATCTCATAGGGAAGTATAAATATTTTAACAATATTAATTCTTCCAATCCATGAGCATGGAATGTCTTTCTGTTTGTTTGTGTTGTCTTCAATTTTTTCATCAGTGTTTTCAGAGTACAGGTCTTTTACCTCCTTGGTTAAGTTTATTCCTGGGTATTTTATTATTTTTGGAGCAATTATAAATGGAATTGTTTTTATTTGTTTGTTTGTTTGTTTTAAAGATTTTATTTGTTTGCAAGGGAGAGTGAGCAGAAGCAGGGGGAGTGGGAGAGGGAGAAGCAAGTTCCCCTCAAGGAGCTCAACACAGGACTTGATCCCAGGACCCTGGGATGATGACCTGAGCTGAAGAAAGATGCCCAACCAACTGAGCCACCCAGGCGTCCTTGGAATTGCTTTCTTAACTTCTCTTTCTGCTGCCTCATTATTGGTTTTTACTAACCAGCCAATTTCTGTGTATAAATTTTGTATCTTGCAACTTTACTGAATTTATTTATTACTTCCAATAGTTTTTTTGGTGGCGTTTTTAGAGTTTTCTATGTTTAGCATCATGTCATCCTCAAACAGTGACAGTTTTACATCTTCCTTACCAATATGAATGTCTTTTTTTTTTCTTCTCTGATTGCTGTAGCTAGGACTTCCAATACTACATTAAATGAAAGTGGCAAGGGTAGACATCTTTGTTCTTGATATTAGAGGAGAAGCTCTCAGTTTTTATCCATTGCATATGATCTTAGTTGTGGGTTTTTCATTAAGACCTCTCTTATGTTGAGGTACGTTCTCTCTAAATCTACTTTGTTGATATTCTTTTTATCATGAATGGATACTGAATTTTGTCAAATGTTTTTTCTGCATCTATTGAGATTATCATACAATTTTCATCCTTCATTTTGTTAATATACTTCATGTTTAGTATCATGGTGATTGATTTGAGAATGTTAAATCATCCTTCCATCCCTGGAATAAATCCCACTTGATTGTGATGAGTGGTCTTTGTAATGTGTTGTTGAATTCACTTTGCTAATATTTTGTTGAGGATTTTTGTTTCTATGTTCATCAGAGATATTGGCTTAGAGTTTTCTTTTTTTGTAATATCTTTATCTGGTTTTGGAATCAGGGTAATATTGGTCATATAGAGTGTGTTTGAAAGTTTTCCTTGGGGCATATGGATGGCTCAGCTGTTAAGCGCCTGCCTTCAGCTTGTGTCATGATCCCAAGGTCCTGGGATCAAGCCCTGCTTTGGGTTCCCTGCTCAACAGGAAGCCTGCTTTTCCCTCTCCTACTCCCCCTGCTTGTGTTCCCTCTCTTACTATGTCTCTCTCTGTCAAATATAAAATAAAATCTTAAAAAAAAGAAAGATTTCCTTTCTCTATTTTTTAGAATAATCTAGGAGAATAGCTTCTAACTGTTCATTGAATGTTTGGTACAGCTTATGTTTTTGTTTTTTAATCTGTAAAGTTGCAATGATAATAAATTATCATATTTTTTTTTTGGTAAGAACTAAGTGAAATAATGTTTGTAAAATATTCACCAATGCCTGGCATACTGTAAGCATTCAGTAATTGTTAGCATTCATTGTCCATAGAACATGAATTTGCTTATCTTTTGTTACCTATCTGGCCTTCAGTGATGGGTTGGATCTTTTGAAACAACCAAATGTCAAGCAATGTTTTTTGAATAAAAGTGGTGAACACTTTGGAGTAAAACCACTCTGTGTTAAAGATCTATGTGTAGCAATGAAAAAGAAAGACAGTTTTTCTTTTGTGGATTGTATATTGTCTCTACAGGCCATTCTAAAAGATATTCCAAAAATCATAGAATTAAGTGGTAGAACTTCCAAAATGGACCCCTGTAAAGTAGTTGGCAACCTGGAGCATACAAAGAATAAAAAGATGTTGTACAGCATTAATTCAATCATGAAACTTCTTTGAGCAGCTACTGTATACACATTATACACTTATGATCCACTTATGGTAGGAGTGCAGGCTTCAAACTCTAATATAATTTTGTAAGCCACATGGGGCTATGATTGCCTGGACTATGATTAAATGAACTAATCAGGGATATCAGGATATGTGTGTATCTATAACAGTTGATTTGAGAGGATTTCCTAACTGTTTTGTGGGGAAGAAACAGCTGTAGTGGGAGGTGTTTAGATTGGTTGTGGTTTATAATAGTTAAGAGGCTACAGTGGGGGTTCCAGAAATATTCAGGTAGCAATTTAAGGATTTGATGATGTATTGGATTTGGGAGGTGAGGGAAGGGAGCAGTGTCAAAGATGGCTCCTCCTATCTGGCATTTGCTCCTTGACAGTGCCATTCCAGAGATGATGAACACCAGAAGATAACCAGCTTCTTGAAATCTGTAAAGAACTAGGTGGTTGATTAAAAAATCACATTCCAGTTGGATAGAATGGCATAAATAATAAGTAGAAATATAAATAATGTATTGTGGGGACAATGAATCCTGAGTAAATGTTCAAGGAGGAGAGGTATTTCAGTAAAAAATAATTTTCAAAAGGTTTAGAAAGTTTGGAAGCTATCAAATTAGAAAAAGAAAGACCCCTTCCTTTTCCCCCCACAAACTCGAAAATATCTTGCTCATCTACCTATGCTACCAGGAGAAAACTACTGCAGGAGAGTATCTGGAAAGAGAATTCCTGATGGAGGAACAAGCATAAGTAAGGATGCTGAGGCAAGAAAGAGCATGGTGTATTTGGGAAACTATTCCAGTATGAATGATTTGAACAACTTATAAAGAAAAATACAAAGTTTATTGGTATGCTTTATGAATTGAAAATTACATAATACATTACCTGCCAGTAAGTAGAGTTTTCACAGATACTAATTTTGTAAAATAGTATTTTCATTAATAAAAATCTTATTAAGTTAAAGTGGAAGGATAAAATATAGTGGTTGCTGAATTCTTAGGCTTAAACTAACTTTCTTTCTTTCTCTTTTTTAAAGATTTCTTTCTTTATTTATTTGACAGAGAGACAACCAGAGAGGGAACACAAGCAGGGGTTGGGGGGAAAGGGAGAAGCAGGCTTCCCACTGAGCAGGGAGCCTGATTTGGGACTTGATCGCTGGACCCTGGGATCATGACCTGAACTGAAGGCAGACGGTTAACCACTGAGCCACCCAGGCACCTCTAGGCTTACACTTTCAGTGAACTAATTTTGAGAGGAGATCCCAGTTTATCTTGTTTTTCAGACAATATGGTATGTAATGAGGTGATAAAATCAGTGTAACCCATGTAACTCTACATAAGGAAATAGTTTGATTTCTTTTTGTGATATGTACCAACTCTTAACAGTATTTACTTTGTCTGAAATTCCAGAGTGAAAAATTCATTCCTTTGGTCTTCTTTAGCAATGCATTTTTCCCACAGAATGGTGATTTCTTCTTACTTATCAGTCCTTTACATCAGGGGTTACCAAACTTTTCTGTAAAGGACTAGATAGTAAATAGTTTAAGCTTTGCAAGCCAAGAGGCAAAAATCAAGGATAGTATGTAGGTACTTATATAATGAGAGGAAACAAATTTCCACAAATATTTATTGATGAAATTCAGAATGATATTAATGAATGCTGAAATTTGAATTTCATATAATTTTCACTTGTTATGAAATGTTATTGGTTAGTCTTGGCTTTCTGTTCTTATAAAAACCCTAGATAAATAAAATGCCTGAAAAGTCCTTATTTTAGCTCCACTTTTGAAATGTAGGTAAAATGAAATGATTGTGGTAGCTCATGAGATTTTTGAGAATATATCTCTGTTTCCTCTCTAAAATTTAGATATTAGTCTCACAAAGTTGTAATCATTGTGTTGTGCAGTTTGTTTTTCTTTGAAATATAAATTATATGATGATTAATTGCCAAGATTTACGAGTTGATTTCAAATGTTATCCAAATTCTTAATTTTCTTACTTGTATTATCAAATCAAAACCTTTTTACTTTATTATTTATGCTAATTACTTTAGGCATGATTACCATGGTATTAACATAGATGAAGGCTTGAGACAAGAGTGGCATTTGTACCACTCTTGACCATCTGAAAATCAGAGTTGCCAGGATGAAAGTTAATGTGAAATTTTATCTTATGAGGGGTCCAGGTTCCCAAATCAGCACATAAGTTGAAAATGATGAACAGTCAAAATTACCCTTGAACATCTCTGAGGCAGTGGGACTGTGTGAGGCAACTATATGGTCTCCAAGCAAGCCCAGGAGAGCCAGGCTGAACCCAGGATGACCAGGCTGGTTTATGTTGGGGCTGTACAACACCTTAAAACCAGAATCATTTTCCTTAGGTGAGATGCTCATACTCCCACGCTGTACCAGCGACCGAGAATGACCTAGGCAGCGGGTTTGTCATCTTATGCACACACCGGAGCCTTGTTTTTTTTTGTTTTTTTGTTTTTTTTTTTTAGTTAATTATTTTTATTAACATATAATGTATTATTTGCCCCATGGGTATAGGTCTGTGAATTTTCAGGCTTACACATTTCATAACACTCATCATGTCACCCTCCCCAATGTCCATAACCCAACCACCCTCTCCATATCTCCCCACAGCAACCTGAGTTTGTTTTTTGAGATTAAGAGTCTCTTATGGCTTGTCTCCTCCTGATCCCATCTTGTTTCATTTTTTCCTTCCCTATCCACCAAACCCCCCACCCTAACTTTCAAGTTCCTCATATCATGGAGCTCATATGATAATTGTCTTTCTCTGATTGACTTAATTTGCTCAGCATAATACCCTCTAGTTCCATCCATGTCTTTGCAAAAGGCAAGATTTCATTTCTTTTGATGGCTGCATAGTATTCCATTGTATATATATACCACTTCTTTTTTATCCATTCATCTGTTGTTGGAAATCTAGGTCCTTTCCATAGTTTGGCTATTGTGGACATTGCTGCTATAAATATTCAGGTACATGTGCTTCTTTGGATAACTACATTTGTGTCTTTAGGGTAAATACCCAGTAGTGTGATTCCTGGGTTGTAGGGTAGCTCTATTTTAAACTTTTTGAGGAACCTCCATGCTGCTTTCCAGAGTGGCTGCACCAGCTTGCATTCCCACCAGCAGTGTAGGAGGGTTCCCCTTTCTCCGCATCCTCGCCAGCATCTGTCATTTCCTGACTTGTTAATTTTAGCCATTCTGACTGGTGTGAGGTGGTATCTCATTGTCGTTTTGATTTGTATTTCCCTGATGCTGAGTGATGTTGAATACTTTTTCATGTCTGTTGGCCATCTGGATGTCTTCTTTGCAGAAATGTCTGTTCATGTCCTCTGCCCATTTCTTGATTGGATTCTTTGTTCTTTGGTTGTAGAGTTTGATAAGTTCTTTATAGATTTTTGGATACTAGCCCTTTATCTGGTATGTCATTTGCAAATATCTTCTCCCATTCTGTCAGTTGTCTTTTGGTTTTGTTAACTGTTTCCTTTGCTGTGCAAAAGCTTTTGATCTTAATGAAGTTCCAGTAGTTCATATTTGTCCTTGATTCCCTTGCCTTTGGCGATGTTTCTAGGAAGAAGTTGCTGTGGCTGAGGTCGAAGAGGTTGCTGCCTCTGTTCTCCTCAGGGATTTTAATGGATTCCTTTCTCACATTGAGGTCTTTCATCCATTTTAAGTCTATTTTTGTGTGTGGCATAAGGAAATGGTCCAGTTTCATTCTTCTGCATGTGGCTGTCCAATTTTCCCAACACCATTTGTTGAAGAGACTGTCTTCTTTCCATTGGACATTCTTTCCTGCTTTGTCGAAGATTAGTTGACCATAGAGTTGAGGGTCTATTTCTGGGCTCTCTATTCTGTTCCATTGATCTATGTGTCTGTTTTTGTGCCAGTACCATACTGTCGTGATGATGACAGCTTTGTAATAGAGCTTGAAGTCTGGAATTGTGATGCCACCAACTCTGGCTTTCTTTTTCAACATTCCTTTGGCTATTCGAGGTCTTTTCTGGTTCCATATAAATTTTAGGATTATTTGTTCAATTTCTTTGAAAAAAATTGATTGTATTTTGATAGAAATTGCATTAAATGTGTAGATTGCTCTGGTAGCATAGACATTTTCACAATATTTTTTCTTCCAATCCACGAGCATGGAATGTTTTTACATTTCTTTGTGTCTTCCTCATTTTCTTTCATGAGTACGTTATAATTTTCCGAGTACAGTTTCTTTGTCTCTTTGGTTAGGTTTATTCCTAGGTATCTTATGGTTTTGGGTGCAGTTGTAAATGGGATCGACTCCTTAATTTCTCTTTTTTCTGTCTTGCTGTTGGTGTGTAGAAATGCAGTTGATTTCTGTACATTGATTTTATATCCTGACACTTAACTGACTTCCTGTATGATTTATAGCAGTTTTGGAGTGGAGTTTTTTGGGTTTTCCACATAAAGTATCATCTCATCTGCGAAGAGTGAGAGTTTGACTTCTTCTTTGCTGATTCAGATGCCTTTAATTTCTTTTTGTTGTTGGATTGCTGAGGCTAGGACTTCTAGTACTATGTTGAATAGCAGTGGTGATAATGGACATCCCTGCTGTGTTCCTGACCTTACTGGAAAAGCTCTGTTTTTCTCCATTGAGAATGATACTCGCTGTGGATTTTTCATAGATGGCTTTGATGATATTGAGGTATGTATCCTCTATCCCTACACTTTGAAGAGTTTTGATCAAGAAAGGATGCTGTAGGGGCGCCTGGGTGGCTCAGTGGGCTGAAGCCTCTGCCTTTGGCTCGGGTCGTGATCCCAGGGTCCTGGGATCCAGCCCCACATTGGTCTCTCTGCTCCGCGAGGAGTCTGCTTCACCACCCCGCCGCCTGCTTCTCGCATGATTGTGATCTCTGTCTGTCAAATAAATAAATAAAATCTTAAAAAAAAAAAAAAAAGAAAGGATGCTGTACCTTGTCAAATGCTTTTTCAGTATCTATTGAGAATATCATATGGTTCTTATTCTTTCTTTTATTAATGTATTGTATCACATTGATTGATTTGCAGATGTTGAACCAATCTTGGAGCCCATCCCACCTGGTCATGGTGAATAATATTTTTAATGTACTCTTGGGTCCTATTGGCTAATATTTTGGTGAGAATTTTCACATCTGTGTTGATCAAGGATATTGGTCTGTAATTCCCCTTTTTGGGGTATTTGTCTGGTTTTGGGATCAAGGTAATGCTGGCCTCATAAAATAAGTTTGGCCATTTTCCTTCCATTTCTATTTTTTTGGAATAGTTTCAGGAGAATAGGTATTAATTATTTTTTAAACATTTGATGGAATTCTGGGAAGCTAACTGGCCCTGCACTCTTGTTTTTTAGGAGATTTTTGATGACTGCTTCAATCTCCTTACTGATTATGAGTCCATTCAGGTTTTCTATTTCTTCCTAGTTCAGTGTTGGTAGTTTATACATCTCTAGGAATGCATCCATTTCTTCCAGATTGTCAAATTTGGTGGAGTGTAGTTGTTCATAATATGTTCTTATGATTGTTTGTATTTCTTTGGTGTTGGTTGTGATCTCTCCTCTTTCATTCATGATTTTATTTGTTTGGGTCCTTTCTCATTTCTTTTTGATAAGTCTGGCAAGGGGTTCATCAATCTTATTAATTCTTTCAAAGAACCAGCTCCTAGTTTCATTGATCTATTCTACTGTTCTTTTGGTTTCTATTTCATTGATTTCTGCTCTGATCTTTATGATTTCTCTTCTACTGGGTTTAGGCTTTCTTTGCTGTTCTTTTTCCAGCTCCTTTAGGTGTAGAGTTAGGTTGTGTACTTGAGACCTTTCTTGTTTCTTGAGAAAGACTTGTATTGCTATATACTTTCCTCTCAAGACTGCCTTTGCTGTGCCCCACAGATTTTGAACAGTTGTGCTTTCATTATCATTTGTTTCCATGAATTTTTTCCAATTTTTCTTAATTTCCTGGTTGACCCATTCATTCTTTAGTAGGATGCTTTTTAGCCTCCATGTATTTGAGTTCTTTCCAACTTTCTTCTTGTGATTGAGTTCTAGCTTCAGAGCATTGTGGTCTGAAAATATGCAGGGAATGATCCCAATCTTTTGGTACCAGTTGAGACCTGA
The DNA here is from genome assembly GCF_963455335.1 of Martes martes. Lineage (NCBI taxonomy): Eukaryota > Metazoa > Chordata > Mammalia > Carnivora > Mustelidae > Martes > Martes martes. The sequence continues at coordinate 85,600,018 of NC_137894.1, forward strand.
TTTGTGACCCAGGATGTGATCTTTTCTGGAGAATGTTCCATGTGCACTAGAGAAGAATGTGTGTTCTGTTGCTTTGGGATGGAATGTTCTGAATATATCTGTGATATCCATCTGGTCTGGTGTGTCCTTTAAGGCCTTTCTTTCCTTGTTGATCTTTTGCTTGGACGATCTGTCCATTTCAGTGAGGGGGGTGTTAAAGTCCCCTACTATTATTGTGTTACTGTCAATGTATTTCTTTGATTTTGTTATTAATTGATTTATAGAGTTGGCTGCTCCTATGTTAGGGGCATAGATATTTAAAATTGTTAGATCTTCTTGTTGGACAGACCCTTTGAGTATGATATAGTGTCCTTCCTCATCTCTTATTATAGTCTTTGGCTTGAAATCTAATTGATGTGATATAAGGATTGCCACCCCAGCTTTCTTTTGATGTCCATGAAGTTGGTAAATGGTTTTCCACCCCCTCAGTTTAAATCTGGAGGTGTCTTTGGGTTTAAAGTGAGTTTCTTCTCGAGAGCATATTGATGGATCTTGTTTTTTTATTCATTCGGATATCCTGTGTCTTTTGATTGGGGCATTTAGCCCATTTCCATTCAGGGTACCTATTGAAAGATATGAATTTATTGCCATTGTATTGCCTGTAAGGTGACTGTCACTGTATATTGTCTCTGTTCCTTTCTGGTCTACTACTTTTAGGTTTTCTCTTTGCTTAGAGGACCTCTTTCAATATTTCCTGTAGGGCTGGTTTGGCGTTTGCAAATTCTTTTTATTTTTGTTTGTCCTGTAAGCTTTTAATCTCTCCTTCTATTTTCAATAATAGCCTCGCTGGATATAGTATTCTTGGCTGCACGTTTTTCTCATTTAGTGCTCTGAATATATCATGCCAGTTCTTTCTGGCCTGCCAGGTCTCTGTGGATACATCTACTGCCAATCTAATATTTTTACCATTGTATGTTACAGACTTCTTGTTGGGAGTTGCTTTCAGGATTTTCTCTTTGTCACTAAGACTTGTAAGTTTTACTATTAGATGATGGGATGTGGACCTATTTTTATTGATTTTGGTGTTCTCTGTGTCCTGGATTTTGATGCTTCTTCCCTTTGCCATATTAGGGAAATTCTCCTACAGTAATTTGCTGCAATATACCTTCTGCACCGCCCTCTTCTTCTTCTTCTGGAATCCCAAATTATTCTAATATTGTTTCTTCTTTTGGTATCACTTATATCTTGAATTCTTCCCTCATGGTCCAGTAGTTGTTTGTGTCTGTTTTGCTCAGCTTCTTTATTCTCCATCATTTGGTCTTCTATATCACTAATTCTGTCTTCTGCCTCATTTATCCTAGCAGTAAGAGCCTCCATTTTTTATTGTACCTAATTAGTACCTTTTCTTGATTTCAGCTTGGTTAGATTATTGTTCTTTTATTTCTCCAGAAAGGGATTTTATTTCTCCAAGAAAGTGTTTTCTCTAATATCTTCCATGCCTTTTTCAAGACCAGCTAGCACCTTGAGAATCATCATTCTGAACTCTGGATCTGATATATTACCAACGTCTATATTGATTAGGTCCTATCTGTTGGTACCGTCTCTTTGTTCTTTTTTTTTTGTGGTGAGTTTTTCCCTCCCTGTCATTTTATCCAGATAAGAGTATATGAACAAGAGAATAAAATACTAAAGGTATGATAAAGACCCCAAGGAAAAAAAGTATGCTAACCAAATCAGAAGAGACCCCCAAAACCAGAAGGAGAACAAAGGGGTGAGAAAGAAATAAAAATAAAA